>NC_135306.1:201995056-202303806 GCF_048772815.1 Callospermophilus lateralis | reverse complement strand
CTTTTCTCTTTCTCTCTTTCTCTCTCTCTCTCATCTCTCTCTCTCTGTCTTTCTCTCTCCCCCACCTCCTCTATCTCTCTATCTCTATCTCTCTTTTTTTCCTTTTTTTCAGCACTGGGAATTGAATCTATTGTTCATGCTAGACAAGTGCCATACAAATGAGCTACATTCCCAACCCTTTTATATTTGAAACAGCGTCTTGCTCAAGTGCTAAAGCTAGCCTGGAACTTGCAATCTTCCTGCCTCAAAGTTCTAAGTAGCTGAGATTGTCAGGTGTGTACCACCACATCTGGCTCATTTTATTTATTTGTTTTTGAATAATTTTCACTGAAGAGACTTTTACATCTTTTGTTTTATTTATCACTAAGTATGTTGTGTTTTGTAGCTATTATAAATGAGATTAATTTTTAAATTTCCTTTTCAGAGAGTTTTCTATTAGCGTATAGGAATGCCACTGATTATATATGCCATGACTGGTTCACCCAAACCCACAGTTCTGTCAAGGGGCAAAGGGGGATTAAAAAACAAAGACCTGCATATGCAGATTACTCTCTGATGGAAAAGCAGATCTCAAGACTTATACAGCAATCATTATTTATATGTGTCTTTATATTCAGGAAAGTTACAGAACTAGAAACATCTATGGAGCTTTTCCACAGTTGCAATGTGCAATATTAGGAGCTTTGTGTAGTGCTGAAGGTCCATTGTTTAAAGTTACTGTTAAATGGGCAGGCTCAGAAGTAATAAAACATTGTGCCTGTCTAGCATGAAAATTACTCTATTCCCAGGGAGCTATGTGCCTGAGGTCATGGTTGAAGGTGATAAGACTTGCACAGAGCCTCCTTAGGCAGGATGTTACCATAGCAACTGGACATCCTATGCCCTGGCACAGAAACATTTCCAGCACCAGGCATACCACAGCAAAAGGCCATCAGAGACCCCAATCTCAGTCGCTGCTCTCCCATTTTCTGTTAATATATAATAATATATTATTATATAATATATGTAACATGATATATATTATATATAATATAATATATATTATGTGTCATGTCACATTACAGAATTAGTTTATCACCAGCTGTGGGGACAAGTGCATGGAGTACTACATACATGGCATACATTAAGGGTATCTGAGTGACAGACCATTCCCTTCATGCTAGGCTGTGAGCAGCAGACTGCTTACCCCATAAGCACAGCCCTGGGCATTAGGCCACGTGTTACAGTCCCTGTGCTTGCTCCACGGCCCACTTCTCAACTAGGTCACTGCAAGGACAGTTGGCAAGAAATTGTATTGGTGGCTGCCTGTAATCTGCTTAGCTACTTCCTGGGTATATACACATGATAACTGTGCAATAAAATCAGACCTGCTTCCTGCTTGGTCTCTGGAGGTCTTGATTAGTGATTTTGCAGCCACACTCTCCTCTACCTGTTCCATAGACCTCCTCACTGGATGAGAGAGTGTGGGGAGCCATTCTCACACATAACTGGGCGACTCCCAGTTGGGTCTGAGGCGCTCTGGCTAACTGTGTCGGAGCTTTCCCGGCCCTCTCCTGATGAGAGAACCTGTCCGTGTGGGGGTGTAACTGACCACTGACCCCGGGGGCCAATCACTGACCCTGACCTTGGAGTGCGGCCCCCCCTCAACCTTCATTGGATGGAATTCTCCCCTGAATTTCTTGTTCCCCAGTAAAAGGCTACTCCCTGGCGTGCTCCCTCTCTCTCTCCTGCTAGCCCTGAGTAATCCTTGCTGCCCTGCCGGCGGTTAGAGGAGGGAACCAGAGAGGGGAGCCTTCTCGGACCTGGTCATAGAAAAAGGTAACTGAGTCTGTGTGTTTATTTCGATCTTGCTAGCTAACTTTTATGCCAAGAACCTCATTAATGAAATCAGTGTGCTGGTCGCATGGTGGAAGAGAGCCCATGCAGCTGGCCCCAAGCGGGGACCTGACGTAAAACTATACGAAAGGGTATGGCCCCTCACAGAGCAGTGAGGGAGGGGAAATGGGGAACCTACGGAGTTCCACCAAAGACTCGCAGCTGCAAGTGCTGTGCGCTCTCTTAGATACTAGAGTTTTAATCCTGAATAAGAGAGAAGCCCAGAAGTTCTGGGAAGTTATGATAAACACAAACCCATAGATGAGTGCTACTGATGTTTCTGATCCTACGATATGGGACAAAATAATGGCAAATGCAAAGCAATCTGAAATGAAACAGGGGTATACTTTACCATTATATTTTTTCCTATTGTGATAGCCCTTCATCACAGTTTAGGGAGGCCTTCGATCATCACAGTTTAGGGAGCCCTACAATAGACCCTTGCCATATAATGATGGCCCTGAGAAAAGATGAGGCTGTGAGAGATAGACAAGAGAAAAAAAGCAGGGGCAAGTATCTACGTCAAAGCAAGCAACTGAAGCAGGCACAGGAAAGTAAGGGCACAATCTACTTCAAAGCAAGCAACCACAACAAGTGCAGAAGGGAGAGAGGAAACAGTATCTCCAGCCTTCATAGTTCAGGGAGAGGTGACCACAAATGATGCAAGTGCACCTTCTACTGACAGGCAAAGATTATATCCTTCCAGGAGTCAATGGCAACTACCTCCTGATGAGGCAATGCTAAAGCCACCAAGGGGCTATGACAGTTAGAAATGATCAGGTCTCTGGACAGGCCCAAGCCGGGATCTCCCAGAAACCCATTCCAGGAGGCCAAAGATCCTTTTGAGGATCTGCGTAACATAAGAGATGAAAAGTGGCATAAGAACTGGAGATATAGCTCAGATGGTAGAGTGCTTTCCTTCATGTGCAATGCCCTGGGTTCAATCCAAAAGAGAGAGAGAGAGAGAGAGAGAGAGAGAGAGAGAGAGAGAGAAAGGAAGGAAGGAAGGAAGGAAAGAAGGAAAAGTGGGGTAAAGGAAGACAAGTCTTCCCAGTCAACACAGCCCCAACATCACAGTGCCCTGCCACTTGGTATCCACATGCATTGGGTACCCTGAAGGAGTTAAAGAAGGCAATAAAAGAGGATGGATTCCAGGGGCCATTTGCTGAGCAAATGCTTGAATCACTTAGTCTTAAACTTAATTGCCCTCAAGACTGGAAAGACCTAGCTAGAGATATTTTTGAGCCCACAACATTATTGAAATGGAAGGCATTTTTCTATGATGAATGTGTACAGCAGGGGGGTCATAACCACACCATGAATGTTAACCTCCCAGCTGAATGCTTGCAGGGAACAGGAATCTACAGTTCCTCTGCAGTACAAGCTACAGGCCCACCAAATTATTTCAGTCAGATGCAGCTCTGTGCTCTAAGAGCCTGGAGGGAGCTACCAGCTGGGGGAGGGACAGTTTATATACAGGACTTAAGGCAGAAAGCCACTGAGGAGGTGCCACAGTTTATTGACAGAGTAAACAAGGTGGTAGAAGGGAAGGTGTCTCATGAAGGAACTACGGCAGCCATAGCCAAGGAATTAATCTGGGATGGATTAAATAAGGAACAAGGAGCAGCAGTGGCATTAGTATGAAGCAGCAAACTGGATGACTGGATTTTGGCCACCCAGGATATAGGGACACAAGCAGTTCAAGCCTCTCTGTTGGCCTCAACCATGGCAGTTGCATAAAAGCGGGACTAAGAAGGCTTGCAGGTAGCTAGTCAGAGACTCCAAAAAATGAGCACTTTTTCTCCCCACTGGCCCTTTACAACCCACTAGAGTGAATCCCCAAGAGTTAAAATCTAATGCTTTATGGCAAATGGATGTCACTCATTATGCTCCTTTAGGAAATTCAAAATATACTTATGTAGTCATTGATATCTATTCAGGCTGTGTAATGGCCACAGGCTCCATAGGAGAAACCACAAGAAAAGGTTTATCTCCCATTTACTTAAATGTTTTGGAATTACGGGTGTTCCCACAGATCAACCTATACTAGCAAGACATTTCAAGCAGTTTGCAATAATTGGCATATAGCACTTAACTGGGATCCCCTATAACTCTCAGATTCAAGGTATCATAGAAAGAACACACAAGGAATTGAAGACCATGCTTCAAAACAGAGAGAGAAACTATACCAAGTCCCCCTCTGTGGGAGGCCATCATGCTATGTGAGCAGCATTTTCCTTCTCTAATCAGTTGAGGCTCTGTCAGTTACTTCCCGTGATCTGGCCACATCAAAGTGGCCCTAGATGGCTGCCCCAATCTTGGAAGTCGCAAAATGTGACAAAATGTGTCTTCATGCGTAGGCATGCCTTCCTGCAGCCCCATGGGTCGAGCTATGCTCACCTGTTCCTTTGTGTTATTACCCCCTTGCCCTGTTTAGGACAGAATGTTCCATGGAAACTGTCCCCTTCTCTTGCTCTGCATTTGGGTGTGGCCTTCCTATATGTCAGTCAATCTGCTGACAGCAGACATCACAAAGACATCAAGACTCAGCCCCTTGAAACCTGACCCCTTGCCTCATTTGAATAGCTTCTCCTCAATAAAATCCCTAGATGCCCAAAACCACCATCCAAGAAGATGAAAGAACTAACTCTGGAGAAGAAACCTCACAAGTAAAGTACTCAACAATGCAAACGGACCTCTCGTAAAGTAACCTGGGGTTATCTTAAAGGTCTTATTGACCAAGCCACCAGATTGGCTCCTTTGCCTGGTGGCAACCCCCATCCCTGGGCATAAGATGATGGTTCTATTGTGTGTGGTGCTCACTGCTAACAGTGAAGCCTCCCATCAGGTAATTTGATTTGATCACTAGACCCCCCACTTTCGGATGTTGCTAACTGGGAAGGAACTTACCTAAGCTCTTCTCTCATAATTCCAACAATTAAACTCATACTAGGCATGTGGGTGGCAGACTGCTTACCCTGTAGGCCCAGCCCTGGGCATGACGCCACGTGTTACAGTCCTTGTGCTTGCTCCATAGCCTACTCCTCTATTGGTCGCTGCAAGGACAGTTGACAAGAAATTGTATTGGTGGTGCCTATAATCTGCTTAGCTACTGTCTGAGTATATATATGTGATAACTGCACAATAAATCAGACCTATTTCCTGCTTGGTCTCTGGAGTCTTGATTAACAACTTCACAGTCAAACTCTCCTCTACCCTCTTTTATGGACTTCCTCACTGGACAAGAGAGCCTATGCAACCAGCAACTTGGGAGATTGAGTCAGGAGGATCACAAGTTCAAAGCCAGCCTTAGCAAGTTAGCAAAGCCTTAATAAACTTATTGAAACCCTGTTTCAAAATAATTTTTAAAAAAAAACAGAAGGGGTATATGACTTAGTGGTTAAGTGCCTCTGGGTTCTATCCTCAGAACCAAAACAAAACAGAATTGGTTTATCAGTTAGTTCTAAGAGTGCTTTGGTGAAGACTTTTAGTTTTGCTGTATATTAGTTTATGTGCTCACATAAAAAAGGCACATTTTCAGTTTTTCTTCCCAACTTATATGCTCTTTATTTCTATGACTAGAATTTTAAGAGAGCCTTAACATAATCAGAGTATTAACCCCCTGATGAGATTAACTGAGTGGAAACTGAAGCTTGATGGGCTGTAGCTGGAGGAAGTGTGTAATTGGGAGCATGTCTTTGGGGTATATATTTTGTATCTGGAAGTGAAGTGTTGTTGAGAGCCACAGCCCAAGGGGCTCCAGCAAACTTTCAGACTGCCAGCTGATGATTGGCTCACAGCAGCCCCAGCAACACCTAGCTGATTGGCTCCTCTGTGGAGGTGCTCATTGAGCTGTTTCCCTGCCCTTTCAGACTACCAGCTGATGATTGGCTCACAGCAGCCCCAGCAACATCTAGCAACATCTAGCTGATTGGCTCCTCTGCGGTGATGCTCACTGGGCTGTTTCCCTGCCCTTTCAGACCCCGGAGCTGCTCATTGGGGGACTTTTTTGGCTCCGCCCATGCGACCCAGCCAATCGGCCTCAAGAGCAGGAGGATTGTGGGAGGAGGAGGTTGTTGGGGTGTGTGGTGTGGGAAGCCGGTGGTGGCAGTTGGGCTCTGAGGGTTTTTTTCCTGAGGAGCTGTTTTGTTTATCTTGTGTGGTTTTAAAAATAAAGTTAGTTTCTTTTGACAAGTGGCTCCTGAATTGTGCCCAGCCAGACTGCGGCAAAGTGTCTCTCCTTTCTGATTATCATGTGAGCTGCTTCCCTTCACCACACTCTTTCTCCATGATATTCTGTGGACTTTAAGCCCTGAGGAATGGAGCCTGCTGCCTTTGGATTGAGACCTCTGAAACTGTGAGCCTCAAACAAACTTTTCCTCTGCTAAAATTGTTCTTGTCAGGTCTTTTAGTCACAGCAGCAAAAAAAGCCAACTAAAACAGAAATTGGTACTGAGGAATGGGGTCTTTGCTGTGACCTTGTATTTCAGAAGCTTTGGGAGCTTTTTAAAATTGCGGGGGAGGAATTTTGAGATGTTTGACAGTGAAAGCTGGAAATGTTTAAGATTATTGTATGCAGAGTTTAATGGCTGATTCTGGAGGGAACTCAGATCACCAGAATGCCAGTAGGAACATAGTAAAGACAGGGCTCAAGAAGGTTAAGAGGACTTTATTGGAATTTGAAGTAGAGGCAATTTGTGTTACATTCTGGCTGAGAAGTTGTCTGCATTTTGCCCATGTCCTGAGACTTTCTATAAGACTGATTTTAAAACTGATGGGCTTCTTAAACTGGCAGAATAAATGTCTAAGCAGCATGGCATTCAGCATGGATGCTGTTGGCAGATTTCAGTGAAATTTGTTGTGATAGATCTTGGCTTTTGTCGCCAGCTCTGGGGTCCCACTGGCTTTGCCCTGCAGGTGCTGAAGATCCCTGGTGGCCACCTGGCTCCTGAGTGCCAGGAAATGGGTGCTTTACCAGGAGCTCCATCCCTGGTTCTGATGTAGGGCGGAGGGGGCGGCACCTGAGGAATTCGTGGGCAGCAGGTTTACTTAAGTTGCAACCTTCCAGAGGAAGCAACGCGGGGACCCTGAGACAGGGTCTCTAATGTGGCGGTGGGCGCTGAGAGATCAATTCTCTGACCTCTTCAGCTGCGCAGGCAAAGGGAGTCTTAAACTGACTGAATGCTGTTTGCTCAGGATCACTTGGCAATGCTGAGCTGATGTGGACCTGGGGCGAGCAGTTTGCGCCCCTCAGAGCCCACACTGAGCCTGAAGTGGGTGAATTCAGGCTCCCGAAAGCAGTTTCTGGCAGATCGACTGCATCTCGCAGCCAAATCACCATGACTCAGCGCTACAAACGCTCCCGCTGAATAGAGAAACAACTCTTCGGTTCCTCCGTGAACCTTTTGAGGTAATATCAACCGAGCCTTCACAGGCAGCAGGCACAGGATTGAGACGGGGCTTGGGAGAGCCGGTTTGGACCCACCCTTCACATCGGACACCTGGCAAAGGGAATGAACAGCCGCCTTTCACATGGGACACCACCAAGGAAGAGAACTGACGTCACCAGAATAAGGCGGAGGGGATAGCTTCATTGAAACCAGCATCTGCAGGTGTGTGACCCCCAGGCCCTTCCTCTCTACACAGTGGGGAAATCTCAATGGCCCCCCCCCAGCTCTCCCGTGAGTGTGATAGTCAGATCAAGGGAGTCTCAGGAGCCGCGCATGACCCCCGGCTACCGCTCCCACCAGCGCTGACAACAGAGGTCTCTTGCACCAGCTCCCGGGGGCATGGCTACCGGAGGGCAGGCAGAATACGCTGACAGTTCCCAGCCCCACGCTCCACAACCTTAGGGTCTAGGGGAATTACAAACAGGGAGAGTGTGCCCAGTCGTTCAAGAAAATAGGGCTCCCGGGAGCAGCAGACCTGGCGTGTAGCCAGTATTGTGGTGAGCATCACTGGTGAGCAGGGCCTGGCTGGAGGAAAAGTGGGGAAGTGACAGGATACCAGAAAAGGCCCTAGGCACTCAGGATTGGAGAGCCGCCCAGTGGGGGAGGAGGAGCCACCTCACAGGGATTGATTCCTGCGTATTGAGAAGAGAAGCTTGGCCCGGTGGGCACAGCTCCACCTACTGGAAGAGAAGTTAATCGAACTCTAAGACTGCAATTTTAATTTTTTTTATTTTTATTTTTTTTATTTTATTTTTTTGTCTTTTCATTTCTTTTCAATGTCCTTATTCCCCTTTTCTTGAATTCTACCTGTTTACTCTCACTCTCTTTAGCAACTTCTTCCCTTCCCTTCTAATACCTTTCCTCCCAAGCATCACGACGCTGTTTATGTGTAATTTACTAAATGTGTATAGGTAAATGTTCCGAGGCATTATATAGTGCTACCAATTCCCTAGCTACCCCCAAATACTCCAGACCATTCTCCTGTTAATAGCCCTCGTCAGTAGAGCAATCTTCCAAGGTTGCCAAGATATACCAACCTCCATACCATCACATCACTTGATTTAAACATAAGTCCCAAGACCAAACCGCAGATCGCTATATGCCATCAGAATCCGGACACAGTTTAGGAAACAAATGAATATGCTTAAAAGTGCAACAAAACTCATCATCTCTAGTCACAGTCTCCCATCACAAAAGAGAGACTCCGGAGATACACAAAACCAAAATAAATTTATAGGAGTAAACAGTAATTCAGCAGTCAAACAAAACAAGAAGTAACATGAGCAGCATGAAAAAGCAAGGAAGAAAAGGAGTACAAACAATGCAGGACAGCCTAAATCTACAGAAGAACCTAGAGGCATCAGAAAAATGGTCAAATAAAGAACTCAAGGAATACCTTATACAGATGGAATGGAATCTTAAAGAGGACACGAGACAGCAAATTCAAACAGTAAAAGAACACATTGAAAATGAATTACATAAACAGATAAAAGAAGCAAATAAGCAACTTTACCAGGAGATAGAAATTATTTAAAAAATCAAACAATAATCCTAGAAATGAAGGAAACTATAAACCAAATTAAAAACTCAAACGAGAGTATCACTAACAGAGTGGAGCATGTAGAAGTCAGAACGTCAGACAATGAAGACAAAATATATCATCTTGAAAAGAGTCTAGCCAACTCAGAAAGGCTGGTAAGAAACCACGAGAAAAACATCCAAGAGATATGGGATAACATAAAAAAAAAACTTAAGAGTCATCGGGATAGAGGAAGGTATAGAGGTCCAAACCAAGGTAATGAGCAATCTGTTGAATGAAATAATTTTAGAAAACTTTCCAGATATAAAAAAGGAAATGGATGTACAAATTTTAGATGCATACAGGACACCGAGCATACAAAAATCACAGTAGACCAACGCCAAGACACATTGTTATGAAGATATCCAATATATAGAACAAAGAGAAAATATTAAAAGCTACAGGAGAAAGAAAGCAGATTACATTCAGGGGTAAACCAATAAGGTTAACGGCTGATTTTTCATCACAGACGCTGAAAGCGAGAAGATTCTGGAACAAAGTATTTCAAACACTGAAAGACAATGGATGCCAACCAAGAATTTTGTATCCAGCAAAATTAAGCTTCAGGTATGACAACAAAATAAAAATTTTTCATGATAAACAAAAGTTAAAAGAATTCGCAGCCAGAAAACCAGCATTGCGAAACATCTTGAGCAAAACACTACACGAGGAAGAAATGAAAAACAACAACCAAAACCAACAGTGGGAAGTACCTCAGTAAAGTGAGAGTGGGGGGAGAGCTAATCATGGAGAAACAAACCAAATTAAAATAAAAGATGAATAATCAAACATGACTAGAATTACAAATCATATATCAATAGTAACCCTAAACATTAATGGCTTAAGCTCACCAATAAAACAACATAGGCTGCTAACTTGGATTAAAAAAAAATCCAACAATATGCTGCCTTCAGGAGACACATCTGGTTGGAAAAGACATACACAGGCTGAAGGTAAAAGATTGGGAAAAATCATACCATGCACACGGTCCTCGGAAGCAAGCAGGGGTGGCCATCCTCATATTGAATAAAATCGACTTCAAGACTAAGTCAATCAAAAGGGATAAGGAAGAACATTATATACTGTCAAAAGGAACAATTCACCAACAAGACCACGCAAAACCAAACAGCTCTTCAGGAAAACCTTCAGAGCCCAACTGCCACCACCGGCTTCCCACAAGCCTCTCAACCTCCCCCACTCCTTCTGCTCTTGAGGCCGATTGGCTGAGTCACGTGGGCGGAGCCAAAAAAAGTCCCAAAATGAGCAGCTCCATGGTCTGAAAGGGCAGGGAAATAACCCAATGAGCATCACCACAGAGGAGGCAATTATTTGGCAGCTAGAAGTTTGCTGGGGCCACTGTGAACCAATCATCAGCTGGCAGCTGGAAGTTTGCTGGGGCCCCTTCAGCTGTGGCTCTCAACATCTCCCCCTCTCTGTTAAACAACAAGCATGTGGCTTAGGGACCGTGCCTGCCTTAGGTTGTCCAATACTATATATGGTCCTTACCCGTCATCGGATGAGCTGACCTCAAGGCATCAGCCTCCTGTCTTAGGTTGGTACCACTGCAATTGGATCTTACCCGTCATTGACTACCGGTCCAGCATACAGCCACACCTGTGGATAGGTCTTTGTACCAGCAGGGGGGTGAGGTTCTTTGCCTCACCTCTGTTGGCCCCCAAATTTTAGCTGAACGACCATCACAAGGCGAAGGGAGGAGGATACACCAAGTCAATTGACGGCTCCTTTTGGAAAAATTGTACAACTGATGACACCATCAGCAAACACTACCACAACTCGCTGCACCAACAGATAGTTCACAATGCATACAAGTGAGTTCACAATGCATACAAGTGATTCATAGTCCAGGCAAGTTCTGCAAGCAGTTCAGTGATAGCTCTTGCAGAAGCTGTAGATTGGTTTTACCTTTGTCTTCACCAGCACTGGGATGAAGATAGAAATTCTGGCAATAATGGCTAAAGAAAAAATTATGTAACATTCCAGAAGGCACTAAAAGAAAACAATTTTCTTAACAATTTACATTATCTTGAACAGAATTATTAAATATAATGAAAAGGAAAGGTGAAAGTAAACAAACAGATCTGTTAACCTCCTTTTTTGTTCACATATTAAAACAATCCTCAACAGCTGTTTACCCAATTTAAATTAAACCATTTAAATCACGTGAATAAAAAAAATATTTGGATCCACTTTTTCATGAGTGCTCATCATATATAATATATGGACATACATACATACAAACATACAACATAAAACACAAGTGTGCACACATAATATAATACATACAACACATAACGTAATAGTAAAGGCCTTATAACTTTTTACAGGTGAAATCTCCATTGCAATGTTTAAAAACTCTATAGTCGGAGACGAAGATGGCGGCGAATGAAGTGTATCACCCCCGTGTACCATGTCACTGTGCATGTGAATGACGAGTTAGAACGGCCAAAAACTATCTTGTTAGGAATTTCCAGCAAAATTGGGGTGCACCGAAACCTAGAGGAAGGATTTCCATCGCCCAAGGATTGGTTACTGGGGCTCAACCGCGAGAGAGCCCAGAGATTCAAGCTGCTTATTCAGCGGCTCGCCCCGCCGCTAGAGACTGCGGCATGCGCCAGGAAATGGCGTCCATAGAAACGGCGAACTAGCAATGCATAGAAATGGTGCTGCTGATTCTGCGGGCTCCTGCCAGCTGTGCCCTCACTGAGCTCACTGCTGAATTCTGGGTTTGAGACAGGGAAGGAAGCGGGCCAGTTCTGTCCTCCACACCAGTCAGATCACAGAGGAAGCCAGCGGCGACCATCTTGGAGAGCTGATGTCACCATTGCCAGTTTTCGACTGATCGCATCTCATTCAGCGATAGAACAGGTCTGTGACATTTAGTCCATCTCCCATACAGCGGGGAAATCACATAAAATCTCTCCCCAGCTTTCCAGGGGTGTGATTAACAGAGTGAGTGTGAGTAGAGGCGTGGGGAAAAGGAAAAGGCACCTGACCCCCAACTCCTCCCTCCCACCAGTGGTGAGAACAAAACCTGTTTTGCCAGCTCTTGGAGGAGGGGCTAGCGGAGGGAATCAAAACAATAAGGTGCCGGTTCCCAAAAGCCGTGCTCCTCGTCCAGGAAACTGCAGGCACAGAGTGTAGTTTGAACTGCCGAGAGGTATCACACTGGGAAAGGCCTGTCTGACAGGAGAAGCCAGGGGACTAGAAACCAGGAATAAACCTAAGCTAACAGGTTTTGAGAGACACCAGTGGGGGGAGGAGGGAGCGGCCTCACATGGAATGTTTCCTACAGCCGGAGGGCAAAATCTTGGCCTGGAAGGCACAGCACCACCTGCTGGAAGCGAAGAAAATAGAAGACTAACAGTGTCCCTTTTTTCTTTTAATTTTTTCTTTAATTTTTTAATTTTAATTTTTTTTCTTTTCTAAAATTATGCTATTATTTTTTTTAAATGTAATTTTTATTTTACTGCATTTTATTATTTTTTATCATTTCTTTTTCTTTTCTATTCTTTTCTCTTTCTTTCCTCTCTCCCTCTCTCTTTCTTGGTTTGCTTCCTTATCTTTTCCCCATCTTTCCTCTTAAGCATGACCACCCAGATTACATACAACTTACTAAATGCAAATAGATGATTACTACGAATCGGTCTATAGTCCGCCTAAGCCTTTAACTACCCCCAAGTACTCCTGTCTATTCTCTTGCTAATATCCACCTGCATTTGAGCAACCCCCCCCCAAAGAAGCTAACATATAATAAACTCCATACCATCAAAGCGCCCAACCTCAACATAAAATCCTAAGTTCAAACCTCAATTCTATACATGCCATCAAATTTTGTAGGCCTCTAATGAAACTAATGAATTTACCTTAAATCACAATTATATCCAACATCTCTAAACATTGTCTCCCAACACAAAGGAGAGATATTGGAACTATAAAAACCAAAACAAATTTGAAGAAGAAAACAGAAACACGGCAGTCAAACAGAGTTGGAAAGCAACGTGAGCACCATGAAAAAACAAGGAAAAAAGAATTACAAACAATGCAGGACAACTTAAATTCACAGGAGAACCTAGAGGCTTCAGAAAAATGGACAGAGAAAGAACTCAAGGCATACCTAACTCAGATGGAACAGAATCTTAGAGAAGACATTAGACAGCAAATCCAAACAATGAAAGTATACTTTCAAAACTAATTAAATAGGCAAATTCAAATGGCAAAGAACGAGCTATACCAGGAAATAGAGATTTAAAAAAATTCAAACAGTAATCCTAGAAATGCAGGAAACCATAAACCAAATTAAAAACTCAAACGAGAATATTACAAATAGACTAGATCAAATAAAAGTCAGAACATCAGATAATGAAGACAAAGTGTATCAACTTGAAAAGAATATAGTCAACACAGAAAGGATGCTAAGAAATCACCAGCAATCTATCCAAGAGATATGGGATGTCATAAAAAAAACAAACTTGAGAGTCATCAGGATAGAAGAAGGTATAGAGGTTCATACCAAAGGAATGAACAATCTATTGAATGAAATAATCCTAGAAAACTTCCTAGATATGAAAGATGGAATGCATTGCCAAATCCTGGAAGCCTACAGGACACCAAACATACAAAACCATAATAGACAAACTCCAAGATACAAAATTATGAAGATATCCAACATAAAAATCAAGGAGAGAATATTAAAAGCTACCAGAGAAAGAAGGCAGATTACCTTCAGGGGTAAACCAATTAGGTTAACGGCTGATTTTTCATTACAGACGTTGAAAGCAGGAAGATCCTGGAACAACGTATTTCAAATGATGAAAAATAATGGATTCCAACCAAGAATACTGTATCCAGCAAAATTAAGCTTCAGATTTGACAATGAAATTAAAATATTTCACGATAAACAAAAGTTAAAAGAATTCACAGCCAGAAAACCAGCACTGCAAGGCATTTTGAGCAAAACACTACAAGAAGAGGAATTGAAAAACAGCACCTAAAACTAACATTGGGAGGTAACTCAGTAAAGGGAAGAACAAAAAATATAACCAAAAAGGAAAAACGAGCCATATTAAAATAAATAAATAAATAAGCATGACTGGAAGTACAGACAATATATCAATAGTAACCTTAAACGTTAATGGCTTAAATTCACCAATCAAGAGACAAAGGCTAGTAAACTGGATTAAAAAAATAAATCCAAAAATATGCTGCCTTTAGGATACTCATATGATAGAAAAAGACATACACAGGTTGAAAGTGAAAGGCTGGGAAAAATCATACCACTCACATGGTCCTCGGAAGCAAGCAGGAATGGCCATACTCATATCGAATAAAATCAATTTCAAACCTAAGTTAATCAAAAGGGATAAAGAAGGCCACTATATACTGTTAAAAGGAACCATCGACCAACAAGACATAACTATTATCAGTATGTATGCACCAAACAATGGTTCTGTGACATTCATAAAACAAACTCTCCTCAAGTTCAAGAGTCAAATAGACCACAACACAATAATTATGGGTGACTTCAACACACCGCTCTCTCCATTTGATCCACCAGACAAAAACTGAATAAAGAAACTATAGAACTCAATAACACAATTAATAACCTAGACTTAACCAACATATATAGAATATATCAACCATCATCAAGTGGATACATGTTCTTCTCAGCAGCACATGGATCCTTCTCAAAGATAGACCATATATTATGCCATAGGGAAACTCTTAGTAAATATAAAGGTGTGGAGATAATACCATGCATCTTATCTGATCATAATGGAATGAAACTGGAAATCAATGATAAAAGAAGGAAGGAAAAATCCTGCATCACCTGGAAAATGAACAATATGTTACTGAATGATCAATGGGTTACAGAAGACATAAAGAAGGAAATCAAAAAATTCTTAGAGATAAATGAAAATACAGACACAACATATCGGAATCTATGGGACACAATGAAAGCAGTTTTAAGAGGGAAATTCATTGCCTGGAGTTCATTCCTCAATAAAAGAAAAAACCAACAAATAAATTAACTCACACTTCTTCTCAAAACCCTAGAAAAGGAAGAGCAAAACAACAGCAAATGTAGTAGAAGGCAAGAAATAATTGAAATCAGAGCAGAAATCAACAAAATTGAAACAAAAAAAAATTGAAAAAATTAATAAAACTAAAAGTTGGTTCTTTGAAAAAATAAATAAGATCGACAGACCCTTAGCCATGCTAACGAAGAGAAAAAGAGAGAGAACTCAAATTACCAACATACAGGATGAAAAAGGCAATATCACAACAGATGCTACAGAAATACAGAACATAATTAGAAATTATTTTGAACCCTATATTCCAATAAAATAGAAGATAGTGAAGACATCAATAAATTTCTTAAGTCATATGATTTGCCCAGATTGAGTCAGGAAGATACACACAATTTAAACAGACCAATAACAAAGGAGGAAATAGAAGAAGCCATCAAAAGACTACCAACCAAGAAAAGCCCTGGACCAGATGGATATACAGCGGAGTTTTACAAAACCGTGAAAGAAGAATTAATACCAATATTTTTCAAGTTATTTCAAGAAATAGAAAAAGAGGGAGCTCTTCCAAATTCATTCTATGAGGCCAACATCACCCTGATCCCAAAACCAGACAAAGATACTTCAAAGAAAGAAAACTACAGACCAATATCTCTAATGAACATAGATGCAAAAATCCTCAATAAAATCCTGGAGCATCGAATACAAAAGCATATCAAAAAAATAGTGCACCATGATCAAGTAGGATTCATCCCTGGGATGCAAGGCTGGTTCAATATACGGAAATCAATAAATGTTATTCACCACATCAATAGACTTAAAGATAAGAACCACATGATCATCTCGATAGATGCAGAAAAAGCATTCGACAAAATACAGCATCCCTTTATGTTCAAAACACTAGAAAAACTAGGGATAACAGGAACTTACCTCAACATTGTAAAAGCTATATATGCTAAGCCTCAAGCTAGCATCATTCTAAATGGAGAAAAACTGAAGGCATTCCCTCTAAAATCTGGAACAAGACAGGGATGCCCTCTCTCACCACTTCTATTCAATTTAGTTCTTGAAATACTAGCCAGAGCAATTTGACAGACAAAAGAAATTAAAGGCATAAAAATAGGAAAAGAAGAACTTAAATTATCACTATTTGCGGACGACATGATTCTATATCTAGAAGATCCAAAAGATCTTCTAGGTATAGAATCATAGATCTTCTTTTCTACAAAGAAACTACTAGAACTAATAAATGAATTCAGCAAAGAGGCAGGATATAAAATCAACATGCATAAATCAAAGGCATTCCTGTATATTAGCAACAAAACTTCTGAAATGGAAATGAAGAAAACACCCCATTCACAATATCCTCAAAAAAAAATAAAATACTTGGGAATCAACCTAACAAAAAGAGTTGAAAGATATATACAATGAAAACTACAGAAACCTAAAGAGAGAAATAGAAGATCTTAGAAGATGGAAAAATATACCCCGTTCATGGATAGGAAGAACTAACATCATCAAAATGGCGATATTACCAAAAGTTCTCTACAGGTTTAATGCAATGCCAATCAAAATCCCAACGGCATTTCTTGTAGAAATAGAGAAAGCAATCATGAAATTCATATGGAAAAACAAAAGACCCAGAATAGCAAAACAATTCTAAGCAGGAAGTGTGAATCTGGAGGTATAGCGATACCAGATTTCAAACTGTACTACAGAGCAAGAGTAACAAAAACAGCATGGTACTGGTACCAAAACAGGCAGGTGGACCAATGGAACAGAATAAAGGACACAGAGACCAATCCACAAAATTACAACTTTCTTATATTTGATAAAGGGGCTAAAAACATGCAATGGAGGAAGGATAGCATCTTCAACAAATGGTGCTGGGAAAACTGGAAATCCATATGCAAAAAAATGAAACTGAACCCCTTTCTCTCGCCATGCACAAAAGTTAACTCAAAATGGATCAAAGAGCTTGATATCAAATTAGAGACTCTGCGCCTGATAGAAGAAAAAGTTGGCTTCGATCTACATATTGTGGGGTCGGGCTCCAAATTCCTTAATAGGAAGCCCATAGCACAAGAGTTAATAACAAGAATAAACAAATGGGACTTACTTAAGCTAAAAAGTTTTCTCTCAGCAAGAGAAACAATAAGAGAGGTAAATAGGGAACCTACATCCTGGGAACAAATTTTTACTCCTCACACTTCAGATAGAGCCCTAATATACAAAGAACTCAAAAAATTAAACAACAACAAATAACCCAATTAATAAATGGGCCAAAGACCTGAACAGACATTTCTCAGAGGAGGACATACAATCAATCAATAAGTACATGAAAAAATGCTCACCATCTCTAGCAGTCAGAGAAATGCAAATCAAAACCACCCTAAGATACCATCTCACTCCAGTAAGATTGGCAGCCATTATGAAGTCAAACAATAATAAGTGCTGGCGAGGATGTGGGGAAAAGGGTACACTTGTTCATTGCTGGTGGGACTGCAAATTGGTGCGGCCAATTTGGAAAGCAGTATGGAGATTCCTGGGAAAGCTGGGAATGGAACCACCATTTGACCCAGCTATCGCCCTTCTCGGACTATTCCCTGAGGACCTTAAAAGAGTGTACTATAGGGATACTGCCACATCAATGATCATAGCAGCACAATTCACAATAGCTAGACTGTGGAACCAACCTAGATGCCCTTCAATAGATGAATGGATAAAAAAATGTGGCATTTATACACAATGGAGTTTTACGCAACACTAAAAAATGACAAAATCATGGCATTTGCAGGGAAATGGATGGCATTAGAGCAGATTATGCTAAGTGAAGCCAGCCAATTCCTAAAAAACAAATGCCAAATGTCTTCTTTGATATAAGGAGGGCAATTAAGAACAGAGCAGGGAGGAAGAGCATGAGAAAAGGATCACCATTAAACAGGGACAAGAGGTGGGAGGGAAAGGGAGAGAGAAGGGAAATTGCATGGAAATGGAAGGAGACCCTCATTGTTATACAAAATTACATATAAGAGGAAGTGAGGGGAAAGGGAAAAAAAACGAGAGAGAGAAATGAATTACAGTAGATGGGGTAGAGAGAGAAGATGGGAGGGGAGGGGAGGGGAGGGGAGGGGGGATAGCAGAGGATAGGAAAGGCAGCAGAATACAACATACACTAGTATGGCAATATGTAAAAAAGTGGATGTGTAACTGATGTGATTCTGCAATCTGTATACGGGGTAAAAATGAGAGTTCATAATCCACTTAAATCAAATGTATGAAATATAATATGTCAAGAGCTTTGTAATGTTTTGAACAACTAATAAAAAAAGAAATTTATTGTGATAATCAGGAACAGAAAGCAGAGCAGAAAGATCTGGAAAACTTGGACTTGAAAGGCAGGAGTAAAACTGGGGTTAAGGAAGTTGCAGTTGTTAAATTCATTACCTTCACTAAAGAAATGCTAGACTTTTCCCAGAGACAGTAAGAAAGATGGCTTGAGGGCATCTCATGAATTGGCAGGTCATATACATCTCAGACTCAAGAAAGCAAAAAATCTCTTGAGGGTATGCTTCTTGAAGAAGGAGGCCTGGGAAGTTTTTTTCAATGTGCTCAGCTACCCAGGCATTCAGAGACTGCTACAGCCAGTGTCCCTGGAGGCTTGGCTACTGCTCAAAATGGCAGCAGATCTTGGTGTCAACCACCTGCTTCTGATGGAATACAACATTCTGGAGTTGGAGGATCATGAAGGCTTCCATTAAGATTTCAAAGGAAGGCCTGGAAGGCCAGAAAATGTGGAGCAGGGTCAGAGTCCCTGAAGCCCCCCTCTGAGAAAAAAAATGCATGAAGATATAAGGAGGAAGCCAAAGCTGCAGTGGAGACCCTCAAGGATAAGAAATGCCAGTACTGTGGAACATCCACTGAGAAAGGCTATGGCAACCAAGGTGAGCCAAGCCAACAGAAAGGCCACATGGGCTACAATCAACAAGGCCACAAGGGCAGAGGTAAATAAGTTCTTTGGACAGAACATCTGTCATGAGACAGAAGCCTTGACTATAGTGGCTCCATTTTGTTTAGTAACTACATTTTGTGAAACAGCCATGCCAACTAGAAAGGTCATGGCTGGGGCAGGTTGTTTTTCAATCTCCCATTCCTGTAACTAGGGGTAACTGGGCTTATTCTGATTGGATAAGCCTCCCGCTGCCTAACTTCAATCTCCTGCTTCTGTAACTTGGCTTGCTTGCATTGGCTAAACCCCCTAACATCCATTTTGTGGTTTTTTGGCTTAAATATGAGGCCAAACTGAAGGTGGTGGGCCACTCTAACCATCTCGCTTTTAGAGAGTAGAATGTCCACCACCGGCCAGCAATGAAGTCTTAATTGGAATGGCAATGTGTGGTCTGAGAGTTATTTGAGGGTCTTGGTATCAGCATAACACATCATGCCATGTTCCCTGGATGCCAGACATGGAACTATACTTGTTCACCCAGCTAGATTTCAGTCTTCCTGAACTCTCGGTATTTTTATATGTTGGATATTTATAAATAGCTTTTGACTTTTACAGGAGCTTATGATGCAAGCTTGCCCTGAGTCTCAACAAAAATTTTGGACTTCAACTTTTGGGCAATCTTGAACTGTTGCAACAATGGGGACTCTTTGAAATAGACTAAATGTATTTTTCATAGTAAGATGTGCATGAACTTTTGGGGGACATGGAAGGAATGTTATGGTTTAAATATTAGTGTCCCTAAAAAGCTCATGTATGAGAAAATGTAAGCACCTTTAGCAGAGAAGTAATTATGAGAGCCTTAACACAATCAGTGGATTAATCCCGTGATGGGATAAACTGAGTAGGAACTGAAAGCAGGTAGGGTGTGGCTGGAGGAGGTGGGTTGTTGGGTGAATCTATGGGGGTATATATTTTCTATCTGGCAAGTGGAGACTCTCTCTGCTTTCTGATTATCATGTGAGCTGCTTCCCTCCACCACACTCTTCTACCAAGATGTTCTGCCTCACCCTGAGCCCTGTGGAATAGATCTTGCTATCCATGGATTGATACCTCTAAAACTGTGATCCCAAAACAAATTTTCCTTTTGTAAAATTGATCGTGTCAGATCTTTTAGTCACAGCAACAAAAAGGCTAACTAAAACACCAATGGAACAGAATAGAAGACATAAAGACAAACCCACATAGATATACAGTCATCTGATGCTAAAAACATAGGTAAGAAAAATGATGATCTTTTTAACAAAAGCTGCTGGGGAAAACTAGATATCCACATGTAGAATAGTAAAACTAGATTCCTACTTTTCACCCTGATAAAAGTCAACTCAAAATGGATCAGATGCCTAGGAATTAGACCAGACACTGCAACTGCTAGAGGCAAGCATAAAGTCAACACTCCAATATACTGGAGCAGGCACCAACTTACTTAACAAAACTCCTAAAGCTCAAAAAAAAAAAAAACCTCCAAGAATCAAATCATGGCATCAAATTAAAAAGCTTATGCAGGAAAATGGAAATCTAAGCAACACTAATATTTTTATCTCACTCAACTTAGAATGGCAATCATCAAGAATGAAAATAATAATAAATGCTAGCAAGAATGGCACACTCAAACATTGTTGGTGGGACTGAAAATTAGTACAACCACTTTGGAAAGCAGTATGTAGATTCCTCAAAAGACCAGGAATGGAACCACCATATGACCCAGCTATCCCATTCATTGGTAGGTATGCAAAAAAAAACTAAAATAAGCATATTACACTGGGACATGCACATCGATATTTACAGCACTGCCATTCATGAATAACCAAGTTATAGGATTAGTCCAGGTGCCCATCAATAAATGAATGGAAAAAGAAAATACGGCATACATACAAAATGGATTTTTACTCAACCATAAAGAAGACTGAAATTATGGCATTTGCTGGGGGTGGGGAGGAGGGATGGAACTGGAAAACATCACAGTAAGTGAAATAAGCCAGACCCCTAAAGTCAAGGGTTGAGTATTTTCTCTCATATGCTATAGCCAAATAAGGAGGAAATACAGGCAGGAAGAAGTTCCATGAATATAGAAGAGAGGACAGTGGAGTAATAGAAGGGGATAGAAGAGGAAAGAAAAGAGACAGAAAAAGTAAGAGACTGTGGAATGAAAGTAGCCAAGTTATTCTATGTACCTATTTGAATGCAACACAGGGGCCAAGCATGGTGGTGTACCCCTGTAATCCCAACAGGTCAGGAGGCTAAAGTAAGAAGATTGTGAATTCAAAGCCAACCAGCCCTAAGCTACTCAGTGAGACCCTGTCTATAAATAAAATATTTAAAAGGGGTTGGGGATATGGCTCAGTGCTTAAGCACCCCTGGGTTCAATCCCCTGTATCAAGACACTTTTTTAATAAATCATAGTGGATTTTACCTTTATGTATATCTATAAAACACCTATTAAGAAAAAAACAAAAAATAAATAGAGGGAAGACTAGTAGTTCAGAGCCAAGGAACAAGAAGAGGGTGGAAAGGAAGGAAAGTGGAGGTACTGGGGACTGAAATATAGCAAATTATATTCCATGCATGTATAGTTATGTCAAAATGAATTCCACTAATATATGTAACTATAATTCACTAACAAAACATTTTTTAAAAGGAGCAACCATATGATCCATATGATTCCAATCCTACTATTGAGAATACGCCCAAAGAACATGAAAACAATGTCAAAAAGATACCTGCATGTTCATGTTCATTGCAGCAATATTCACAATAGCCAAGAAGTAGTAAGTCTTCATAGATGAATGAATGGATAAAGAAAATGTGATATTGAGATATATATATATATATATATATATATATATATATATATATATATAAACATATATCACATATATATGAATATATATTATATATATGAAGGAGAAGGAGGAGGAGTGGGAGGTGGGGGGGAGGGTGAAATGTGGGAGTACTGGGGGTTGAAATGGAGCAAATTACATTTCATGCATGTATAAATGTGTAAAAATGAACTCCACTGGTACATATAACTATAATGCACTAATAAAAACATTTTAAGTTTTTTCAATGTCTAGAAGCTCGTGGAATGAAAAAAAAGAATGAAATACTGTTATTTGCAACAACAACAGATGAGTAGAGCTAGAGGTCATTAGGTTACGTGAAATAAACCAGGCACAGAAGGAAGAGAATTACATATCATTCATATGTAAAATCTTAAAAATTGAGAGTATAAGAGTTGTTGCCAAAGATAGGGAGAATATAGAGGACAGATGGCAAAGGCTGATCAATGAGTCAACACAAGAGTTGAATAGAAGCAAGAATTTCTAGCCACATCAATGTTTATAGCAGCACAATTCACAATAGCTAGACTGTGGAGCCATCCTAGATGTGCTTCAATGGATGAATGGATTTTAAAAATGTGACATTTATACACAATGGAATATTATTCATCACTAAAAAATAATAAGATCATGGCATTTGCAGGGAAATGGATGGCATTAGAGTAGATTATGCTAAGTGAAGTTAGCCAATCCCAAAAAACAAATGCCTAATGTCTTCTCTGATATAAGGGGGGTGAATCAAAATTGGGTAGGGAGGAAGAGCATGGGAAGAATATTACCTCTAGATAGGGAAGAGAGGTGGGAGGGAAAGGGAGGGAGAAGGGGAATTCCATGGATGACATAAGGAGACCCTCATCATTATACAAAATACATGTATGAAGATGTGAGGAAAAAACAAGTATAGTGTTACCTTAGATTAGGTAGAGAGAAGTGATGGGAAGGGAGGGGAGGGGATGGGAGGATAGGAAAGGTAGTAGAATGAAACAGACATTATTATTACTGTGTGTATATATGTGACTGCATAACCAATATGATTCTGCAACCTGTACACTCAGAAAAATGAGAAATTATATCCCATCTGATTCAAATGTATGATATATCAAAGTCATTGTACTGTCATGTATAAATAATTAAAACAAATTTTAAAAATTAATGAAACAAAAAACAAAAAAAAGAAGCAAGAATTTCTAGTGTGCCATTGTACAGTAGGGAGACTCTAGATCACAATACTACTGTATATTTTTAAAAGAAGAAAGAATTTTAATAGTTTTTACAATGAAAGAAATCATAAAAACTTAAGGAAACAGATGTTTGACCTAATATATATATTACACAATGTAGCCAGGCCCGGTGGCACATGCTTGTAATCCCAGTGTCTTGGAGCCTGAGGTAGGAGGATCACGAGTTCAAAGCCAGCCTCAGCAACAGGAAGACACTAAGCAACTCAGTGAGACCCTGTCTCTAAATAAAACACAAAAATAAGCCTGGGGATGTGGCTCAGTTGTCAAGTGCCCCTAAACTCAATCCCAAATACCTAATAAAAATAAATATATTACACAATGTATACATGTATTAAAACATCACATAGTACCCAAAATTTTTTATGTACATTTTTAATGTTTCTTATGTATTGCTTAAATAACATTTCATTTAAATTTTCAAAAAGTCATTTCCTAAAAGAATCTCTGAAACCTAGACAGAAATCTGCATTTTAAGGTGTCTCACATATAATGGATTTTAAGTTCAAGAACAAAAGCTCTAGTCTGCAGGTTTAATTCCAGATACTTTGTCTGGTTCCTTGTTTTGGTTTTATTCAATCAGTCCATCTCCTCCCATTATTGCCCTGCATGTTCTTCATCTTTTGAATATCCTGCAGGTACACAGTTATGTCACAATTTTTTACTGTGATTATGTACTTACTGTCTTGTTTGGAAACTGTCCTTTTAATCATTCATTGTCTCAGGAATCCTCCTTCAAAAGTTCATTTCTAGAGGGATGACTCCCCTGTCCTCATGATATCTACCAAGGAATCATTGAACATTTTCTGTGAGATTGTGTGTGTGTTTATCTCTCGATTAACTGGAACAGAAGACCTTGCAACTGCAAACTCACATTTTGTTTGCAAATTTATAAGTAAGCATTCAAATATAGAGATATAAAAGTTAATCCAAAAGGCTATTTGAATGAATCAATAAATCTGATTAAATAAACTATGGCATAAAAGTACTGTTTCCTTCTTCCCTGCCCCTTATTCTTAATATCCTATTTCAAAAATTTTAAAATCATGTCACTATTTAAATTTAAGCAAAATTTCAGATACCAACAGTCAGCACTTATATTCAATATTCTACTTTCCTTTATTTTAACCAAGAATATTTTTTAGTAACTTTTAGTGAAAATTCAGACCTAACCAATAAAAAGCCATGATCTATTCTTTACACAGTAATATCATAAAGCTTTTTACATTTGAGATTCCAACATTCCTTTTATGAAAAGGACAGATCATGGAAAGCTATATTTAGGGTCATAGGGAGATTACACCCACTACAAGTCCACTGTTGACTTCTCAGAAAGCTCAAAGATCAGAATCATTCAAAGAGTATCTTTTAAGCAGGCTCAGTTGTCAGTAAGTAGAAGTCTCTTTGCCAAACATTTCTGTAACTTTATTGAAACTATCTGTCAGTCTAAACCCGAAGACTCTGAGGAAATCCTTCCATTATTCTGCAGCAGTGAGTCACAGCCCATCAGGAGAAAGTTGAATGAGGATCAACACATTACAGGTCTTGGTGAAAGGAAGCATTTTCTCCTTCTGAACTTACCTCCATAAAGTGATTCCTTTAGGTGATCCCCTGTACAGCCTCAATGTCCTTTGATGAGCTCCTGGATCAAGCCAGAGGCCTGGGGAGATTCCAAATCTTTCAGCTAGTTCTCTTTTGCATCACCAACCTCCTAACATACCCTCATTTCATACTGGAGAACTTCACTGCTGCAATTCCTGATCATCGCTACGGGGTCCAGAGTCTTGACAATGACACTGTCTCTGGTAATGACACTGGGACCCTCAGCCAAGATGCCCTTCTGAGGATCCCCATTACCCTAGATCCAAATCTAAAACCAGAAAAGTGTCGTCGCTTCATCCATCCCCAGTGGCAGCTCCTTCACCTGAATGAAACTGTCATCAATACAGCTGAGGCAGACACAGAGCCCTGTGTGGATGGTTGGGTGTATGACAGAAGCTACTTCCCCTCCACCACCACAACTGAGGTAAGAAGCCTCATTTAAATCATCTGCTTATTTGGTGTTAATAGCAAGAAGGAATTTGCTTTATATATTTAGTCCCCAGATGTGTGCCGTAGTCAACACTTTCTTCCTTTCTTATGCAGGTAGCAATTGTTTATCTACACTACAATGCTGTTGAGAACATATAGTATTGGAGTTAATGAATTGAACAAGCAAAACATATACCTATAATTATCCTTTAATGAGAAAGATCTATAATTTTAAAAGTGATCAAATGTTATACTAAGTCGGTGGTTCTCAGTGCTGAAAAACTGACCCTGAGAGCAAATAAATCATAATCTCTGGGCATTGGATCCAAACACTAGTGTTTTTTATGTTCTTTAAGTGATTCAATGTGTGGCCAAGGATGAGAGATATTGTAGTAATTGAAGTATGGACTGCTAAGAAAAGTCAAAAGCAGGACCCTAAGTCACTTACATGATGAGAAAAAAAATAAGCTTTCAAATTTTTGGTATCTGAAATTTCTTAAAAATGTGTTTTTATATGTTTTAAATTGTAGTAGCCAAAGAATGTGTATAAGTTAATGGAATAAAGAGAGTTGGTGGCCTGAAGGTAAAAATGAATAAAGACCTGTAGAAAAAAAGATGCAGAATATTGGATGGCTATGAGGCAAGAGAGAGGCAAGTGCTCTTGAAGGGCTGAAATAAGTGGAGGAAGGGCGACCAGGGGAGAGTGACTGTAGGTGAAGCTGGAGATCGGGCAGGATCCACACAGCAGAGTATCACATACATCATATCTGGGAATTTGTGCTCCTTTTCCACTGAGTGCAAAGATTTTTAAAGGCTTAAAACCTCAAACTCCACTGTGCTTTTTTTGATTCTCTTCCAGTGGGACCTGGTTTGTGAATCCCAGTCATTAAAAACCAATGGTTCAAACTCTGTTTATGACTGGGTCACTGTTGGGAAGTCTGATATATAGCCTTCTTTCAGACAGGTGAGTGTCACCCCACTTTCTTTTGGACTGTTGGTCAGATTAAGTTTTCAGTAAGTATTTATTCCTTTATTTAAGAAATCTTGGGCTGGAGTTGTAGCTCAGTGGTAGAGCACTTCCTTGCATGTATGAGGCACTGAGTTCGATCCTCAGCACCACATAAAAATAAAATAAAGATATCATGTCCATCTACAACTAAAAAAATAAATAAAAGAAAGAAAAGAAATCTTGCTTGAGCTCTGTGTGTTTGCATTGAACTGTGTAGTGGCCCCACTTTCTGATTTCAGGAAACTACAATCAAATATTAGTGCTTGGTACATAAATTAGATGCTACAATTTGTTGTGAAAAACTCATTGTGCTGCATTAAGAAAGACAGGATAGGCAATGTCGATCATATCAGTTTCAGGGAGCAATTTTCGAGAAAATCCAGAATGTGAGGTGTATAAGTAAGAGTTAGTTCAACAAAGGGAGAGAAAGGAGACTTGAGGGAGAAGGCATTTGCATGTTTACAAGTATGTTCCTGTTCTTGGCAACATTCTGAACCACCTAGACCCTGTAAGATAAATGAGAATAGATATTTTTATACTGGTCATCATTTCATACATGCATTGTAGGCACACATACAGAGGGTAATCACTATTATAAAATCTGAGGGTTGAGTAGCATCGTGGGCCTGATGGGATGGTAAATCACTGGAACTTTAACCTGAATGCTGGTCCTTGTGAAATGACTTTAATAGATAATGTTTGTAACCAGAAAAGGTAATTATTAAGAACTTAGGAGGATGCAATGTGGAGGTGAGAAGTTTTGGGCTTCTAGCTTCCTTGGAGAGATTCTAGAGAAGGCAATCAACCATGGCTCTCACACAAGCATGTCTCCCACAAGAACGCAGATGGTAATGCAGATGTTCAAAGCCACCTAGTAGTCTTAGTTTAACATTGTAACTTTGAGCATACAATAGTTAATTGTTGCCTATGTAGATTTCTGGGTCAAAGAATTTATTTTCCCCCATTTTTTAGGCCTCTGTGCTACCAATTTGTATTGCAGAATGAATTAACAAAATAGTTGAATGAAACATGAATAAGTTTTCTTTGAGCATAGATTCAGGTTAATATCCATAAACAGTAGAATAAAATTCATATAAATTTCTATTGAGCCATGAGAAAGAACAAACTATTGCCACATGTAATAACATAGGGGAGGTCTGGGGTTGTGGCTCCGCAGTAGCGCGCTTGCCTAGCACATGTGGGGTGCTGGGTTTGATCCTCAGCACCACATAAAAATAAAATAAAGGTATTGTGTACAACTGTAACTGAAACAAAATATTAAAAAAATTAACAGGGGAAACATTACATGACACAGAACTACATAATACATGATTTCAATTTTTATAAAGATCAAAGCATACATATTAATATATAGTGTTAAATTTTATGGTATTACATATTTTTGGTTGAAATGGCGTCCAGGAGAGAGTCTGAGAAGGGCTTCTTCATGAGAGTGATGTTATATTGATTGAAGACTAGTCACATGGATACAGTAGTTTTGTGAAAATAATTAAACTTGTAAACATTTGAGATCTGCATATTTGTGTATTATGTAAAGCTCAAAGAAATGCTTAATAAGATGTTTAATGATGGTGGGGATGTGACTACTGGATTATGAGTATAATTTGATAGAAAGCAATAGTAGCAGCCAGGAGACCAGTTGTAAGAGGATTGACTTCAATGCTCATGACAGAGATTTGTAAGATGGCCCTATCAGATCTAAAGTAGGAAATGATAGAAGACAGTTAAAGAAAAATAGTTGGTATTAATTATTTTAGTTGACAAATGTCTGGAGTGCATAAATCTGATGTATTTACATACATTGAATACATACAAACAGTGTGTAATGATCAAGACATTAACATTTACATCTCCTTGAACATTTAAAAAATTTATAAACACACAGTAATTATACTATGAAGTGCAGTGTGATATTTCATTTTATGTATACCTTATATACTGATAAAATCTGGGTAATGAACATTTCCGTCTCCTTATGATTATTTTGGTTTGCAGTGTTCAAACTCCTCTCTTCTAGTGATTCATAAAATATACTATAGGTTATTGTGAACTATAGTCACCTGCTTTGCTGTAGAACATTAGAATTTATTACTGCCATCCATTTGTGCTTTGGTGCCATTATCCAACTTCCTTCTCCTCCCCCTCACCTCCCCCTGCTTCTAGTAGTCAGATATTATGAAGTTCAACCCCCCTATCAAATGAAGGGCCCTCTGCATTTCTGACAAATAACCACCCAGTTTCTCAGAACCCTTTAGAGAATTTGTAGCTCACATTTGCAGCTAGCATTTGACTGTTGTTGATAACACATTCCATCCATACACTATGTTGACCTGTGTCTTCTCAGGCTTAAAATTGTTCTTCCCCAGGGAACACCCAGTGGTATTCTATCACACATAGAACAAAACCCTGAGTTTCCTCTCAAGTCTTGCCAGTCTGAGATCTGGCCTCTGCCTCCCTTCCTCATCTCACCTACCCCTTCTCCATTCTCTGACAGTCTTCAGAACATCTAGCTGGATTCTGCCATATGACATTTATATTTGCTGTTCTTTCTGCCTAGAATGCTTTTCCCTGTACACTGTTCAACCCAACTTCTAAGTACTCAGATTCAAATGTTACTTCCTGAAAACTCTCTTCCATGACTCCCTATTTAGTGATGCCTCCACCCAAGTTACTCTTTTTATTTTATTTTTTTAGTTGTAGATGGGCACAATATCTTTATTTATTTATTTATTTATGTGGTGCTGAGGATCGAACCCAGGACCTCACACATGCAAGGCAAGCGCTCTACCACTGAGCTACAACCCTAGACCCCCTCCTCAAGTTACTCTTGTTGCATTTTCCAACCTTTAATTTTAAGAGGAATTTTATAACTTTGCCTTTTAAATGCCTATTTCTCCACAAGGACTATCTGGAAGGCTATTGAAATAGTCCAGAAGAAAGATGATAAGAATGCTAATTAGGGCTGGGGATGTGGCTCAAGCGGTAGCGCGCTCGCCTGGCATGCGTGCAGCCCGGGTTCAATCCTCAGCACCACATACAAAGATGTTGTGTCAGCCAAGAACTGAAAAATAAAAATATTTTAAAAATTCTCTCTCTTTAAAAAAAAAAAAAGAGTGCTAATTAAAGGGAGACCATGGAGACGGAAAGATGTAGTTGGGTTTGGGGAATGTTTTAGATCTAGAAGATTTTTGTGGTGTTAAGGATTGAACCCATGGGCAGTCCACCACTGAGAATTCCATCTTGTTAAAAAAAAAAATGTGTTTTGAGGCAGGATCTTGCTAAGTTGAGGCTGACTTTGAACCTCAGCCTCCTGAGTCATTGTAATTACAGATATGAACCACCATGCCTGTCAATAAGCTTTAATTTTTTACGTCAGTTTTAAGTTTACAGAAATATTGAGTCCAAAGTACAGGGAGTCCCCAATACACCCTCCCACAAACAATCTCACATAATATTAAAATCTTACATTAGTGTAGTATGTTCATCATAACTGATAGACCAATATTTATATGGTATTGACTAAAGTCCATAGTTTACAACAGGACACAATCTTTGTGTTACATGGCTTTGGGCAAGAGTATAAAGTCATGTAGCCATCATGAGAGTATCTCCCTAAAAAGGATCTGTACTCTGCCTGATTTAGTTTGAGAATTTATTTATTGTACTTATTGGATTTTCATTTCTCATTTTTCCAATGATTGTTTCATCATGTCCACATGGTATCAAAGTCCTCTTATGCCATGTGCTTTGCTGTGCATTCTGGCATCACTCTCAGATTAGCAGGGATGCTTACATCTGTGATTTTCGTTGTTGACTAGTATTATGATTCCACTAGACCACAGTATAATGTCCTACTTGTTAAACATTTTACCCTAAATCTGAAGTTATTTTATCTTTTCTTGTTTTCCACATATTATTTTTGTTCTGAAATAAGCTTACCTGTTCCAATCTTTCTTAGGTTTGGGCGGAAGGTGGTCTACCTGTGGTGCGTACTCCAGCTGGGCATCGTTGACACCGATGCAGCCTTCACCCCCACCTTCCTCATTTACTGCATATTACGCTTCTGGGATGGGTTGAGTGTCACGACTATTGTGATAAATTCTTTTTGTCTCAGTAAGTCAATAATTTGAGACTTTCCTTTCTCCATGTCTGAATTGACCGTGAAATTACCCTTTGCCTGAAATATCAATTATGTACATGTTTTCTTCCAGTGTCAGAATGAACAACGTCCCAAGGGAAGTCTGTGAGAATAGTCCTGATGATGTCTCCTACAATATTGGGCAAATGTTCCTTGGAGGACTGGCTTTTACCATTCGAAAGTGGAACACACTGCAACTGGCTGTGTCTATACCCTTGCTTGTCCTCCTCTTGCCCTCCAGGTATGCACAGTCTCCACATTCTTTACCAGGGTGGCCAAGGTGATAACAGAAGAGCTATGTCACTGGGTATCTATATGGTCCCAATACTGGTCCTAACCCCATTAACACCCATTTTGCCATTCAAAGATGCAAGAGATGAAATAGAAAGGAAGTTTGAATGGAAATTGGCAATTTGCAGTCACCATTTTTGCATAATAGGCACAAAATTATCATGAAATAATTGTAATAGAAAAAATCAAAAATTTTATCATACTTTCATGAGTGCAGAATAATAACATATAAGAGTGAGGATCATTGTGACATACTCAAAAATGCACATAACATAACTTGCGAAATTTCATTTCCCAGTACCTCCTCTTTCCCCACCCTCCTCCCTCCCTCCCTCCTAATGTCTTCCTCTACTCTTCTGGTCTCTCTTCTACATGTTACTTTCTTAATTGATGCACTAAGATTATATATAAAAGTGGGATTCATTGTGATTTGTTCATACATACACATAGCACAATTCAGTTAATTTCAATATCTAGTAACTCCTTGGCATCCTTTCTTCCCCCACCCTTGTCTACCGTCCTCTGCTTTACTGTTCACCCTTCTATTTTCATGAGCTCCTTCTATATTTCATTCCTTTTTTCTCTCTACCTTCCACATATGAAAGAAAATATTCAGTCTTTGACTTTCTGAGTCTGGCTTATTTCACTTAGCATTATGCTGTCCAGGTCAACCCATTTACCTGCAAATAACATAATTTCATTCTTCTTTATGGCTGAATAAAACTGAATAATACTGCTTCTCAGTGAGGTAGATGTTTAATGGATTTCAGTAAAATTCAATACTGAACAGTCAGAGACTCAGAGAGGCGCAGAAATACTGATGTTTCAAACGTAGGATATGAAAGTGTACATCAGTGCCAAGCTAGTAGTGGCTACAGCTCTGGGTCACCAAAGATGAGAGAGGTATAAAGAAAGAAGCAGCAGAAAAAATTGGCATGGAGACACCAATAGAATAGAAAGGGAGCCTGAACTTAGCTTACTCTGGATCTATACTTGGAGTTGATTATTAAAAAGTGTTGTCTCCTAGTATGGCAATATGTAAATCAATGGATGTGCAACTGATGTGATTCTGCAATCTGTATATGGGGTAAAAATGGGAGTTCATATCCCACTTGAATCAAAGTGTGAAATATGATATATCAAGAACTATGTAATGTTTTGAACAACCAACAATAAAAATTAATTTTAAAAAAAGTGCTCTGTCTCTATGTTTCTCAAGTTAGGAGGAGAGAGCCAAAGTGGGAAGCCAACTCATGAAGTCACACTTGACATGGGGAATACCTTTGCTTCAGGAACCAATAGAAAAGATTGGCACAGCAACCTGGTTGGCATCTACCATATGACCTAGAACGCATGCCATTGAAACAGGCACACAGAAGATTTTATCTAGGAGAATCAGCTCAAAGATATAGCAGGGATGGCAACTTACTTTCCCTTGGAGTCTGATGCTCACTCAATCAGCTGAAGAGGTTCAGGAAACCAAACAGGCAGGCATGATTATATTCAAGGATTGAGTCTTGGAAGGCCATAGTCCTAGGTGGTGGAGGGTGCTGTGACCTGTTGTGCCCCCTCCACCAAGGGAAGTTGGTTACCCTATGAGTAAAATTGTCAAGAAGTATTTGGGATTAGGACAACCAGAAGAAATTGACATCTGCCTGGCCCTATGAGTTTGTTGATCTTCTCTCTCCAGAATATAAAAAAGTTCCAATCATGGATAGATCCCAACTGTGGAAACTTTCCATTTAGAAATTTGCATCATCCCTCTCCTAGTCATGTGATATTTTTCTTTCCAACCTACCTTGTACTGATGAGCAAGAAACAAAGAGTCATTTCAACTAACTTTGAGTCAGGCCACTCCATATTTGGTTCTAGGTATAGCAATCAATACAAAAGAAGGAAAGGTTTAATAATCTCCCAACCTTTGATATAAGAGGTTCATACCCCAGGAAGAAATGGAAGGAAGGGCAGTCTGGCATAAGTAGTAAATATCCATCCTTGTCCAGTTTCAACCACCACAATGAAGACAATTCTTTTATTTTTGTTAAGAATTTTTTTTGTTCTTCCAGTTGTATTTTCAGAGTTCTTCATATGGATACATACGTATGTATGAATATATGTGTGTATGTATATACATTTTTCACATTTTATCATATTTTTATTTTATAATTTGTTTGGGGGGTTAGTGAGGTTTTGCTATTGCTGTTCTCCCTCTTCTCTCTCTAATACTCAAAATTCTCTTGTTCTCCCCTCTCCCACTCTTTCTTTCTCTCCCTCTCCTTCTCTCTCTCAACTTAATTTTAATTTTTTAAATTTTTTCCTCCTTCTTTATGACCATCACTTTATACCTCTCTTCTGCTTTCTTTCTTTTTTATAATATTTTAGTCTTTCTTTTCCCTTTTTACCCATTTTTCTCTAAATGGATTGAATTTTTACCATTATTTAAAACTATTTTATATAATTTATGCCCCCACCATTCATGTTGTCACAGTTATTACTATTGTGGAAGTCACAGCTGACACCTGATGTTTGATTTTAGTGCTATGTCTAGTTCATGGCTGTTTGTCATTGTTGCTGTTGCTGAGTTATGACCCCACCATTCCTGATTTTGTGGCTATTAGTATTGAAGATGTTATATTTAGGACCTGGTATTTTAGTGCTCTATATTTTTTGCTACTGCTGTTGCTGTTATTTTTCTTTTTCTGTGAGATGCTAGAAATCTGGTATAACACTTCAATTTCATGGGGTAGATATTATGCTGCTGAGATACACCCCCAATCCATCTAGGAGACGGCACACCTTGATCCATATACAACCTAATCCACTCAAGCTTCAGCAACACTATATCACAAACAATAGGAGACAAAAACCCCAAACCGACAACCAGGTCACAAGTAGGAATGACTAGAGGGTTCATGGATCACTCATGAACATCTGTACTTATAGAAACAGCAGAGAGAAATAACACAAAAACTGAGAACACCATATCTATGAAGGGCTTTAACAGAGATTGCTCCCAGACCCTTTTAATATACACAGAATTAGCAAGTCTAAAAAAACATCACAGAAGATATACCCCTTATGCACAAATATATATAACACAATTGCCTGACTTACCAGAAGGACCCCACCCTTATGAGATCTCATAGAAAGTAGAATTCTCAAGCTCCAACACAATATATGCTATCAAAGTACAATAAAATACATTGCAAACAATTAGCAGGAAAACTGTACTATGAAACACACTTGGAAATATATTCAACAATTTATAACAACCTGGTATCCAAAAACACTACACCAAGAAAAGTTTGTACCCTAAAAATGTCACATAAAAGTGGAAGAGAAATCCATCTCAACAGATGCCTAAGTCTCAAAATAGGAAATAAGAAAAATTATGGTAAAATGAAACCCCCAAAGGTTTATAATTCCCTAGGAGTGACTCCAAAGATATTGAAATATATGAAATTCTGGATAAATAAATCAAAAGAATAACTATTTTAAAAAGAAGATTGAATTCCAAGAAAAGTCAGGAAAACTGAATGAGCTAAGGAAGGCATTACAGAATATTAATGAGAAATTCAACAAAAAGATAGATATTGGAAAAAAACAAGAAGAAATCTTGGAAATAACAGGCATAATAAGTCAAATAAAAAATTCAGTTGAAATTAAAGCCTTTTATTATATTATAGCATGCAGAAGGATAATCTCAATTCTTAGAGATAAGGTGATCATTCAGACAGTACTTAAGAAAAAACTATGAAACGACAATAAGAATATAAGAACTCTAGGACATAATTATGAGAGTAAATTTAAGGCCCATTACTCAATGAAGATACATTCAGTCTAATAGCATTGATAACCTTTGGTGAAATAATACAGAAAATTTTTAAAACTTTAGGTATGAGATGAATATCCAGATATTGGAGGCATGTATAGTCCCAAATAGGTGGGATCAGAAGAGATCTCTCCATGACATGTTATAAGTAAAATATTTTAAAAAATACAGATGAAAGAAAGAATTTTAAAAGTTGCCAGAGAATAATGACAAGTCACATTTAGAGGTAAACCAATAAGGATAAATTATGACAGCTTAGACTCTAAAATCCAGCAGGGCTTGGCATTAGAAAATCCAAACTCTGAAATAAAATAATTTCCAGTCAAGATTGCTATATCCACTCTTTCACAATGAAAGGAAAAGAAAAAAAAATCCAAGATAAGTATAAAATGAAAGAATTCATGATCCCTAAGCCAGCACTACAGAAATTGCTTAAGGAAATACTATACACAAGAGAACTCAAACTACAAAGCTCCTGAATGGATCCCACACTCGCTAGGGAGAAATTAAGTAAATGAAATTTGAGACTGAGTGAAATATGTGAAACAAATCAAATTACAGAAAATAATAGTCACCTCTTCATAAATATTAAATAAATGGTCTCATTTTAATTAAAAGATGTAGATTAATAGAATGTATTAAAAAACAAGACCCAGCTATATGCTGTTTGCAAGATTCATCTTATAGACAAAGACAGCCATGGGCTGATAGTGGAAGGATGGAAAATGATATTCTATGCAATCAAAGTCCAAAAACAAATAGTAATCACTATGCTCATGTACTACAAAGATATTTCATGCAAAAATTAATCAGAAGAGACAAGGAAGATTTCTACATACTTGTAAAGGAACCAACCCAATGAAAAAATATAATAATAGCAATACTTATGCCCAAAATAAATGTTGATGCACCTAATTACATAAAACAAACACTTCTTGACATTAAGTCTAGAAGAGCTCAGCTCCACACAGACCCTGGGCAAGACCTGACTGCAATAATACTGGTGATTTCAACACATCCATCTCACCGAAAGATAGGTCATCCAGATATAAAATCAATAGAAATGTTATGGCTTGAGGATGAGGTGTGCCCCAAACCCTCCTGTGTTAATGTTCAGAGGCAGGATGATTTAATTATGAGAGCTGTAACCCAATAATTGGATTAATTCACTTGATGAATTGAATTCAGGGGCACTCGACCACTGAGTCACATTCCAGACCTTTTTTGTCTTTTATTTAGAGACAGGGTCTCACTGAGTTGCTTACCACCTCTCTTTTACTGAAGCTGGCTTTGAACTCTCCATCCTCTTGCCTCAGTCTCCCAAGTTGCTAGGATTACAGGTATGTGTCACCACACCCAGCTAAATTAATAATTAATAATTTGAATGGACTAACTGGGTGGTAACTATAGGCAGATGGGGCATGACTGGAGGAAGTAGATCTCTGAGGGTGTGACCTTGCAGATTATATTATGTCCCCATGGCCCCTCTTTCTTTCTCTGTGCTTTCTGATTATGATGAGGTAGGCAATATTCCACTGCCATGCTGTTCTTTCTGCCTTATCTTGGGCCAGAGCAATGGAGAAAGCTGACCATGGACTGAACCCCTGAAATCATGAGGCTAAATAAACTTTTTCTCCTCTAAATTGTTATAGTCAGGTGTTTGGTCACAGAAAAAAAAATAACACTTCCTACCTAAATAATACCATAAATAAAATGCATGTAACAGACAGTTATAGGCTATTTCATCCAATAACAGTTGAATTCACTTTCTTTTCAATAATTCACAGAACCTTCTCCAAGATAAACCAAACTTTAGTCATAAAGCAAGTCTTGGCAACCACAAATATCAGTGTATTTCTTACATCTTATCAGATCATAATGGAATTAAATTAGAAATAAACAACAAGAAAAAAATACAGATCACATAAACACATGGGGAATAAACAATTCTCCTTTGAAAAGGAATGGGTCATAGACAAAATGAGAGAAGAAACTTTAAAAATTCCTAGAACCAAACAAGAATAATGATACAACATTAAAAAATCTCTGGAGGAGCTGGGATGGTGGCTCAGCAGTAGAGCGCTCGCCAAGCACAGGCGGGACTCAGGTTCGATCCTCAGCACCACATAAAAAAATAAAGGCACTGTGTTGTGTCCACCTACACCTAAAAATAAATATTTTTTTAAAAAAATCTATGGGTCATGTACAGAGGTATTGCTAAGAAGAAATTTTATAAAAGTAGACATCTACATTTATAAAAAGAATAAAAACAGATATAAAATAAACAATCTTACTGTGGAACATTATGTTCCAAAATAATTTATAGTAATTTAAGATTATTGCCTAAAAAACAATTGTTCCATTATTTTATTCTATAATTATCATTGACCACACGCCATCTTGGGCCAATATTATCATCAGTTGCGGAGTCCTCTTCAAAATCTTAGGGAATGTTCCTTAGGCTCTAAATGTTATTAGATGTCTCTTCTCCTTTCGCTTCAGATTTTCAAATGCTGTATCCTTTTATGGCCTCGTACTCAACCTGCAGCACCTGGGGAGCAATATCTTCCTGTTCCAGGTTCTCTTTGGAGCCATCATGCTCACAGCCAGATTTGTTTCCCTTTGGACTCTGAATTACATAGGTCGTCGGACAAACCAGACACTGTTCTCCTTCCTGGCAGGAGTTTTCATTCTGGTCAACACATTTTTGCTCCAAGGTGAGAGAGACCAAGGTTTGGGGAAAGAAAGTGATTCCCTCATTCCTTAGGAATTACATCATCTTACCTTCCTGATGCCATAAGAATATCATTAAAAGTCAAAGATTCTTTGCAGTTAATATGAAGGTTTGAAATGGCAAACTCTTGGCAGGACTTAGGTTCTGACTGTGACTATATCCTTAAGGAATGGTTCAGACACAAAGCTGTCCTGACCACATCCATGATGAATCTGAACATCAGTTCCAATGGTATGAACAGTTTCTTTAGAAGAGGAACTAACCACATGCCTCTGGCTAATTACACTTTTTTAATTTGTTATGTATGACAGCAGAATGCATTATAATTCATATTACACACATAGAGCACAATTTTTCATATCTATGGTTGTACACAAAGAGTCACACCATTTGTGTCTTCATACATGTACTTAGGGAAATGATGTCCATCTCATTCCACCAACTTTCCTACCCTCATATCCTTTCCCTTCCCCTCCCACCCCTTTGCCCTATCTAGAGTTCATCTAATCCTCCCATGCCCCTCCCAATTACACTTTTCATAACAGTCATGGAGCAGTTAGGCCTTGCAATTGCATCTCCAAGTGGGCATGTGATACTCTCCCTGGGACTCGTCCTGATTCTTAAAGCCTCCTGAATACATTTTTAGGAAAGCCTCCTTGAATTCAGTGAAATAAAAATCCCTCGTCTTCAGACAGAAAGCAAGAGCACAGCAGGAGTAAAACAAGAGTATAATCTTAATATGTCTTCTAATAGTTTTGTAATCTGTACCTAGACAAGAAAAAAATAATGAATTCCACTTTTATGTATGATTAAAATGTACTAACTAAAATCAAAATATAAATAAAAGACCAGTAAAGTAGAGAAAAGGGACCAGGGGGATGGAGGAGGTGTATGAAAGGGGAAGTACTAGTAATTGAAATGGAACAAATTATGTCATATGCACTTATGAAGGTTTTAAAATGAACCCCACTGTTATGTATAGCAATAATGCACTGATAAAAAAACACTAGAAACCAACTTACTTTACTAAATTAAATGATCTGGCTGGGGATGTGGCTCAAGTGGTAGCGTGCTCGCCTGGCATGCATGCGGCCCGGGTTCGATTCTCAGCACCACGTACAAAGAAAGATGTTGTGTCCGCCGATAACTAAAAAATTAAAAAATATTTAAAAAATTAATTAATTAATTAATTAATTAAATGATCTCATTAATGATTGTGGGAATTTCAGTGGTCTCCATGTTCCACCATGTTCTCATAGCAGAAACATATTTTGTAGGATTTCAGACTGGAAGTCTCCACTCTTCCCCCCAGCAGGAGAACAATTCTATTTTTTAAAGTCCTATTTAGAACATTTTATTGAATTAAAAATAATATATTTAACCTTTGTGAATTCAGTAATTCAAAATTATGTTATTAATTCCCAGTATGACATTATTCACTTGTAAATAGGATTCCTAATGTTAGGCTTTTAAAATCTTGAATTATTGCCTAGAACTTGCGTCTCTTCAGATTGTCCAATCCCTTTGTCACTATGTGGAGGAGGACCTTCCCTACATCACGCATTGTTCCCATACTCTTAGTTCTAAGCTGTTCAAGACACGGGTCATAAACTCCTCAGTTTTTATTCACATATAGTTCTAGGCCCTCCAGAAAATGCCCTGAAAAAATTTTTTTGACAAAGTAAATAAAACAAATATTTCCTTATTTCTCTATTCCCACCATTATGAGCAATACTCAAATATGCAGAGAAAATTGAAGCAAGAGATTTAGATCCTTTGGTTCAGTGTTTCAGCCCAGCATTCAGCAGCTCATCAACCTCTCCATCATCTCTGAGGGGTTGCACTTTGTCTGTCATTTGTTTCTCACCTGCAAACCCTACAACAGAATCACCTCACAATTATTTAGGGATAGACAGATTTCTTCAACCAAGATTTTTTATTCTCCCTGATCTCTTCTCTCCAGAAATGCAGACTCTGCATGTGGTTTTAGCAACTTTGGGAATTGGAGCTGTGTGTGCTGCCAGCACTGGTTCTGCTCTCCACCAAATTGAGCTCCTCCCCACTGTATTCAGGTACAAGAGCTAAACGACCTTCTCTCTGCTTTCCAAACAGGACTTTCTTAACTGATTGACACTTACTGCAGGGAGAAAACTGAGACTGTTTAGATATCCAAGACATGAATTATAATAGAAATTTTAAAAGCAACTAATAACCCACAATTATTTAAAACAAACTTTATGCCTGGCAATGTTCCACGTCCTTTACTGCAGCATTTTGTTTAATCTTAAGACCACTCTACAGGATCGGTGCTATGCATATCCTTATTTTAATAACGATGAAACTGACTAAGGAATCAATAGAGGTCAATATCACAATTAAAAGCTGGTTGTCAAAGGCCATGTGTTCAATAACTCTGCTGTATTGTCTCCCAAAATAAAATGGAGTTGACAAGTGAGAACATATATATACAGATGTGTACAAGATTTTCTTTGTATTGCTATTTTCATCCTAAGGTCAACACTGGGAGGCATCACTACAGTATTCCAGAGAACAGGGGCAATACTGGCTCCTCTCCTGATGACCTTACTGGGGTATTCTCTCCGTCTGCCCTGGATCATCTATGGAGTCATCACCCTCCTTGCTGGCCTTGTTATCTTGCCCCTTCCAGAAACCAGGAATCAGCCTCTTGTTAACACCCTCCAGGATGTGGAAAATAAGTAAGCAGGTGCCCTGGTTGTCACCTGAGTAGGAAGTGGCTATGTTCTATAGCTCAGTGATGAGGAAGCAAATGACCATTTGCAGCCATCTGTCCTTCACATAGGTTCAGATTTGAGCTATTTCTGCTATACCTGTGTCTTTTATTCAGCAGCAGCTCTCCTCTACCCATAAAGCTGTATCACTCCTCTTGAAACTAGATCACATAGACCATCTTGCACCAGTACTTTAGCAGTGAAAAGGTCAAAATTAGTTCTACTGTGAATGGCACACACTCTCTGCCCTTATGGGAAGCACACTGCTGGTGTTTTCCTATAAATATGTGAAGGCTCAAATACTTAATTCTCATACTCATGGTTGTGGGAAGACATTCTCGCACGTGATTGTGCACCTCCCTGACTGGGTGTGAGGCTTTCTGACCAAACTGTGTCGGAGCTTATCCCCACCCTCTCCAGGTGCGAGAGCCTGTCCGCGTGGGGGTATGACTGTCCATTGACCCTGAGACCAATTCCCCTGAATTTCTTGTTCCCTAATAAAAGGCCACTCCCTGGTGTGCTCTCTCTCTCTCTCCTACTAGTCCTGAGTAAGCCTTGCTGCCCCACCGGGTGGTTCAAGGCGAGAGCTAGAGGGAGGGCCGTCTCGGACCTGGTCAAATAAAAAGGTAATTGAGTCTTGTGTGTTTATTTTGATCTCACTAGTTAACTTCTATGCTACGAACCTCTTGTATGAAACCAGCGTGCTGGTCGCGCGGTGGAATGGTATTATCAGGCATGAGTGTTGGATATGTAATGGGGAGGAAGTGAGCTTGCATCAAAGACACAAACTTGATTACTGCTTCAGTCAGAAAGGATTGTGAGACTAAAACAGAACAACCTTACTTAAAAAAATGACAATGTATCTAAAGGAAGTGGATCCTATAAGATTTAATCCAATTCAATGCCATAGGTATTGGAAATTTTGAAGAGAGAGAAACCGAGCAAATGGAATGACAGAATTTGAAATGAGGAAAAATAAGAAAATGTCCTTAGAAATTTCCATTTTCCCTTTGAATTTTCCAAAGATGTCATTGATCAAATGTCTAAAGAGACAAGGGTAAGAGTAGCAATACTCAACACTGTCTTCCCAGGCATTTCCAGGTATCAGGCACCATGGTGTCTAGGGAGTATTAGATTACAAAGCTATCAAGAAGAGCTTGTTACAAAGCTTGTCATATAGCTTTGTAGGGTATGTGCACTTTGCAGGGTATGTGCACTTATTTTACATATTTTTTGTTTTATTATTTCTTTTTCCCAGCACAAAATATTCAAGAAAAGTAAAGCAGGAAGATACTTCCATGAAAGTAATACAGTTTTAAGGAGTTCCCAAGAGTAATCCAAAGAAGAGCAAAATGAGGGGGGGAAAAAGTCTAGATTGTTCATTATACCGACAAAACTAGCCAAAAATAAAATGGACAAATGAATGCCACCTACAATCACTAAATATACAAGATCTTCTCAAAGTATTCATGAGTTTATGTAATTTCACCAAACAATTGTTGGTTTGGGGGGAGACATTGCAAAAATAGTTTGAAATTCATCTTGAAATTAATAATAGAAAAAAGAAGATTTGTTTCCACGATCCAGCAGTCCCATTACTTGGTATACATACAAAAGAGAGAGAGTTTGTATGCTAAGAAGATACCTCACTTCCATGTTTATTGTAGCACACCTCAGTGTCCATCAAAAGATGAATGGATAAAGAAAGTGTATTTGTATCACATGAAATGGAACACTACTCAATCATAAAAATGAAAAAGGGCTTGGGTTTATGGCTCAGTGGTAAAGTGCTCACCTAGCATGCATGAGGCACTGGGTTCAATCCTCAGCACCACATAAAAATAAAATAATGATATTGTGCACCTAAAACTAAAAATAAATATTTTTTTTAAAAAAATGAAGAGGGGGTGGGGCTGTGGCACAGCAGCAGAGCGCCTGCCTCGCACATGTGAGGCACTGGGTTCAATTCTCAGTACCACATAAAAATAAATAAATAAAATTAAGATATTTTAAAAAATAAAATAAACAAATGAAGAAAATTCTGCCATTTGCAATAACACAAATGGACCTGGAGGACCTTATGTTAAGTACAGTACACACTGAGAATGACAAATAGTGTGTAACTCACTCATATGTAAAATCTAAAAAAGTGTTGATCTCAAAGTAGAATAGATGGTGATCTCTAGAGCCTGGGGCAGTTGAGTGGGGGAGTGGATGGAGGATGATCAAAGGATACAAAATTACAATTAAGTAAGAGGAATAAATTCAGAGATCTGTAGTACAACATAGTGAATATAGTTAAAGATAGCATATTGTATTCTTGAAAAATGCTAAGAGGATGGTTAAGTGCTACACCATAAAGAAATGATAGTTATCATTTCATATGAGGTAATGCATGGGGTAATTAGCTATATTTAACCATTACACAATGACTATGTACTTCAAAACATCATGTTGTACACAATGAACACATAATTTTATATGTCACTGTAAATAAATAAACTTGAAAACAAGAAAAAGTAGTAACAAAGGGGCTGGCTCATATATCATGAAACATGTGCTACATTTTATAAAAATTACAGTGATCCAGACAGTAGTAGTATATGCCACCACAAATCATAATAATTCCAAAAACATACTCCTGAATGAATAGACACTTAATATATGAAATTTTTGGTGCCAAAAATCACTTATCAATTGAAATATTATGTAATAAATAATATTAATGAGCTCTCTGGAAATAAATTCACAAAAAAAATTGCAATGTCTCTTTTGGTGGTAATATTTTAATGTTTTCCTTTGGATTCTTTCTGGCTTCACATTTTAAACAAACCACTTGAAATATTGTAAATATTATCATATATTAAAGAACTATTGACATGATTGATGACTTCAACATATGCATGTGTATATGTATTTAATTTATAATTAGTAATAAAATTGTACTTCAATACAAAGATGGGCAAAAAACAAGAGCAAATAATCTTCAGAGGAAAAAAGCCACATAAAAAAATAAATATAAAAAAAGATGTCCAAATTTGTGATCAAAGAAATACACACTAAAATGAAGTACCAACTTTCATTTGCCAAAACAACAAAAATTATTAAACCTATTATTTAGGGGCTGGGGATGTGGCTCAAGTGGTAGTGCACTCGCCTGGCATGCGTGAGGCACTGGGTTCAATCCTCAGCACCACATAAAAATAAAATAAAGATAGATATCATATCCACCTAAAACTAAAAAGTAAATATTTAAAAAAACTATTATTTATTCTCCAGGTAGGTGAGGTACAGTGAAATGGAAATTCATATAACACATGACCTCGATACAAATTGCCAAGCCATAGTGATCAAAACAGCATGGTACTTATATAAAAACACACACACAGCAATGGAACAGAACAGAAAATCCAGAAATTAATTCTCATATTTATAGACATTTGATTTTTTTTTACAAATGCACCAAGAACATACCTTGAAGAAAAGGCCATCACTGCAACAAATCATGCTGGAAAAACTGAATAGGCACATGTAGAAGAATTACTATACCCCTACTTCTCACCATATACAAAAATCAACTCAAAGTAGATCAAGAACCTAAATGTAAGTGCTGAAACTATGAAACCACTAAAAGAAAACATAAGAAAAACAGTTCAAGACATTGAAATTGGAAAAACAATTTTTGAATAGAACCCCCCCCCCAATGCACAGACAGTGAAAGCAAAGCCAGACAAGATAATATCAAACCAAGAAGCTTCCGCACAGCAAAGGAACCAGGTAAGACAACCTATGGGATGGGAGAAAATATTTATAAACTATTCATCAGAAAAAGGGGTTAATATCCAGATGATTGGATGTCAGCCACTCAATAACAAAGAAAAACTGATTTTACAATAGGCAAATGAGCTAAGTAGATGATTCTCAAAAAAGACATATAAATGGCCAACAAGTATATGAAAAAAAGTTCATATACTTTTATATATGAAAAAAGTATATGAAAAAAAGTATATGAAAAAAATGTTCAACGTAGTTGAACAATGTACACTAGTCATCAGGGAAATGCAAATCAAAACTACAAGGAGATATCTCTCACCCTGGTTAAATTTGCTATGATCAAAAAGACAAAAATTATAAATGCTAGCCAAGATGCAGAGAAGGGATAAATTTCATACACGGTTGGTGGAAATATTAACTGGTATAACCATTGTGGAAAATGGAATATTGAGTCCTCAAAAAACAAAAAACAGAATTATCCCATGATATAGTAATCCCACCACTAGGTATATTTATCCAAAGGAAAGGAAATCATTCTATCAATGAGATATCTGCATGCTCATGTTTACTGCAATACTAAGCCCAATACACAAGCCATGTATTTAACAAGATGTCAAAGATGATTATTTGAATGGAATTTTTTTTAAAAAAAACAATAAAAAAGAGGATCTGGGCATGTGGTAGTCTATGAAGCTCACTGCAAATAATGTAGCAGTGATGTCCCTGAGGCAGATGAGTGCCACAGATGGGGCCTGGCCAGCAGCAAGGGGGCCTAGGCTTTTGCCTCCCTCCAGTTCCCTAGAAGCAGGTGGCACCCAGCACTGAAGCAGAAAACCAGAGGTGTCTCTCCCCAACCTCAGCCTGGGCCAGAGGAAGCCAGGCAACTTGGGTAGCTGGAGGCAGTTCATTGCCCAAGAATGGGAGCTGTATTCACTTGGACATGAAGACGTTTTAATCGCCAGAAGTGATTAATCATTGTTTAATCATTGTTTAGTTGGAAAGTGCAGGGAGAACTAACATTCTCTACAAATTTTCTGTGAATTAAGTTGTAGATTGTACAATAAAAGGAAATGTAGAAGAGAGGGTGATAAATAATACACATTCTCAACGTTGGGTATTAATGGACAAAGAATCCATCCATTCCCCCTGGAACACTTGTTAGCAGAACAAGTGTTCTGAAGAAAAGAAAAGAGTTTGTACTAGCTGTAATGGACATAAAGAGGGCTTCTATAACTAGAGAAGAACTCTCTTAAAATGTTCAGTGCATCAGAACCTAAAAAAAAAAAACTAGGGTTGTCAGTTTTTCCTAATAAGCAAGATGTTAAAGAATTCATGGATGTAGCATAAATCTCCCACTCTTTGAAATAAGTAGTGTCTATTTTTCTTTTTATCAAAAAAGTTAAGAACAGATTATGATAAATATATCTAAATCATTAACTTTTTAGCCCTAATGTGTGTTCTTGGCACATTTGTCAAAGATCAGCTCCTTTAAAAAGAGTCTATGGTGAGATGGGGTTGTTGCTCAGCGGTAGAGCACTTGCCTTGCATGTGTGAGGCCCTGGGCTCGATCCTCAGCACCACATAAAAATAAATAAATTTTAAAAAACTGTATCCATCTACAACTAAAAATATATTTTTTTTAAAAAAAAAGAGTCTATGGGAAGAGGACAGTAAAGATCTTCTCATCTTTGGATGTGATCTCATCCATTCAAGAATCTCATCAATGGAGACTATTATTAGAAGTTGGTGAATCTATAGAGATGAATGGTTTAGATATATTAATCTAATGGTTTAGATATATTTATCATAAACTGATCTAAATTTTTTATAAGAAGAAAAATCAACATTATTTATTTTTAAAACAAAGATGAAGTCTTACCTTCCAATTTGTTTTCTCATTAGTTCCTTCCAAGATATTTAGGCTCTGATTGACATTTTCCCCGGACACTGTGTAGCCTGTGGTAAATAAACAGGGAGAGGACAGTACTTTTGACTTTAAGAGCTTTACTATCAGTATAACCCTCTGTAGTTGAAGGCTGATCCCTTCTTGTTCCATTCAGTCAAAATAAAACTTAGTACAAATATTTTTTCCAAAAATTGAAAATATAATAACTACTTATATAAAGTATTTCTCACACTATTGTGTATGTATTGTGTATATACCTCAAATTCAAGTTAATGGCTTTGATTTATGCTCTAAAGAAAATCTGATAACACAGAGATTAATAACATACTTAGTTATAACCCTAAAGAGATAGGTACTAGCATTGGTGTTAATGCCATTTTGTTCTTTTCCCTAGGGTCTCTATGCTATACCAACCAAAACCCAAAATCACTTAGTTACTCTTAAAAAAAGAAGGAAAGAGAAAGGAAAAACTTGAGGAAAAAAGACATAAGTAGTGTCTAGAATATTATTCAGCCATAATAAGGATGAACTCCTGTCATTTGCAGCAACTCAAGAAAATGATGTTGTGTGAAATAAGTCAGAAAATTAGTGGAATAATAAATAGACAATTAGTGCATGGTTTCACTCATTCATGGAAGCCAAAAATAGTTGATCACATGGAAGTGGAGAGCATAAAAGTCACTAAATGTTAGGAAGGTGAGTGGCAGAGGAATACTGAGAAGGTAGATAATGAGTACCAAAACATGGTTGAGGGGAATTGTTCATCTTTCTGTCACTGTGACAAAATACTTGAGAAAATAAACTCAAAATGATAAAATACATGGGCTGGGGATGTGGCTCAAGTGGTAGTGCACTCGCCTGGCAGGCGCGGGGCACTGGGTTCGAACCTCAGCACCACATTAAAATAAAGATGTTGTGTCCACCGAAAACTAAAAATAAATATTAAAAAATTCTCATATTCTCTCTCTCTCTCTCTCTCTCTCTCTCTCTCTCTCTCTCTCAAAAAAATGATAAAGTATCTATTTTGGTTCACAGTTTTACCATGGTTGCTCGGTCCTGTTGCTATGTCAGCAAGGCAATACATCATGGCAGAGAGTGCGTCTTGGTGGTCAGGAAGCAGAAAGTGATAGGAATGAGTTGGGATCCCAATGTCTCCTTTAGGAACACACTGCCAATGACCTAATAGCTTTCAGCTAGGTCCCACCTCCTAAAGCCACATCCCAATAGCCACCTCTCCACACCTCCATCTACTAGAACACAAGCCTTCAGCACACGAGCTTTGGGAGAACCACTAAGTTACGAACTATATATCATTATTTATTAAAGAAATGATTTTTACTAATGTGTGTTCTTGGCACATTTGTCAAAGATCAGCTGACTGTTGCTGCATTGTTTTATTTCTGAGCTCTTTATTCTGTTCCATTGATCAATATGTCTGTTTTTGTGCCAGTAATATGCTGTTTTGCAATTGAGGAGCTTCTGTGTAACTTAATATCTAGAGAACAGTCTAATAGAATTCTTTACTGTCAGGCAATGCATATGCTCATGGATTAATATAAGTATTTAGCAGTACCTGTCTGTGTGAAAAGACAATTGCAAAGATTAAATATGTACAAGTTCATAATGGATCACCATTCAAAAATGAACATGTGCAATTTGAGAGGTAGCGCTAACTTTGAACTCAAGTAAAAGAAATGTCTCAAAAGAAAAATAATTACATTCTCATTGGCAGACTTATATTACAAAAACTCATACTCAATTGTTGTTATATTTTAATCTTGTCAAAAAAACTTACTGTAGAAATAAATTATGGAAAAGAACAAAAAAATATGGAAATTTGCTTTTTCTTTTGTTATATAAATACCTACATAATAGCTTCAACTTTGCATCTTGTGCTACAAATCTTAAACTATTTATTATCTAAAGGTATATTTCTTATTCGTCCCAGAAAATATCTGCCAATCCATGATACAAGATTCTTCAAGTCTGAGTTTTGAGCCTCCTGTCTCATGATTACTTCCAGAACAGAATCTCATTTTCACTTCCTCAATGGACATTTATTAAGCAACTGAGGATTGAAAATATCTGATCTGCAGGATAAAGTCAACTCTTTTGTTTATTCCTTTAAAATCTCTTCTCCAGTTATGCACCCTCTTTAGTACCTGACTATGTTAAGAAAGCAGTGATTGCACAATGATCCCATGTTCCTCTCCACCTCTGTTCATAGTTGTGTGCTTATTATCATTCCACCTGAAATTATCTTTTCCCAGTGTTTAATTTTACCTACCCTTCTTTAACTCTTGAGGGTCCACTCACCCTCAGATACCTGATTGAAACCTTATCTCTACAGCTGAGACTTCCCAACTTTGCCATTTACTCAGTACCACAAACATCATCTTGTTGATTCTTCCACAGCAAGTTGTGCATCCTGCCCTCACGACCTGAACTCTTCCTCTCTTAAAGAACTATGAGACCATTATGAACATTCAACATGTCCTGTGAACTCTGTGTTCCTAGCAAGCACACAGATGGTGTTCTAAAAGTATGTTAAATAAATGAAAAATAAGACAGAATGTAAACTGCTTCATCAGAAGGACTGCTAATTCTCCCCTGCCTCCACTCCTTGCCCCAGAACCATTTCCCAATTTCCAGAAACTTAAAATCATTCTGAACTCCTAGTTAGATGTCCATTAAGGTAAATCTCCAGTTAATAAAATTAATATTTTACATTGAACATTCCATCTGGATTTAATTTAACTCACAATTGATTATTTTAACTAAATGTTTTAATCAGAATGAAACAGTTACTAAAGACTTACCCTTTGTTCTTTCTAAAAAAGAAAGAAAAACAGTTCAAACCTGTATCAAAATTTCCATTTTAGTGGGAAATGGCTGTACACCCTTCAGCAGATATACTTGTGTTTGCTTCAAGTTTATCAAACCACAAGTCCCTTCTGGTTTTCTAGTTGTCTACTGAAATCAGGGACATTCACAGAAGAAGAGTTTAATTAGTATGTTTGTCAATTGTTAGAAGAAACATTTTAAATAATTCTCTGGAACTCTATTGAAAAATTTGCTTGAACTAACACTGCTTTCCTAAAGTGTTGCAAAAAGGGATCGTTGAGAGATAAGAGATGTTAGAATTAACGCTGGGTGTGTGAATTAGTACTAGGGAACTGTGTTCTATCTCCATAAAGTCATTCTTTGCCAACGATGACCTGTTAACCTTCTCTAAGGAGCCCCTAAATCAAGCTGGAAGCATAGGGAAATTCCAAACCCTTCAGATGGCTTTCTCCTACCTCTACCATGGTAATGTCTCTTCACCTGGGGTTGAAGAACTTCACTGAAAACATCTCTGGTCATTGCTGACAGATTTACCTCCTCAACTATATGACATTTTTTTGCTAATGGCACTGGGATCATGATCCCAAATGTCCTCGTGTGAATTTGTATCACACTGGACAGAAAACTGAAGCCATGTGAGTGTTATAATATCCTCCACACTCAGGAGCAGCTCCTTCATCTTAGTGGGATTTTCACAAACATGAAAGAGTAAAAGAAACTAGATCTCTCTACACCGACCAGCTATAATAAGAAAGTCTGTGTATGGTCCAGGAGTTTTGACTTTGTGAATTTACTTGGGTGAGTGACATATGCCAAAGTTAAGAGGCACTGTGCTACATGATAAAAAGAATGTGAAAGGATGGTGAAGCAAGAGTCCTACTATAATGTACAGGGATCAAAACAGCATCCTGGAGAAAGTTACATTTCAGATGACACATAAATTTGTTTATCAATTACTGAAGTACTGAGAGTTGATTGTGTAATAATAAATGAAAAATATTATTCAGATGAGATAATAATACTGCTGAAAGGCTCATAGGTGAGAGAGAATTTGGAGCGGTACAGAAACTGGTAGAAGCTGAGTAATTTTTGAGTGTGGTATTCCAAGTGAAAGCAGCCAAAGATAAGGATAGGGGGAAATGAGGCCATATTAGTTTCCTACAGCTATCATAAAGTACTAAAGCTTAATGACTTTAAACAATGTAAAATTTATTCTTTCAGAATTCTGGAGTCTGGAAGTTCAAAACCAAGGAGCCATCAGGGCCATGCTCCCTTTAAAAGCTCTAAGGGAAGATCACTCATTTCCTCTTCCTCACTAAAAATTCTTGGATTTCTTGGATTTCTAGTAAATGCATCACTGCAATTTCTACCTACATTATCTCATGATGTTCTGACTATATATCTATATCCAAAGTTCTCTTCCAATGAGGACTCCAGTCATTAGAGGGGCACACTCTAATCAGTATTAACCTCTTAGTTTTATTACATCTGCAAAGACCCTGTTTCCAAACAAGTCCACACTCATAGGTCCCAAGGTTTAGGATTCAACATATATCTTTAGATGACACAGTTCATCCACAACAGCCTACCCTCTAGCACCCCAAAATTCATATTCTTCCTGTGTGCATTCATCCCACTTGACATCCCCAAATGTCTCAACCCATTACAGAATCAACTCTGAGTCTAAAATCTTAACTAAACATCAACTCAAAAGTCCCAAATCTTATCATTTAATCACATAAATCAGGAATGGGTGAGAAACCTGAAAAATTAGGAGAAAAGTTACCTGCTTCCAAAATACAATGGTGGAACAGACACAGGGTAGATATTCCCATTCCAAAAGGAAGAGAATGAGGGGCTGGGGGTGTAGCTCAGAGGAAGAGCACTTGCCTAGTATCTGTGAGGCACTGGGCTCAACCCTTAGCATTGCATAAAAAATAAATAAAATAAAGGTCCATCAATAACTAAAATGTTTTTTTAAACAAAGGAAAAGGTGAGAGGAATGAAGGGATTACTAAAGTATATTGGGGATACAGCAGAGTAAGTTCTACTAGGTTTTAAGACCCTGAGAATAATTCTCTGGGGCTCAGTCCTCTGTCCTCTGAGCCCTCCATGATAGCAGTCAAACCCCTGGCTTCCACATCAGTGGCTCTGCACTAGGAATCATTTCTCTTTTGTTTTCTGCCCCTGTTCCTTTTTAATCTGACAGTGTTCCAGCTGGCAAAACTAAAAAAAAAAGAAAGAAAGAAAACAAACTTGTGATTTTTCACAAGTGTCAGGAGAGATTCACTTCATTTGACAAGAGGGTTATCAAAAAATCCTACCAGATAACCCCATCTCTATTCCTGGCTTATGCTGAATGGTTGATTATAACAACACGTCACATATTTATTCTCTTTAGCAAATGGTTTTTCAGCCACATCCTGGGTTCTATTTCCAGACATGCTATGTGAACAAGCTCAGAATTTTTCTATCAAGTGCTGGTTCCTTTTTGGTTAACTGTTCAATCCTGGATTTACCTCTTTCTTCTCACATTTTGCCATAAATAGCAAAGAGAAAACAAGTTTCACATTGCTTGGAAATTTTCTCTGATAAATATCCAAGTCTATCACTTACAAATTCTACATTGGACCCAAGAGTAGAACTCAATTTGGCCAAGTTTTCTGTGCACTTTATAAAAAGTATTGCCTTGTAATAGTTCAGAATAAATGAGTGACTAATGGATCTATTAACCAACCATTCAGCAAAAGACAGGAATAGAAATGGCATTATCCAAACAGCGTTTATGGATAATGTCTAATGATGTGGATCTCCTTGACACCTATGGAGAATCAACATGGTTTTTGATAATTTTACCAGCAGGAACACTGCATTACTGAACTGGAATGGACAGATACCTTACCAGCAGAACCTCTATTATTCATATTTCTAGTTACCAACATTCCATTTATGGTGATGGAAGCTTTTTCTGTTCTCCTTACATCTGTCCAAGCCTTCATCAGAACCAACTTTAACATCTGTATTTTGTTCCAAGGGAATCTAGACTTTTTCTACTATATTCCTCAAAACTAGCATATTCTCTACTTCTTACTGGATTCCAGTTCCACCTCCACATTTTTTGGTATTTGTTATAACAGCATTCCCACCCTAAATTCTATATTAATTCTCTAAGTGCTAACATAAAAAGCACCACTAACTTCATAGTTTAGAACAACATAAACTGATTCTCTCAGATGTCTTGGAACTAGATATTCAAAATCAAGGCATCAGCAGGACCATGTTCCAATAAAGCCCCTAGGCTTTATTGCTGGCATATTTCTAGCTTTTAATGGTTGCCAACAATTCTTGGATTCCTTGAGTTGTAGATGAATTACCCAAATCCTTGCCTCCGTCACAGAATTAGGGCACACTCTAACCCAACATGAGCTCATCTTAACTTTACTACAACTTTAAAGACCCCATTTCCAAACAAGACCTCATTCTCAGGTACCTGGGGTTGGAACTTCTAAATATCTGAGAAGGAAAAGTCAACTCACAGGGCCTCATTGCAAAGAATCTTACAAGGTGTGTTAGAGACATTGGAGTTAATTAATATTTAAGTGTTTAAACTCTTTTGGGTCAAATTTTTCATCTATGACCAAAAGACCTTATAAGAACAACATAGTTTAAAACAAAGTTTATTTTGGCTCAGTTTCAGAGGTCTCAGTTCATGGGTAGCCTTCTCTGTAGATCTGGGCCCAAGGTGAGGCAGAACTTCATGGCACAAGGGCATAGCAGAGGAAAGCAGCTCAGGACATGGCAACAGGAAGCCAGGAGATCTTTGCTTGCCAGGGACAATATATAAACCACAAAGATATGCCCCCAGTGATCTACTCCCTCCAGCCATAACCTACCTGCCTACAGCGATCACCCAGTTAATCCATATCAGTGGATTATAATCCATTGATTAGGTGAAAGTTCTCATAATGTAGTCATTTTGCCTCAGAACACTCTTGCATTATCTCACATATGAGCTTTTGGAGGACACCTGTACTTTCATCTCCTAACACCTGCCTCACATACATTATGCTTCATAAAGTTTACCATATCTGTGATTTTCTCACAAAAATTTTACAGAGGCACCAAGCACAGTGTGGTGCATACCTGTAATCCGAGTGACCTGAGAAACTGAGCCAGCCTCAGCAACTTAGTGAGAACCTGTCTTTAAAAAAAAAATGGGGGATTTAGCTCAGTGGTAGAGTGCCCCTGGGTTCTGGGTGTAAAACCAAGTCTGTGTGTGGGGTGTTTGGGGGTGTGTGTGTGTGTGTGTGTGTGTGTGTATACAGTTTAGGTCCAAAATATACCATCTAGGCCAACCTCATACACAGCATAGGAAGCCACTGTACTTGATATATGGCTTTCATTCTGAGTTCCAGGAATTCTGTCAGGAATGTTCAAGATACTGAGGTCACTCTTTCAATAGTCAACATCTATTGAGTCTGTTCAAACATGAAAGAACTAACATGTCCTTTCCTTCCTAAACTTTATGTTTCTTGTCCCATGTGCCTAGATTAGGAGAGCCCTAGTTTGTCCGTCCGTCCGTCCCTCCCTCTCTCTCTCTCTCTCTCTCTCTCTCTCTCTTCCTCTCCCTCCCTCTTCTTAGGTGTCTTTCTTAATTCATCTAACAAATGTTAATGAAGACAAACTTGTGTTTGGATTACAAATTTGAATAATCAGATTACTCTTTTTTCAGTGAGCACATGGCCTAGAAAAACAAATGGTTAAGGCCAGTGATTACTGAGCAGTATGAAGGATAATCTGATAGAAGTGTCTACATGTGAGGAAAGCCTCCCTGAAATTATTGCCCTGGGAATTCAGGGTAATAATTTCATAGAGGAATAAGACAGGCCTTCTGCTCTCCTGTACATTTTAATTGGAAAGTGAGTCAAGGAGCAGGTAAACAAATATTTTTTAAAAGTCTGATAGTGATAAATGTTCTAAAGGAAACACATGGGGTAAGGGGACTAAGAGTGGCTTGGACCAGGAATGGACCTTCTTCAGATAGATTGGTCAGGGAAATTTCTGAAGAAGAAATTTGAAAGAAGACATGAAAGATGATGGTGAGGATGTTGTGGAATGGGAGATGATAAAGAGTTCAAGGGGCAAAGGGAACAGCAGATGGACATTCTCCAAGGAAAGGACCAGCTTCATGACACAGGCAGAGGAGGAAAGCGTGAACAAAGGAGTAGGGAAGAGGAGATGGTGAGACAAATGAATGTAAAGTCCAGATGCACAAATACGAAGGCCTGGTCAGACTGGAATGCCAAAAGATTTCTGCGACAATGTTTATGATTTAATGTTTTAAGCATTACTCTGACTGCTTTACGAAGAATAAAGAGCAAGAGAGGCAGCAGGAAGAACAACTAGACTATTACTGAAATAATTGTGTTTGTTTGTTAGCAATGGGCAGAAGTTGATGCTTAAGTGGTATTTTCTCCAGCTGGACATCTCTGAGACCTTTGTTTCCACATTTCACATTTACTTCTCTCTGTGCTTCCTGGAAGAATTTTTGGCCTTGACTAGCATGTCTAAGAGTAGTTAGCTCAGCAAGTCGACATCTACTGAAACTAATTTTAAAGGCCCACCTTTGTCTGAAATGAAAATCACAGGTGGGCATTGTTTCAGTGTTGGAGTGGACTGCGCCCCAATCCCAAGCTACCATACTTGGCTTTTGTGAATTGTGCTGCTAAACATGAGTATTCAAGTATCACTATAATATGCTAACCTTAGTTCTGGATAAATATCAAGGAGTATAGCTGGGGCATTCGGTGGTTCCAGTTCTAATCTTTTGAGGAAACTCCATATTTTCTTTCATAATGCATGTACTAATTTAAAATTCCATCAACAATGCATAATTTTCTCTTTTTCTCTGCGTCCTCACCAGTATTGTTTCTTTTAATCTTAATGATTGCTATTCTAACTGGAGTGAGATAAAATTTCAGTGTACTTTTGATTTGTGTTTCCCTGATTGCTAAAGATATTGAAAATTTTTCTCATTTATTTGTTGACCATTTATTTATATTTCTTCTTTTGCAAAATTTCTGTTTAGATTGCCCATTTATTGATGTGTTATATGGTTTTCTGGTAGCATTTTTTTAAGTTATTTTTATATTCTGGATATTAATCCTCTGTCAAAAAAGTGACTGGAAAAGATTTTTCCACCTTTCATTCACACTTTTGTTTCCTTTGTTCTGCAGAAGCTTTTAAATTTTATGCTGTCCCATTTGTTGCTTCTGAGGTTGATTTCCTGAGCTTTAGGAGTACTTACAGGAAGTCGATGCCTATACCTATATGTTGGACCTTTGACCTTTGTTTTCTTTTATCATTTGCAGAGTTTCTAATCTAATTCTAAAGTCATTGGTCCACTTGGAGTTGACCTTTGTGCACACTGAGAAATGGAAATCAAGTTTCATTCTTTTATATACGGCTATTCAGTTTTTCCAGAACCATTTGTTTAAAAGACTGTCTTTTCTCCGAACTGTGCTTTAGGCACCTTTATCAAGGATCAAATAACTATCATTGTGGGTTTGTCTCTGTGTCATCTAGTCTATTGCATTCTACACGTCTGTTTTTGTGCTAATACCATGCAGGCTTTCTTACTATAGCTCTATAGTATAATAGGGAGTCAGGAATTGGGGTACCTCCAACATTGCTCCCACCCCACCCCTTAGAATTACATTGGCTATTCTAGGTCTTTTATTCTTCCATATGAACTTTAGAACTGTTTTTTCTAGTTCTGTGAAGAATGTCATTGGTATCTTGATGGGAATCACATTCAATATGTAGATCACTTTTGGTAATATGACCATTTTAACAATATCAATTCTGCCTGTCCAAGAATAGGAGAGAGAGATGTTTCCAACTCTAGTTTCTTTTTCAATTTCTTTCCTCAATTCTATAATTCTCATTGTAGAGGTCTTTTATAATCCTTAGTTAGAGCTGTTCCTAGGGTTTGATTTATTTTAATTTACTTTACATTTTGTTGTATTTTTTACTCTTTATAAGATGATTGTGAATGAAATTGCTTTCCTTATTCTTTAGTGGATTTCTAGTTGGTGTACAGAAAAACTCTTGATTTTTATATGTTGATTTTGTATCTGAGTTAGGAGTTCAGTGACATCAAGATGGCAGAGGCAGGCCATAAGAAAAATTAATCAACTTGCTCTTGAAGAACCAGGTCAAAGAAGCAATTAAACCAGAAACGTTTTTAAATCTTAAGAGAAATAAAATGGAAACACAAAATACCAAAACTTATGGGATGGAGAAAAAGAGATATTCTTAAGGGAAATTTTTAGCAATAAATGACTAATGAAGAGAAAGGAAATTTCTCACACAAGCATCCTAGCTTTCTACATAAAGGATTCAAAAAAGGAGAATAACCTAAGCAGATTTCATAAAAAGAGTAATAAACAAGTTCAGAATACAAACAAATAAAATAGAAACTAGAAAAACAATAGAAAGGATTGATGATATTGAATTGGTTCTTGAAAAGACAAACAAAATTGACAACTTATCTAGACTAAAAACAAATATAAAGAGAGGAGATTCAAATAAAATCAGATATGAAGGAGGAGACATTACAACTGATAATAGAGAAACAAAAGGAAGCATAAGAGACTATTATGGTATGCCAACCAACTGAATAACCTAAAAGAAATTAATAAATCCCTAGACACATACAACCTACCAAGACTGAATCGTGAAAGAATGGGAAGTCTGAATAGGTCAATAATGAATAAGGAGATTGAAGTGAAAACATTTATAGATATCTCATCAAAAATAAGTCCAGGACCTTAAGCCTTTACTGTTAAATTCAACAAACATTTAAAGAACTAATACCAAAACATCTCAAACTTTTCCAAAAACTTATGAAGAGAGAATACCCTAAGCTCATTTTACAAAGTCAGTATTACCTACACCAAAGCCAGACAAGAATACAAAAAGAAAGAAGGTTACAGGTCAACATCCTTGATGAATATCAGTGCAATAATTCTCAACAAAATGCTGGCAAACTGGATCCAATAGCATGTTGCAGTGTTCTTCACCATGAGCCAGTGGAATTTATCCCAGGAAAGAAAGAAGTAACCATGGAAGGTAATGGATATGCTACTTTGCTTGGTTATAGCAATCATTTCACCTATGTGCATCAAAACATTGTGTAGTACACCTTAAATATATACAATAAATAAAACCTAAATTTTAAGAAAAAAGAAAGATACAATGTGGAAGACATGGGATTTTCCGCTTGAGAGAATAACAAGCCAAAACCAGTTGCTTGGTTACACTTTATTCTGTTTTCTAAAGTTCATGGAAACCATTGAGTTAAAATAAAGCAAAGCACAATGTTCAGTGTAAATCTCTGGTTTTTCATTAGGTTCCTATGACAGATAAATTATTTCTCTTGGTTAATCAGAGAAAAATCATGAAGAATTCTAAGATTAAAGGTTATAAATAATCTGAAAGTTAAAAGGAGAGAAAAACAAAACAACTTAAGGAGTTTCCACCACCCCAAGGGCTGAGAATTTAAAAGAAATATCTGGGATTACTGAAGTTGGGCACTTGTACATGCTGGTTCTTCTGAGCATGGAAGAACGTCGCCATGGACCTGATCTCTGAGGAGAAGCATTTCTAACACCTCATGCTAGTTTCTCTGAAGAAGAGAGGACAATGAGTGACGAGGCCGACTCTGTTCATGTTGGGAAAATATACAAACATGAGTCAGTTACTGCTAGAAGAACTACAGCCACTGTGTGAAGAGGCCCCACCAGGGTAACAGTCACCAAAGAGCAACAGACAGGAAGGAACCCCACAGAAAGCAGTCAGGAAACCCTCTGAGATCCTTTCTGGTGATGCCTACCAGGACCCAACCAGCAAAACAGAAACTTTCTTTGCTTATTTCCAGCACAAAGATCACAAATCAAAACTGATGGATGGATGTGGAGCAGAGACAGTAATGAAAAAACTGACTCAATTAGTAACAGAGGTTCTGCTTCAGTGCCAATATAACCACTGCTAACTCAATGATTTTGAGTTCCAATAAATTAGAAAACAAGAATAGGAGACATGCAAGTAAGGTCATGGTAAGAGAATAACTAAAGTGATGTGATAATTTCATTCCCCAGTTTTTAATTCAAAGAACATCCTGAACTATTCAGAGACAGAGTAACATGAAGAACAAGTTCATTGTCCTTACAAATGCTATAACCACTGAAAGATAAATAATAGTCATGAGGGTTATATATGGATAAATCACCATATCCGATGGGTACTAGAAAAAAAATATTTAATGTTGCCTGTGTAGATGACAAAGTTCACAAAAGGCTCACTATAAAAGTGAACTTTGAGTCAGGCATTGAAGGATGAAAGTGACTTCATAAAAAAAAGAAAAGTTGGGTGAAACAGTGAGTAAAGACTATTTTAGATAAACTAAAAAGTATATAACGATGTACATAGAAAAAGAACACAAAGTAATTGTGAAACTACAATATGTTTAACAACTAGAGGTCAAACTTTTTTCTCAATCTGGTATCCTCATGATTTTAAATATTTCTCTACTGATGGCTTGAAATTTTACATGTACATCCTGAAATAATTCCCCAGTTGGCAGAAGTGTATAGCCATGATGTTCATGACTCATCACAGGCCCAGAAACAACAGAGCCAGATGACCCTGGACTGAAACCTCTGAAACCATGAGCCAAAATAAGCCTTTCCTCCTTTAAGTTATCTCAGGTACTTTGTCACAATTGACTAACATGTCATGTTAGTTAACTAACACACAGGTCATGGAAATCTCTCCTAGATGAAGTTATTTTTCATCTAAAGGAGATGTGTACCACTTAATGAAATCAAGGGAGTTGGAGGTATAAGGAGAAACCCAAGTGAAATTCATATGGGAAGAACAGACTGTTGCACGTTCTGGGATGAGGGTGAGCCAGATACATGTGAAGAACTGAGAGAAGTTCAGTATTTTCAATGTATGGGGTTGCTCAAGGACAAGTGACATGAGGCTATAAAGAGAGACAGGAGCCAACTACCAGAGAAACTCACAATTCATGAAAGGAATAATTTATATAAGATTACGTAACAAAGTGCCCATTTCACTAGACCTCATATTTAGATACAGACCTGAGGAGAAAGACACTTGATTATGGAGGCAGAGATTGGAAAGGTGAGTCTACAAAATCAAGAAATTCCAAGTATCATAATCTGATGAAGCCAGGAAAAAGCAGATATCCTGTAGAGCCTACAGAGAGAGCTGTTTCTCCCCTGAGGAGTGAAGGGTTTTGACCACGCATATCACACATATGTTGCCCCAACTTTTATAGTACCTCCTGATGGATTTGGCTCTTAAATCACCCTGCTCTGGGGGGAGGGACTAGGTATTTAAACTCTTGAACAATAGAGTCAAAACGAATTTTTTTTTTAATCTGAAAATGAAACAACTTCCCAAAATTGATGGGGTGCTGTAAAAGCAATTCTAAAAGGGATAATGGTGATGAACACCTCTGCCAGAGAAAAAAGTCCTCAAATAAACAACCCAACTACATACCACAAAAAGTAGGGGAAAAAATTCAAAGTAAACAAAAAGTTAGCTAAAGAAAAGAAATAATAAAGATCAAAGCAGAAATAAATCAAGTGGAGAATACAAAAACTATTTTAAACTGAGTTTTTGGGAAAAAAAATAAGAAAAATGGACAAGTCCTCAGCTAGATTAAGAAAAAGACAAAACTCAAAATAAATAAAAATCAAAAGTAAAAGGAGAGATACAATAATGGATGCCAGAGAAATAAAACATATCTTAAAGAACTATTATGAACACTTACATACAAACAAATTGGTTAGGCTGAGGAAATTAACAATTTCTTTGAAACACATAACCTGCCAAGACTAAATCAAGAAGAAATAGCCAAAACATACCAACAACTAACAAGAATATTTAAGTTGTCATAAAAAAATCTCCCAAAAAGGAAAAGCTCAAGACCAGATAGTTTTGTTGGTATATTCTACCAAACATCAAAGGAGAACTAATTTCTATCCTTCTAAAACTCATCCAAAACACAGAAGTAGAAGAATACTTCCAAACACTTTAGCATCACCCTCATACCAAAACCACATAAGGACCCTACAAGAAAATGACAGACCACTATCCCTAATGAACATAGATGTAAAAATCTCAATAAAATATTAGCAAACTGAATTAAATGATACATCAAAAAGACTATACATCATGACCAAGAGAATGTATCCCTGGGATGCAATTTTGGTTTAATATATACAAATAACTCAAAGTGATATATCACATTAGCAGAATGAAAGAAAAACTCCATGATCTTCTCAAAGTACATAGAAAAAATATTTGATAAAATTAAACATCCGTTCATGGTTAAAAAAAAAAAAAAAAGAAAAGAAAAGAAACTCCAATGCACCCTGTATACACATAAGGAAATATCACAGTGAATCTCATTAATATACACATATAATATGTGTTAATAAAATGTAAATAACTCTTCATAGGTACAGAAGAAAATTCCCCAACACAATAAAGACAACCACCTGTTTAAAATCCCAAGCTAGGGCAGGAGATATAGCTCAGTTGATAGAGTGCTTGCCTCCTATACACAAGGCCCTGGGTTCTAATCCCCAGCACCACCAAAAATAAATAGATAAACAAATAAATAAATAAATAAAATCCCTAGCTAAAAGAAATGGAAATCAGTACCTTGAAAACTATAAAACATTGATGAAAGTAAATGAAAAAGACACAAAGAAATGGGAAGGTATCCCATGATCCTAGACTGAAAGAATAGTTAAAATGTCCATACTACCCAAAAAAGAAAAAAAGATTCAATGATATTTCAATGGCATTTTTCTCAGAAATAGGTAAAAAAAACAACTCTAAAACTTGAACTACAAAATATCCCTAAATAGCAAAAATCATCTCAAGGAAAAAAAAATGGTCACATTTTTTATTTCAAATTATATGACAAAACTATAGGCATTCAAACAAGATGGCCCTGGCATAGAAAGAGTCATATTTATGCCAGGCACGATGGCACACACCTGTACTCGCAGCAACTCAGGAAGCTGAGGCAGAAGAATCATGAGTTCAAAGCCAGCCTCAGCAGATTAATGAGGCACTTAACAACTCAATGAGACCCTGTATCTAAATTATAAAAAATGGCTGGGGATGTGGCTTAGTGATTAAGCACCCCTGGGTTCAATCCCTTGTAAGAAAGAAAAAAGGAAGGAAGGAAGGAAGGGAGGGGCAGTCATATTTACCAGTGAAACAAAATAGAGACCCCAGAAATAAACCCAAGCATATATAATAGGCTATTTTTCTACAAGTGCACCAAAGAGATTAAACAGGGAAAAGATAGTTTCTTCAATAAATGGTGTTGGGAAACCTGGTATCCACCAGCAAAAGAAAGAAACTGGACCCTTATCATATGCCATAAACAAAAAAATCAACTCAAAGTAGATTAAAGACCTAAATGTAAAGCCTCAAACTGCAAAATTCTTAGAAGAAAACAGAGGCAGAAAGTTACTTGATATTGGCTTTAGCAACAATATTTTGGAAGTCACAACAAAAATGCAGTCCAAAAAAAAAAAAGGAAAAGGAAACTAGTAGGACTACATCAAACTAAAAAGTACACAAAACACAGCAAAGGAGGGGCTGGGGTTGCGGTTCAGCGTTAAAGCGCTGGCCTAGCCTGTGTGAGGCACTGGGTTCCATTCTCAGCACCACAGATGAATGAATGAATAAAATAAAGGTCCATCAACATCTAAAAAAAAAAAAAAAATTAAAAAAACAGCAAAGGAAACAATCAACAAAATGAAATGCAATCTATGGAATAAAAGAAAATTGCCACTCCCAGCCCACGAGGGCAGCTGAACCTAAGGTCGCTCTGGTGAATTTCCAGGGACATCAAATAAAACACAGACACATACTTTACCTTTAAACAAGCTTCAGGACGGCCGCTCCTATCTCGGCCTCAAGCTCCCCAAAGGGGAGACCGAGGGAGTCACGAGAGACTGGTCGGGGAGAGCGCATGCGCACGCACGCGCACACGCGCAAGGAGCATATGGGGAAGTGAGCTTTTATTGGGAGGACCCACCTTCTTTGAAAGTTCCATCCAAAAAAAGGTAAGAAGGGGCAGGGTTTCAAGGGACTAGTGAGTGTAATTCCAACCAAGGGCTGTAGGGCGGCGCCTATGTCTGGAGACGGGTCCTCAAACTTCCCCTAAGGGGCAATGTCCAAGTTACTACGGGCCTCTCCTCTCCAAGAGGGAAGACACGAATCATTCAGAGCGGCTCTCCACAGAAAATATTTGTAATTATATACCCATCTGAAAAGGAATTAATATCCACTATATAAAGAACTCATTCACCTCTATAGCAAAAATAAGTAAATAACCTCATTTTAAAATGAACAAAGGAATTAAATGGACATTTTTCCAAAGAAGATGTACAGATGGCCAACTGGTATATGAAAAATTCTCAACATCACTTATATTCAGGGAAATGCAAATCAAAAGCACATTGAGATATCACCTCACACCTGTTAGGATGGCCACTATGGAAAATCAGGTGATAGCGAGTGTTGGTGAGAGTGTGGAACAAAAGGAACTAACCCTTAGACTCTGTTAGTGGGAACGTAAATTGATACAGCCATTAGGGAAAAGAGTATTGAGGTTCCTCAACAATATAAAAGTAGAACTACAGTATGATTCAGGAATCCCTCTGCTGGGTACATACATAAAGGAAATGAAATCCACAGCTTGTAGAGATAGCTACACTCCCACATTCATGGAAGTAGTACTCCCAATAACCAAGATACATATCTAAACTTAGTGTCCAACAATGAATGGAGGAAGGGATGAAGAAATGGTGATATGGGATAATGAAATACTGATACATATATATGTTAATGTGTATATATATATATGATAATGAAATATTTATATATATATATATATATATATATATATATATACATGCTTATGTGTATATGTAAAATATAATTAGTCCTTTGGAAAGACAGAGACAGTGCCATTTGTAACAACATGGATATACCTAGACGCCATTTCGCTAAGTGGAGTAAGTCAGACACAGAAAGAAAAACATTGTATAAAATAACATAGAAATAGAAAGTAGGACAGTGGTAGTCAGGACCAAAGAGGAGGAGAAAACAGGGAGTATGTCAAAGGATACAAAATTGCAGTTATGTAGAATGAATAACTCAAAAGAGATCTAAAGTACAGCTTGAAAACTATAGCTAAATAGTGTTTTACATACTGAAACTTCACTAGGAGAGTACATTAGATTTTAAGTGTTCTTACCACAAATAAATAATAAAAATAAGTAGAAAGATGATGGATTGTTTAATTTGCTTGATGGTAGTAAACATTTTATTATGCATATGTATATCAAAAATCGTTTTGTACACCTAAAATATATGAAATAAAATAAATAAAATTTGAATTTCCCTCCCAGGAAAAGGGAGGGGTTTCTGTTGGAGAGAATAGTGAACAAGTGGTCTTTTTTTTTCTTTTTTTTTTTAGAGAGAGAGAGAGAGAGAGATTTTTAATATTTATTTTTTAATTTGTTTTCGGCAGACACAACATCTTTGTTTGTATGTGGTGCTGAGGATCGAACCCGGGCGGCAGGCATGCCAGGCGAGCACGCTACCGCTTGAGCCACATCCCCAGCTCCACAAGTGGTCTTGAGACAGATTCTTGCCTTATTCTTCAACAGAATATATGTCACATTTTATGTACTCACAATTTTTTAAACATTTTCATTTTACAGCTTATACACTGATCAAGAAATGCATTTTTTACAAGAAATAAAGTAAAAAATAGTCTGGGTGTGAAATATATTACTAATATCTTTATCAATTTTTACTTCATACATTCATTTTAGTAGACTTCAGGAGTTCTAAAACAGACAAACTGCTTTATAAAATGATGTCTGACATTATAAAGTGAAATAAAGGAATAAAATACTGCATGATTTCACTTATTCAAGGAACCTAAAAATGTCAAATTCATTAGAAACAGATTAGAATAGTAGTAACCAGGTCCTGGGGCGGGGGGATATGGGAAGATATTGGTCAAGATGTACAAAGTTTCAATTATGTGAGATCAACAAATTATTGAGAAGGTATAAAAATGTGACTATAGTTAACAATACTATATTGTATACTTGAAACTTGCTAAGATGGTAGATAGTAAATATTCTCGCCACAAAAAAGAACAATAATTATGTGAAATGATGGATATATTAATTAGCTTAACTGTGGTGAATACTTCACAATGTATACAGGTATCAATTCTTTAAGTTGTATACCTCAAATACATACAATTTTTTAAATGTCAATAATATCTCAATAAAGTTGAGGGAAATTTTTTAATAAAATAAATACTTTTAACAGTTTTTAAAACTGTTGACAATTTTAAATGCCTATTTTTGGAAAGAAATAATAATCAAAGTGAATGCATAATTTTACTCCATGGCTAGCTGGAATTGTGTCTGTCCATCCCTCCCACATAACTTAGCCAAGTTTGCTTGCCAGAGAATTTGGCATTCTCTAGGGCTGCTGGCAACTGCAGGAAAGATGCCTCTCAGAATCACATAAGCCAGTCCAGTAACATTTCTACCACCAAAGTGGTTGTTGATGTTGCTCGAACAAGCCTCAGACCAAAAGGAATGAATAAAACAATCCAAAATGGAAAAGTGATGTGGCCATTACAAATGATGGTGCTGCCATATTGAAACAAATACAAATACATCCAGAAGCCAAAATGCTGGTGGAGTTATCTAAGGCTCAAGATGCAGAAGCAGGAGATGCTACCACATCCATAGTCATCACGCTGGCTCTCTCTTAGACTCCTGTGCCAAAATTCTTCAAAAAGAGGTTCATCCAATCATCATTTCCAAGTCATTCCAGAGGACTTTGGAAAGGAGTATTGAAATGGGGCAGGGAGATCTTGACTGACCTGTCTCTTTCTGTAGAATGGGAGGTGGGGGGACACAGAGATACTGTTAAATGGAGCAACCACTTCATTGAACTGAAAGATTGCCTCTCAATATTGAAGTCTGCTTTCCCCAGTGAGTGCACTGTGGTGATAAAAGTGACTGACCCAGCTACTGCTACTGGTGCAGATCATAGAGATACTGAAATAGTTGGGACAATTGACAAGTGAGAGTTGGTGGAAAGACTGGTTCTCATCCAAGCAGTGGCAAATTCTGGCATAACCAGAGCTGAAAAGGCTGAGATCAAGTTTATTCAGTTTTGCTTATCTGCTCCCAAAACTGACATGAATAATCAAACAGTAGTTTGTACTGTGCCTGAACCAAGGGCTGCAAGAAGAGACAGCCTGGTATTTTTAATTTAGTGAAGCAAATTTTTTTAAAAAGGTATAATATCCTTCTCACACAGAAATCTATCCTAAGACATGCTCTTAGTGATCTTACAACCCATATTCTGAACAAAATGAATATTGTGGTGATTAGGATATTGAAAGAGAAGACACTGAATTCACTGGTAAGATAACTGGAACCAAGTTAGTTGCTCATATTGACCAATTCACTGCTACCATGCTGGGTTCAGCTGAGTTAGCTGAGGAGATCAATTTAAGTGATTCTGGCAAACTTCTCAAGATGACAGGCTGGATAAGCCCTGGAAAAACAGTTACAGTTGTTTGTGGTTCTAACTGGAGATTAAAGAAACCACACACTCTGTTCACCATGTCCTGTGTGTTACTCTTTCCTTAGTGAAGAAGAGAGCTCTTCTTGCAGGAGGTGGTTCTCCAGAAATAGATTGGCCTGGTGATTAATTGACTGGTATGGAATTTCACCTGTGGTGTGGATTTCCACTGAGTGGTATGGAGTCCTACTGCATTCATTCATACTTTTGCAGACGCTGTGGAGGTCATCCCATCGATGCCATTTCTACAGTAACAAAACTAAAAGACCAGTATCCCCTAGGAGGAAAAAACAGAGGCAATATTGCCTGAAAGGGTGATATTTCCAATGTTCTGGAGGAAATTGTTGTCCAGCTTCTGTTGGTTCCGGTCAGTGCTCCCACTCCAGCAACTCTGAAAATTGATAATGTGGCCAGCACTCAGTAATCTGGATAACACTGGCTGACTGCCACCATTATGGCCACCAATATTGCAACTGGAGTGGAAGATCACTTGGTGTTCCCTGTTGTTCAGAAAATCATTTCCCCTATGAGTTTCTGGACTTGGCTTTCCAGGTGGCGGTTGCTTGAACCTAACCTGCTTAATGAAAATATTTTAATTTCATTGAATATTTAATATTTAAATGTCAGATTAATTCACCCTCAACATTGTATTATTTCTGGTACATTTTTTGTTATATGTAAAGTTCTTTTTTATTGGTTTTTTTTTAGTTATACATGACAGTAGAATCCATTTTGATATAATTATACAAGTATGGAATACATCTTATTCTAATTAGGACCCCAATCTTGTGTGTATACACAATGGTGAGATTCACTGTGGTGGACTCATATATGTACACAGTAAAGTTGGGTCAGATTCATCCCACTGTCTTTCCATTTCCTATCCCCCCCTTCCTTCTCTTCATTCCCCTTTGTCTAATCCACTGAATTTCTATTCTTCCTCTTCCCAACCCTCATTGTAGGTTAGCTTCCACAGATCAGAAAAAACATTTGACCTTTGGTTTGGGGGGACTGCTATTTGGGGGGACATGCTATTTCACTTAGCATGATAGTCTCCAGATCCACCCATGTACCAGCAAATGTCATTTTTTCAATAATTATATAGAATTTAAAAAATAAGTTCACCTTTACTTCTGGCTTTCTTGTGGATTAGCCCTAAATACTTTCCTTCACTTTGCACTCTACACAGGCATTTGTCCGTTCCATTAATTTAAGGTTGTTTTTTTTTTTTTCCCTTAATGCGGAAATTAGCCAAAACAGTCACAGTCTCTACAAACAGCACCTGTTTTTATCAAAATAGTGAGCACTGAGTGAGCTCAGGAGCAGTGAGGCCTATTCCTGACACTTTCCTTTGGGCCTCAAATTCTTTTTTTTTTTTTTAAAAAAGAAGTATTTAGAAGAGGATGTGGCCCAATATGCTGAATACTGATAAACGCCCACTGGCATAAAAAAAATCAAAGCAAAATATTATCTGCTATTTTAGAAATTAACAGTACAGAAAGATACAAAGTAAAAGATGAAATTTCCCCCTGACCCTACCCTCCTAATTCCTTTCCCTCAGAATAACCTCTGTTGGTTATAATTTCCTCTACGAATAAAAATGTATGTATATGTGTAGCAAATCTTAGATGAAAAATAAATAAATGATAATCAAATTTAAAAGTCAGAGAAATAGAAGACACTTATAATAAATAAAAATAATACACATCAAAAGAGTATCTATAAATCAACAAGAAAATACAGATATCTCAATTTTTTAAATTGAGAATGGACTTAAAGACTAATTGAGTAGAAAAATACAATGCAAATGCCAATGAGCATGAGCAGATGCTTAACTTCAAACTAATCAAAGAAATGCAAATTTAAAAATTCCATTCTTTACCAATTGAGGAAAATTTATAAACATTGATAATATGAGGAGAATTTTTCTTTCTCAGAGAAGGGGACTTCCCTTTTTCTACTCCTTGAAGGAAATACTGATGGCTTCCTGTTTCCACGCCTTCCCTTCCTCACCCATTCCAGGATGGGAGAAGGTTAGACAGAACCTGCCCTTCACTGGACTAAGCTAATTAGTGTTTTTAAAAATATGCCTGAATTTTTTGCATGGTAACACTACATATAACACTAGACTTATATTAAGAGTTCAAACTTTTTGTCCCTAAAGTATAAGAATGAAGACAGTGTTAAAATGCTGTTTTCTCTCCATCGCAGGTGTGGATAGAATTAATTCCCAACCAATGAAAAGGCAAATTGGATGTAATCATTTCTATTTTTTCTCTCTTAGCCTTGGTTTTCAAATTGTTTGGGACATCTGGATATGTGTTATGTGTGAATGTTGTTTAGATAATTTCAATAAAGATCTAGTTTAAATCATCTTGAAATAAACTTGCAAAAGTATTATCATTATCAGGCTCCTTATTAACATGTATTTCAACATCAATTTCCCCAATGCTTTCTGTACTTGACCAGCAGTCAGTTGTGCATATAAATTAAACAATGTATGATTAAGAGTAAACAAATTAAAATTCCAGGCAGCATCTTCATCATGCTGGCTCTTGAGCCAAGTGAGAAACCACTGGGTCACAAGCTCTCCTTGGATCTCCACAAGCAGCTCGACTTTCTCATGCAGAGGGTTCTTCATGTTCCATTTCAAGGGAACAAATATTTTTAAATTAATTGATTAATTTAGAAAGAGGAAAATCAAAACAGGTTTCTAGTTTTAGACAAGATGTGAAATGAGCATGTGGTATTGGCGTCTGCTGGAGCCCAGCTAGAGATGCTAGAGGGGTAAGAGGGATGGGCGCAGATAAACACCAATAAAGCCACAGAGAACTCTGAGGTGGCCGAGGTGTTGGGATCTCAGAGCAGCAGCCACACAGGGACAGGTTCCCTCCAAGGGGAAGGCTCCAGATGCAATGGTCTCCTTTCTCCTTTTACTTGGGTTAGATCATTACCCTCTCTCTTCCCATCTTTGTTATTGTTATTGTTGTTTATTTTTTTAAATAAGGTGAGAGTCACATAACAAAAAATTGACCATTAAAAAGTGTACAATTCAGTGACATTAAGTACAGTCACATTATTGTACACCCCTTTCCTCTATCTAGTTCTGAAACATTTTCCCATCCACAAAAGAGACCCTGTGACAATTCAGCAATCACTTACTGCTTCCCTTTCCCCGCAGATCCTGTCAACCATGAATCTGTTTTCAGTGTCTTTGAATTAACCTACCCATATAATCTGAGTCATACACTATGTGATCTCTTGTATCTGACTTCTTTCACTTAGAACAATGTCTCCGTAAGATTATCCATATTGTAGTATGGGTTGGTCCTTTGTTTTGTTCTGTTTTACTAGTTGAATAATATTCCACTATACTGCATCTTGTTTACCCATTCATCTATTGATGGACTGCTGGGATTTTTGTGCCTTTTAACTATTGTGAATAGTACCATTATGAAAATTCTTGTACAAGTTTTTTTAACAGTATAATAATGCAAGAAAACATATAAAGACCTAATGATTTGAAGTAAAGAAGAAACACTAGTTTATTCATAGCAAGCATGATAGTGTATTAGAAAATCTACAAAACAACTGCCAGTCGATCATTGGTAAATTTGTCAAAGTCACAGTGTACAAGAATAATATGCAAAGTTTGTTGTATGTCTGTATACCAACAGCAAACAATTAGAAATGGAATTTTTAAATTCCTTCAATAGCAACGCTTAGTACTAAATTTTATAAAACAGATGGAAGATCGCTACACTGGAAAAAAATCATTACTGAGAGAATTTGAAACTTAAATAAGCAAGAGGTGTCCATGGCTTTGAGAGCTAAAGTTGATCAGGTATCCACTTTCTGACTCAATGAAATCCCAAATAAAATTCTAATAGGTATTTTCTAGAAATTGACATATTGATTCTAACATGTATATGGAAATGTAAGGGATATAAAAGCCACCATTATTTAAACAGAACAACAAAGGTAAAGGTCTAACACTGCCTGATTGCAAGAACTATTGTAAAGCCACAGTAATAAAGACAGTATTGTATTCCCTTAAAGACAAATAGCTCAATAGAATGGAATAAGGAATCCAGAAATAATCCTATACATACAAGGTTGACCTTCAACAAAGATCCCAGAACAACTTAATGAGGAAATGAAAATATTTTCAGTAAGGTGAAATAGCTGAATAAACAAATGAACAAAACAAAAAAGAATTTGTTTGTACTTACTGTGTTTATTTAACCATTTTATGCCCTTTATGGTTAAATAAACACAATATATTATTTTGTAATTGTTATGGGACATTCTAAGAGTACTGGCCTCTTAACACATTATATATTTATCAGCACACTTTACTCACAGAAAAGAGCCAAGAAAAACTGCAAAAGGTAATTGTGGTGAAAAGGAAGGAAGAAAGGAAGAGAAAGAGGGAGGAAGGGAATACTGACCATTCATGTAAGCTTCCTCCTGTAAAACCAGAATAATGAGGGGCCCTTCATCAAAGACGTTAAACAGAAACTCAAGGTCATTTGTCAGGGTTGCAATAGAAAGGCATCCTACACTGGGTGGAAGATGAAATCCATTACTTTCAAAGTTAAGATTCCATGTGACTATTTTTTTCAGTAAAACTAGTGATAAATTAAAACTTGATCATTTTTAAAGTTGAAGATGTATTAGATTTGATGAAATAAGTAAAGGTAACATGCTTAGGGCACCATTGGAAAAATACCTAAGTGTTGTATGAGTATCAACCATTATTATAATTACTTTATGTTATCATCTTTATTATTATTCCTCAGTTATGACTAACCAAATGCACTCCTAACAAACATGTCATCAGAGAACACACATCTTTTCAAACATTCACAAAAAAATGACTTAGTCCAAAGACAAAGAAGAAATCTCAGCAAAAATCCCTCTATTTATGTTTATCAAGCAAACTGGAATAAAATTAGAAATCAACTAGGATAAGTAATGAGAAAAATCTACACCTGGATATAAGAAACACTCCTATGTAGCTATTAAAGACAATGAAAATTACTAACTATTCAGGACCAGATAGCAATGAGAATGTTGCATATAAAAACCTGATGATGGGCTGGGGTTGTGGCTCAGTGGTAGAGCACCTGCCTGGCATGTGTGAGGCATTGGATTTGATCCTCAGCGCCACATAAAAATACATAAATAAATAAAAGTATTGTGTCCATCTATAACTAAAAAAAAAAATTAAAAACCTGATGATGATGCAAACTTCACAAGGGCAGGAATTTTTGCCTGATTTTCTTTTTCTTTTTTCTTTTTTCTTTTTTTTTTTTTTTCCTGTATCCTAAAAGTCTAGGACTGTGCCTGGCATAGAATAGGTGCTCAATAAATATGGTTATGGAATTCAGGTGAGGCAAAGCTTAGAAGAAAATGTCTAGTGCTCACGCATTTATTAGAAAACAAAAAAGGACAAAAAAGTTAAGTTTCCAATGCAAGAAATAAAAATAAACCCAATATTGTAATTATTTTGTGTGTGTGTGTGTGTGTGTGTGTGTGTGTGTGTGTGTGTAAATGAGAGTTTATTGACGGAAGACACAAGGTCAAGCTTCGCCCAACCCCACCCTCCCCAAGAACAGATCCCAATAAGAACAAAAGAATGATAAAGTATTCTTAGGGCAACACTTCCCCTCCCCCCATTTCTGTCCATCCCAGGCTTCACAACACAGGCACAGGGAACAGGCTTGGATGAGGACAGACACTCAGGGTATCTCTGACCAGCAAGAGTTCTGGGTGTGTGTTTGCTTCCCTTGCCCTTTGTTATGATGCCAACTGCCAATACAGAGGAAAGGAAGAGAGTGCTGGGCAACCTCCAATAGGTTCCTCCAATTTGGCCCAAACGAAGAGGCTGGAAGGGAAGATGTAGTGGAGGCAACAGGTGGTATCTCTAGGGAAGAGACTTTTTTATGTGAAGTGGAGTCCCTCCCTGACTGCTCAGGGTGTGATAGGAGAAGGAACAAACACATTGTGGATTCGCTCAGTCAGATTGGCTAGGAATAGCAGCTGTTCCTGTTATTGGTGGGGAGGCCGAGAAGTCTCAGTTTAAGGGGTTGAGTGACATATCCTGGCATAAAACTGTGTTCTGTCTGCCCTGACACACTTTTCTTCTGGAACCATGGTTTGCTTTGAGATGAGAACAGTGTTTGTAGTGTGAACCTTCTTCACTACTCGTATCCCATGACTCCATGAATGAGTCCCAACAAGGGAACTTTATCAATTTGTTTCTCTACCCCTCATATCACCAACCTACCCACCTCCCACACACATCCTGTGCTATTTCCTACTCCTCATGTGCCTGAAATGTAGTAAGTGAGGGACATATTTCCTTTCTCCCACCCACTAATTCTTTTCTTGAAGAAACTTACGATTTAAGAAACTGCTTTGGAGGACCCACTCCCTCCAAGCTTTGCAAATGGTATGAAGCAAGATCATTTTGGACATGATGGGACTGGTTTCTGCTCGTTTTCCACAATTCTCCAAGTCCAATGGGTTAGGTATGAGTCCAATATGAGGACTGTGGACCCTGGGGTGCCTCTGACTTAGGAGACTCTGAGCAGAACGTGTTGGCTCCTGAATACCAGGTGCCAGACTATGCCACAAGTGTCCAAAGGTCACACAGTGTGAACACTGCTAAGCAGTGTGGTGTTTTGGGCATGAAGCATCCTTTGACCAGTTGTCCCCACTGTGTTCACATCTCCAAGATCCCTCCTTTTTTTTGTTCCTGTGGTGCTGGGGATTGCAAACACACTACCCCTGAGCTACATCCCAGCCCTCCTCCAGTCTTTTGAGATGACAAGAATTGCTTGAACTTCTGGGATGATCTTAATTTGTTTTGGAATCTGAATAATATAAGTAAAGAGCAGATCAGAGAGCTGAAGGGATAAAGATAATCTGCAACATCTCTAAGCTCACTTCATCTCTACACCCACCCTGCTGACCTTGGGAATTAAGGCTCTAGGAGGACAGGGGAAACATCATTCAGATGACACCTTCATTCTGTCATCCAGATGTACCTTCAAGCAACTGAAAAGATACTCTGCTATGACCTGATGCTAATCAGTACTGAACATGAGAAACGCCACAGAGCAGGCAGAGAAAGGCAGGAGAAGGCATTGAGGAAATGAGCAGTAGTGAGACAGTCCCGCAGTGAGCACAACACTGATGGAAAATTTCAGGGACCCAACCTCAGCTCCACTACTGGACAGCTGACAGGCCTTGGCCATAATACCCTTTTTGATTTTTTAAAAATATATTTTAGTTGTCAATGAACCTTTGTTTACTTATATGAGGGACTGAGAATCAAACCCAGTTTGATTAGGTACTGGTTAGGTATGCACTCTATCTACCACTGAGCCACCACCCAGCCCCTCCTTTTGCTTTTTATCTTTCTCCTTTGTAAGAAAACAGAGTTGGATAAAGTCATTACAGTCTGTTTCAACTTGAAAACTGATTTTAGATGTCAACTGGACCTGAGGAATACAGGGAACAGGGCTGGGAGAGGCCATTTTGGTTCTTGTTCTCTTACCTCTACTCAAATTCCTTAATTAGTCTTATTAATGGGTTAGTTCAGTGGAAAGAAATGTAGTCTTAATTTCTTTCAGCTTTGGTGCTGATGGGCTCCATGTTTCCTGTACCGTGAAACATCACTGACCATTCCCAACTGCAAGGTCATCAATGACATGATAATACGGTGGGTGACGGCAGCGGGGAGCACAAAGGCTTGCCTGAGGAAGGAGAATGGAGACAAAAACCAAAAGAGCAAAAATCCAAAAGACCAGTGACAAGGTTGCCACAGTTGAGGGACCTTCTAAAAGAGTGGGCTGTAACTGCTTCTCTTCCTCTAGGACTGCTGTGAATGATTTGGCCACTTGTTTTAACACTTCCTACGACTACCTCAACTTCACATATGTACAAGAATATAAAACAATAAAGTGCAGTTTATGTTTCAGTGACACTTTTCCTTGCTTTAATGTTTGTTGTCCTTTTCTGCTTTTGAATGAGCTCTCGATTACAAAATATCAAACTGCACTCAAAAGAGGGTGTAGAAAAAGCCAGCTGTTGGCACAGCATGGAGAAGCCCACAAGTAAAGACAGAGAGCAGCAGCAGGTGGCAAGAGGTGGGAAGTGACTGAAGCAGTGGTTACAAATGTTCACAGGAAGCTAAAACTATCCAACAAGTTGTGCTCTAATGTTAGCACAGGTTAGACTAGTCACTACCTTGGTGGGTGGCCTCAGTGTGTTTGAGTTCGGATTCTATACAATTTCTTCCAGTTAAGAATTCTTGGCTTGCACCAATCACAGGGAAGTTGGAGGGTACTGGACCAGTTTATAAAATGGCGCTGAGGATCGAATCTGGGCCACACGCATGCCAGGCCAGCGCGCTACCGCTTGAGCCACATTCCCCAGCCCTTGTAATTATTTTACTGTCACCCTCATCATCTTCTTCTCTAAATATGATTCAGTTATGGACCACCATATGCAGGCATGCCAACAGAGAATGCACAGCTTCTTCAAATAGACAGACAAGAAATTGAAATAAAAGTCAACATTAATTTTTAAAAAGCAACAAGAATAGAGGTAATCCAAAGCATGATTTCTAAATAAATAAATAAAACAGATAAACTTTTACCAAGTATGATCAAGATAAATTAGGGAGTTCCAAATGAAAATCAGAATCAAAATCTGGGCTATAACTTTTAAGCAAAAAGGGAAGTACAAGGAGCTGTGGTTGTAGATCAGAGGTAGAGCACTTCCCTAGCATACATTAGGCACTGGGTTCAATCCTCAGCACCACATAAAAATAAAATAAAGATATTGTGTCCACCTATAACTAAAATATAAATATTAAAAAGGGAAGTACAATTGTAGATAGGGAGATTTGTTTAAATATTTTTTACATTACAGATAGACACAATACCTTTATTTTATTTGTTCATTTTTACATGGTGCTGAGAATCAAACTCAGTGCCTCACACATGTGAGGCAAGTGCTCCACCACTGAGCTACAACCCCAGCCCTAAGGAGGAGATTTTTTTTTTAATTTAAAAAGGATACAGTATGCAACTTATGCATGTTAACCTTATATTAAAGAGGGAAGCTTTTGAGAAAAATATGAATTACCCAAATTAGCAAAGAGAGAAAAATTGAATAGATCAAAACTATAAGAAAAATTGAATATTAAAAACTTCTCTCAAAAAACAAGACTAAAACATACTTAATTTCATTTGTTAGAATTATTTCTGTAATATAATTAATGCCTTTTTTGTTTGTTTGTTTTTTGGTTTTTTTTGTACTGGGGATTGAACCCAGAAGCCAGTAATCACCAAGCCACATCCCCAGCCTTTTTTTATATTTTATTAAAAACAGGATCTCCCTGAGTTGCTTAGGGATCACTAAGTTGCTAGGTTGGCTTTGAACTTATGATCCTCCTGCCTCAGCCACCTAAGCCACTGGAATTTCAGGCATGTGCCACCACATTCAGCTAGTAATGTAATTAATTCTAAACAACATATTTTTTTAATTATACTTCTCTAAATAACCACTAGGTGTACTATAATAATATAGTAATTATGCAAACAAATTTCTGATAATATGTTGAGAAACCACCTAAGTGACTTTGGGAGGTTACCTTAATCCCTAAAATAAACTACACAAAACAGGGCATAAAAATAAAACTTCAGATCTTCCAGAAAGACTGCTCGGGAACCCTGGTGACATAAGTTTCAGTTTCTCTCTCCAATTCTTGGCTTTGTTTCCATGATATTGGCTCCATCCTTAACATAATCTTCTCCACTGCCAACATCTTCTAGAAATCCCTGAAGACTCAGGTGAAGACAGTCTTTGACCCCAAATCACTAGCCCAATTTTCATTATATCTTACTAGTTCTGATTTAGCCAATGCCTACCAAAGAACAAAACGTTATAGCTAGATAAACATGACTGCCTTGAACCTGGACGTCTGGCATGAAGTTAACAATTTAGGAAACACATGGACCAAGAGTGACTTCTCAGAAGGAAAGAGGGAAGGGATAAAGGTTCTAGAAGTCTGAATGGATGTATGCATTCTACAGGTGTTCACCATAAAATCCATATCATCTCTTCCTGAATTAATTATACCTATCAAGACTATACTTCTCACTTGCAAATTTGTAAATCAAATTATGTTGAAGAATTAACCAAATCAATGGCAAAGCCAATGAGAATCTAACAATTAATGTTACATTAGCCTAGTTTAGGAAATACAGTATTTAAAGATAATATTTTCAATGCAAAGAATAAGAGAAACCCTTTGGGAAATTGAAGAAACCCTCTAATATTTTGAAAAATTAACTTCTTTATGGATAGATTTCAAAAGATAAACACTATGCAAGTCCCTAACCTTAAAAAATAAATATCTTGAGCATTCTCTCTCTCTCCCTCCCTCGCCCCCACTCCTTCCTGGTGTGATGTCCTGAGCTACTTTCCTCTGCCACATCCTTCCACCACGATGTTCTGATTCATCTCAAGGAATGGAGCAGCTGTCTATGAACTGAGACTCCAAAAATCGTGAGTATCAAAGAAACTTTTCCTCCTTTAAAATTGTTCTTGACAAGTCTTTTGGTCACAGCAATAAAAAAGCTGACTGAAACAGAAATTGGTGCAAAGAAAGTGGGGTCATTGCTGTGACTAACCTGATCATGTAGTTCAGAAGCTTTTGGAGGTTTTTTTTTTTTTAAGTTCAGAAATTAAATCTGGAAAAACTTTCAATTGATGTAAGCAGAGCTTAATGGGCAATTCTGATGGGAGCTCAGAAGACCAGCATGTCGATAGGACTGCAGACAGTAAAGACTGGGTTCACAGGATTTCAGAGGAGGAGAGCTCTATTGGAAATTGGACTAGAGGCAACTCATATTATGTTCTGGCTAAGAAGTTGTCTATATTTTCCCCTTGTCCCGAGACTTTGTGTGAGGCTCAATTTAAAAGGGACAGACCAACGAATCTGATGAAGGAACTTTCAAAGCAGCACAGCCTTCAGTGGGTGGCAGGGGTGTTGCTGGCAGTTTTTAGCCAAGCTTATTGTGATAATCAGGAGCAGAAAGATTTGAAAAACTTATATTTGAAAAGTGGGAGTAAAACTGTGGCTAAGGAAGTTGCAGTTGGTTGAAGGCATTATAGCCACTAAAGAGATTGTTAAATACTTGACCAAGAAACAATAGGAAAAATGGATTGAGGGTATCTTGGGAATTGACAAGAGCACACCAGTCTCAGGCTCAATAAAAATGTATAAAAGCAAAAATTCCTTTGAGAAAAGACCATGGTAGCATCCTGCTTGTAAAGGGGTGGGGCCTAGGAAGTTGTTTCATTATGCTCAGTCACTGGGCACTCAGAGGCTGCTGCAACCAGGGTCCTGGTAGGTGGCAAGACCTTGGTGGCAAGTACATGGTATCAGTTATGCAGGAATACAGGATTCTGGAGTTAGGGGATCATCGAGGTTTCCACTGAGATTGCAAGGGAAGTCCAGGGAGGCCAGGCAAAGTGCAGCAGAGTTAGAGTCCCTGTGAGCAGCCCCTGAGAGGGTGCTGTGTGGAGATGTCAGAAGGAAGCCAAAGCTGCAGGAGAGACCCCAGATTAAGAGATGCCAGTACCAAGGAACATCTGCTGAGGAAATCTGCAGGAATAGAGCAAAAACAACCCAAGAGAGAGGCCTTGTGGGCTACAACTGGCAAAGTCATAGGGGCAAAGCTACACAAGAACTTTGGAGAGAACATCACAATGCCACATATCCCAGATGCTGGACATGGAGCTATAGGACTTGAATGCCCAGTGGATTTCTTTGGACCCATCCCCTTTCTCTATGTCCCTATTTCTCCCTTCTGGTTTAGAATGGTTTACTCTGTACCTTTACATATTAGATATATGTAACATGCTTTTGATTTTTACAGAGCTTCACACTGAGAATTTGCCTTGAGACTCAGAGGAGATTTGGACTTGAACTTCTGGGCAATCCTGGAACTGTTAAGACTATGGAGACTTTTGGAAGTGAGATGGGCATGAGATTTGGGGAGCAGGGGTTTAATGTTATGGTTTAGATATGAGGTATTCCCCCAGAATCTCAAATATGAGACAAGGCAAGAAAGTTTAAAGGTGAGATGATTGGGTTATGAGAGCCTTAACCTAATCAGCGTATTAATTCCCTGATAGGAATTAACTGGGTGGTAACTGTAGGCAGGTAGGACATGACAGGAGGAGTGGGTCATTGGAGTCCTGCTTTGAGATTTATATTTTGTCCGTGGTGAAAAGAGCTATAGCTCTCCCTCTAACCCCGCTTCCTGGTGTGATGTCCTGAGGTTCTTTCCTCTATCTTGCCCTTCCGCCATGCCATTCTGACTCACCTTGAGCTCTTAAGAATGGAGCCAGCTGCCTATGGACTGAGACCTCTGAAATAGTGAGTGCCCACCACAAGCATTTGTGTTACCTACCTTCTCAGGAACAGGGGCTTATTGGAGGAACCAGGACTTATTGGAACAAGTTTGTGTTGAGGTTGGAAGCAAGAATGATCCATGATGAGCTTATTGTTGCCCAAGAGTCATGATGCTGTTAAAAAATAGGGCAAGAACCAAGGAGCCAGTTTATAGGGGCTCCCTTCCTACAGTGATGAAATAATTTAGTTTCAAAAAGAAGTATAAGATGAGGGAGAATGGAGAGAATAAAGGGGAAGGGTGGTTAATTGAAAAAAAGTTGAGTGTGCAAGAATTCAAAAGAGAAAAGTTAATTCAAAGGATTCAAAAAAGAAAGTTAAAATACAAAAAAAACTGAATGAATGTTTTTTGTTGATTTTTAACAAATAGAAGATTATTATTTGGGGGGGAGAGGATACTAGGAATTGAAGCCAGAGCCACTCTACCTCTGAATTGCATCTCCAGCCCTTTTTATTTTTCATTTTGAGACCACATGTCCCTAAGTCGCTGAGGCTGGCCTCAAACTTGTGATCTCCTGGCTCAACCTCTGGTGTTGCTGGGGTTACAGGCATGAGCCATCAAACCCAATTTGAAGAATATTTATATATTTCAGGCTTTTGTTTCTTCTGGTAAGTTGATGCCTGTCTGTAAGTAATTAATATGCATTTATTTCTATTTGTGACTGTAGAGAATAGCCTGGAAAGAGCAGGAAGCATATAAAAAACAGGAAGGATTTGTCAGCATCGATGATAAATCAGGCAGATCAGAACTCCAACAGTGAAGCAAGCCTGACGGTCACAAAGAATGGCCCGATGGAAGGGGTAGGAGTCAACAATGTGTTCCAAAGTGATTAATCAGTCAAACGTAAAAAAGAGAGAGCTGACTACCCAGACTTCTCCACTGGTCTCCTGACAAATGAAATTTCCAGATGGCCCTGCTAAATATAATAAGATGCTAATAAGACAAGCAAATTTTCTAATAATGCTAACAGTCCAGTTCAGCAAAATCTTAATGATAGGACACCAGCCAAAGAAGATTCTAAAAGAATGTCACCAGAAGAGGCTCTGAGTTGCAAAATCCAAAAATCTACTTGGTGTAATCAATTACATTTAAGCACAAAGAAGGAAGCTAAGCCTAATGGCCAGGGGTTTGGGTCTGAATCACCTCATTCAATGCCCTAATTAAAAATCAGTCCATTTATAATTCAGATTATTTAGCCCCAGCTGGTTTAAGAATTTATGGCAGAAACTGACAGTTAACTTCCAATATGCATTTTCCCATTCTTCCATAATAGATTTTTGGCCACTAGGGAAAAAAAAAGGGGGGGGCTGTATTTCATAGCCCTTCTTACAGAAAAGAGTTTCCCAGTGACTCCCCAGCCGCAGGACTTGCTGGAGAATGGAGTGTGGGTGAAGTCATGCATATAACATCCCCCTTTCCCCTTTTGAACCCCAGTGGGGAAGGGGGTGGGTGGAAGAGTGTTCAGCTGTCCTGCCCCATGTGCTGTTTTGCCATGTGATCCAGCTTCCTTTTCTGCTGTCCCTAGGATGTCGCCTTCATCATAGTGTTCCAAAATGATTTACTCTCCTGCCACATGCCACTCACCTGGAAGGGGAGAGACACACACACCAGAGCTGGCTTCCCATCCCAAACTCTTAACACTATGCTGTACTACTCTGTAGTGGAATGAACCTGAACTTTAGTCATTGAGAACTGCAAAAGGCTGAGAGCTGTGTGTGTAAAGGGCCACCAGGTGTCAGTGTGTGACAAGAACAATATCCAGACACACCAGGCTATGCATGGAGCCTGGCTCATTCTTCCATCACCTGGCCCAAGACTCACACCCCTTGTTTAGTGAAACACACTAAAAGTCTCCACCAGGACTGAGCAAAGAATAGCCACAGTCCCTAGTCTAAATATCTGCATCTGTCATTTGCATTGTAAACATTGATTGAGCACCCAAGGGTATCAGGCAGGGCTCTATCTCTAGGGATCAAGAAAAAATAGGTCCTTGCTCCCAAAGATGCTCGTTCTAATGAGAAAAGGAAGGGCCCAGTCAGGGGAAGGAAAAGACAATAATAAGAATTAAAGCAATACAATAAAGGTTGACTGTTAAACAGGGGACAGATTGTGTAGAGCTTTGAAAGTCAAGGGAAGCAATTGGAAGGTTTGTTTTGTTTGTTTATCCATGCAACAATGACTTTTATTATGTATAGGCTTTTAAAAATTATTTCCTCAATCTCTCCATACACAGGCAAAAATAGTACACTGTTTAATATGTTGGAAACTTGCAAACTTGATGACCATAACTGCCCAGGATCACAAGTTTGAGGCCAGCCTTAGCAACTTAGGAGATCTGGTCTCAAAATGAAAAATAAAAACGGCTGGAGAGGGGCTGGGATTGTGGCTCAGTGGTAGAGCACTCCCCTAGCATGGGTGGGGACCCAGGTTCGATCCTCAGCACCACATGAAAATAAAATGCATCGTGTTGTGTCCATCTACACCAAAAAATAAATGTTAAAAAAAAAGGCTGGGGATACAATTCAGAGGTAGAGTTGCTCTGGGTTCAATTCCTAGTATCCTCTCCCCCTGAATAATAATCTTCTATTTGTTAAAAATCAACAAAAATCATTCATTCAGTTTTTTTTGTTATTTTAACTCTTAAACATGCTTTACTAGGAGATCGATTATCATTGGCTGACCTGCAAGAGCATGGAGGTGAACATAATGGACAGTCTGTCCCCCATCTGGACCTCCAGTCACCACCATTCGATACCATTCATTCATTTTTTTGTCAACAACCATTAAATGTCCAACAAAACTTTCATCATCTGCTGCTGCTGCAGAAATCCAGGACATATTTCTTAGGTATCGCAAAAAAAAAAAAAAAAAACGTGGTGGCACTTGAGGGGAAATGTCATAGAAAACAAGACAATGGCCATCCTCACAAGCGATTTTGGCTGGGACTCTGGTGGATGATCTTCCCAAAGACTGTCACTACCAAGCCCAGTCACCTGAGCACTGGTGATCTGCCAATGCCAATCTCCATCTCTCCATTTGTCGTCTCAGCCTCAATTCTGCACAAAACCCAGGGAAATGACAATCATTGAGTTTTGACGCAGGATATTATGCTCAGATTCAGGTTTCTAAAACACCACTCGGCATCTTGGTGGAAAAATGGATGGTAGGGAACAAGAATAGAAGAAGAACAGTTGGAAGACAACTGCAAAGGTCCAGTGGAGAGGGGAAGGGTGACTTGGATTACAAAGGAAGCAGTAGAATGAGAAACATGAAAAAGTTGGCCTCCATTGCAGAGGGAAAGCCAGCAGGACTTGCTGATGGGTTAGACCAGGGAGAGGGATGTCTCAGTTCATTTCTGCTGCTATAACAAAGTGCCTAGACTGGGTGGCTTATAAACAAACAACAAAAAAAGATTTATTCTCATAATTCTGGAGCCTAGATGTCCAAACTGGTATACTCTCTAGTGGGGTTGAAGATTGCAGATTTTTCATATGGTAGGAAAGGATCTAGAAAGTTCTCTGCAGGTTTCTTTTGTAAGAATAATGTTTCCACTCAGGAGGGCTCCACCCTCCACCCTTGCAAAGGCCCCCCCACCTTCTAATGCCATTCCACTGGGGGTTGGGATTTCAACATATGAATTTTGGAAGACACATAAGCCTCTAGTTCATTGTAGGGGAGTTAAAGAAAAAGAAAAATTCAGAATTTATATATAGCTCTCATTTCAGACCAGACATTTCGCCATTCTCGATGGGTCCTCTTTTTTTTCCTTAATAGAATCCCATAGTAAGGAACCATCTAGGTGACTGGTCTGGATGAATTCCACCAAACACCCAGATGATTTTTTTTCTGGTACTGAGGATTGAAGCCAGGGTTGCTTTTCCACTGACTATATCCCCAGTCGTTTTTATTTTTTATTTTGAAATAGGGTCTCCCTAAGTTGCTGAGAGTTTCACTAAGTGGCTAAGGCTGGTCTTGAATTTGTAATCCTCCTGCCTCAATCTTCTGAGTCACTGAAGATGTGCACCACCATATCTGGCCCAAGATTATTCTTGATTCAAGAATGGGCAAAACCATGTGAGAAGCCTTCTTCTAACACTGGAGTGGTGTTACTTTGCAAGCACCTGTGGGGTTCGTAGATTCCTGGCCTGGAACAAAATGAGATGAGCCAGTTCTCCAGCACCCTGCAAGCATGTCCCCAACCCCAGAACCTGAGTACAACTTCAAGATGCTTTGGAAAGTCCAAGTATGAGTATACCAGAAGAAATCCCACTTATAAATATAATTATAATGCAGTACTTGAAATAATAACAGAAGGGAGATCAGCAGAGCAAGCAGAGCAGTGGGGAGGGAGAAGGGAAGGAAGGGAAGGTCCTGGGGAATGACACTAGTAATTCCCACCATTATGTATAATTATAATACATCAATGAAGAAAATGTTTGTTTTAAATATGGCTACATTTCCTTTTTAAGAAAAAAACTGCATCAGGTACCAATAGCATATAATAGTATTTGTTTTCCTCTCCCTCATAGCACTGTATCAACATTAAAATTTTTTACTTATATATTGTTTGTTTGTTTAACCCAGGGGTGCTTTACCACTAGGTTACATCCCCAGTCCTTTTTATTTTTTTATTTTGAAGCAGTGTTTCTCTGAGTTGCTGAGGGTGGCCTCAAACTTGTGATCCTCCTGCCTCAGCCTCCAAAGTTGCTGAGATTACTGGCATGCACCACTGCCCCTGGTTCAATATTAAAAATTTTTAGGCCACACAAAAATAAAGGATATCTGGAAAAGCCCTCCCCTGGAGTCCCAGGGACATCCCCTTTTGCTAGTCTGTCAACAGCTCAGTATTCTGTCACAGATGTACTTATTAAAGGAAATACCCCTGCAGTCTCAAAGTCTTTGGTCCACACCAGGGTGCAGATGAAATGCTTGCCCTGGGTAGCAGCCCAGTTAAATACCTCCTGTGGCTAAAACTGGGGCATCCTTTAACCTGTCCAGGAAACCTTAGCATCAAAAGTATTCTTTTAAACATCAAGCTGAAGGAATCACTTCAAATGCCTTCTTTATTAGGTAAAGAAGAGTGGTTTTTTCTAACTTTCTTTGAACCTCAGTTCAAAGGTAATGTTCTAAGTCCTACTCTTGGGAGCTCATTGGGGTTCTTATATGGGTTGAATTCCCCCTCCCCACAAAAAAAAAAAAAGATACAATGAAGTCCTAACCTTACCTCAGATGTGAACATATTTAGAAACAGGGGTATTTCAGGTGTGATTAGTTAAAATAAGATCATATTGGAACATAGTGGGCCCCTAGCCCAATATGACTGGTGTCCTCCCAGGAGACACAGACACACATGAGGAATGTCATGGAGATGGACAATTGAAGTGATAAATGACAAGCCAAAGAATGTCCTAGCAGCTGGGAGAGAGGCATGGAACTGATTCTCCCTCACAACCCTCAGAAGGAACCAACCCTACTGACCCCATGATTTTGGATTTCTAACCTCCCAAACTGTAAAACAATAATTTTCTGATACTTTAAGTCACATGGTTTGGGATACTTGGTTGCCACAGTACTAGGAGACAAATACACAGTCAACTAAGTGGAGAAGCTGAGAGCTAGCATGCAATTGAAGGTTGTATTCGTCCATTTTGCAATAATATAAGGAAATACCTGAGACTGGAAGACTTTATAAGGAAAAGAGGTTTATTTAGCTCACAGTTCTAGAGATTTCGGCAGGCACAGGCATTGATTCAACCCTCTTGGCAGATGGCATCACAACAGCAGGCATGTGTGTGGGAGAAAGAGATCACAACTCCAAACAGTGAGCCTGAGTGCCACTGGGGTCCCAGAGTCCCTTCTGAGGTCATGTCCCCCATTAACCTAAAGACCTTCCACTAGGCCCCAAATCTTGAAGGGCTAATTTGAACAAAAGGATGAATCACACATTTAGGTCTGTGTACTTTGCTCCATTCAAGAAAGTCCCTGAATCTAAATCCTCCTCTCCTATGCCACCAACGTTACCAGGTGTGGTGACAGATGTGATGAAGGGATTTGAAAGGAGGAGCTTATCCTGGGTATCGGAGTTGGCCCTAAATCCAACGGCAAGTGTCTTTAATAAACGTGAGACGAGGGTGATTGCATTGACAGTTCTTTGCCTCCTCCCAAGCTGGAGGAGGCAAAGAACTGATTGTCCCCTCCAATATCCAGGAGTGAGCCCCGTGGACCCCTAGTCCTAGTCCTCACCCTCACCCTCCAGGATGAAGCAGAGCTCAGGAATGTCCGCAGCACCACGCTTGGGGGTCAGGAGACGCTACGTGACAGCTCCTGTTTTTCTTCCCCCTCCCCAGGCGGCCCATCCAGCCTCCAGAAGCCGCATCGATCCCTCTTTCCCCCACAGGGCGACTGCGGTCAGGAGCCCAGGGCGGCAGTCAGTCTGGCTTCCTTGCTCGCGCAGAGAAAGTAGCCACAGTCCCGCAGCTGCTGCCCCGCGCTGCCACACGACGTCGCTGTCGAGCCAGGCCGGCGCCCTCGCCCACCCCAGGGCCAGCGTCGCCCCGGGGCTGCAGCACCCCACCAATGTGCTGCTGGGACTCACAGAGGGCTCCTGACTGGGGAGGCCCAGCGCCGCCAGGCTCCGCGGCTCCCAAGTTCCTAACCATTGTCCTTCCCTCCCCACTCACTCACCCTTTCCCTGCCCCCGCCTCATCCTCGGAGAGGCTGCCTCACTAACTGCAGAATGGCTGGCCCTTCCCGAGGAGGACTCCATGGTCCCAGAGGCCCGCGACCATCTCGGATCGGAAAGGAGGAGACCTGCTGCCTCCTCTTTCTGTATAGAAAAGGGCATCTGGCAGGGAGATATAAATTAGACAAAATCTTCTGCCAACCCTGAAAACTCTGCAAAAGTGAAAGAAATGGCCGTTTTATTAGGAAATAAGCATTAAGCCAGAATGTGGTGTGCATGGCAGACAATCCCCTAAGAAAGAACTCTCAAACACAGAAAGAACTCTCACCCTTCCATACAGCCAAGGTAGAAAACTGCCTACTGCATACACGTTATAAAACAAATAGATAACGATGAGGACTTGACAGCACCAACGGTCACACATGGTTCTTCCAAAATGCACTGGTAATTAGAGCTGCCACCTGTGTTTGCCAATTGCCTTCATGCAAAGGGAAAATGCCTTTCTCCTATCTTTATGACAGGATATAGGTTGCAACTTGAGGCCAGGCATCAGCTGAAGTTAGACTCCTACCTCCCAGAGAAATTAGGCCATAGGGCACGAACTTCCTTGATGGTTGCATTTCAAAGAGATGGCTTACAGGAAACCTTCCTGGGATGGGAAGCTGCTGGAGAGAGGCTTATTTAGCTTTTGAAAAGAGTGGTGTGCATTTCACAAGAGAAAGCTTGTAATACAAGGGTTCTAAAGCTAATACTCTAAGGGAGTGAAGGAAATCGCTTCCAATTAAACACTTTTCCTCCTTAGCTTTAATTTCTATTCGTCCTAACACACCCACAACAACATTTCCTTGAGGAGACCTTCCCTTTTCCTTTCACCTCTCCTCCCCTCCCAGAGCCTGAGGAGCTGGAAGTAGCTACCAGCAAGAGGAAGAAGAGGTGAATCCAAGACAGTAAGGACCCACACCCACTGCCCCACCACCACACAGAAAGCCAGGCCCCAGCCCACCGGATTAGAAGCTTTATATTGGATGGGAGACAAATATTTTTATTTAGATAGAAATTGGTTATATTTTTTAACTTAACAGAAAGTTTCCTTTTTTGCCCAACAACTTATAAGAATTTTCAAACAGGCAAAATGTAAAAGAATAGTACAATAAATATTAGAGTCAAAGATTATCAACAACCAGTGTTGGGCATGTGTGTATATATATGTACACAGTTGTCCCTTGGTATCCATAAGGGATGGCTTCATGACCCCCTGAACATACTAAAATCCATAAATCTTCAGGTCCTTTATGTAAAATAGCATAGTATCTATATGTAACAAGTGCAACCCTTTCAGATACTTTAAGTCATCTCATCTAATATAAATGCTATGCAGGTAGTTGTTATACTGTATTGTTTAGGAAGGGGTGACAAGGAAAAAGTCTGCCCATGTGCAGTGTGGGTGCATTCTTTTTTAAGGTTTTCAGTGTGAGGTTAGTTGAATCCTAGTTAGTTGATGTGGAGCCCAGGCACATAGAAGGTTTTGCTAAAACACTTGAAAACAAGCTTAAGATATCATGACACATCACTCCTAAATCCTTTGATGTGCATCTTTTTAAAAATCAGGGTTTTTAATGCCTGAAATCAAAATTGTTCTAATACCTGAAAGAAATGGGTAAAGCTACCCTATCTGAAACATTTTTGAGGAAAAGGAAAAGAGAAGCAGATAAAGCAAGTACAAGTGGGAGAAAATAAAACTACTTCCTGTTTTGTGTCCTACAAAGTCCAGCCAATTGAATGAAACAGTTTCAGGAAGATAATATCAGGTAAGGCCAGGTGCTCTGAAGAAACTAAAACTTAAGGGCAGAAGTGAGGAGACCAGGAGGTGAGGCGACACTGGAGTGGATGGCAAGGAGTGATGTCCCCTGCAAGAGGAGGTGACATTTGAGCTCAGAAATGAGGAGAACCCAGAGAACCGTGTTCAAGGAAGAGGAACTGTCAAGGCCAACGACTTGGAAGCAGAAAGGAGCATGGAGCAATAGCTTGATGGGCGAGGGATGGCAGAAAGCCCTGGGAGAGGAGATCTCACAGCCAAGGGGAGGAGTGTGGGGAGAATTTTAAGCAGAAGAATAATTTGATCTGACTTAGCTTTTTAGATACTCTGGCTGCTTAATTGAAAAAGTCTTCATAGAACCAGTGCAATGAAAAGTCATGGTGTAACTATGTACAATTAACCAAAATGCATTCTGCTATCATATATGCCTAATTACAATAAATAAATAAATTCATTTAAAAATTAAAAAAAAAGAAAAAGTCTTCGTGGGGAGGACAAAGTAAAGCAGGGGGACCATCAAGGATGTTGTCTGCAATCCTCTGGGGAGGGAGAATGGTGGTTTGTGTTGGATGGTGGTGGTGAGGTAGGCACTATTGCCCTTCATTTTACACATGAGGAAACAGAGGTTCAGAGAAGTTGTTACTTCCACCAAGGTCATATAGCTTTTAAGTGGCAGACCCAGGATTTTTTTTTTTTTGTACTTTTTCACTGTAATAAAATACACACAACACAAAAGTTTAGCATTTTAATGTTTATGTGTACTGTTGTTACCACAGTGCTGGACAGCCATCACCACTACTTCCTGAACATTCATGACCTCAAACAAATTATATATCAATTAGTCAATAACTTCTCCCCCGCTACAACCCAAGCCTGTGACAACCTTCATTCTAACTTCTGAGTATTTGAATTTTCCTTTTCTAGGTACCTCCTTTAAATAAAATTATACAACATTTGCCTTTGTCTTCAAGGCTCCTCCGTATGGTAGCCTGTGTCAGCAAGGCTGAATAACATTCCATCTATGTATGTACCATACTGCTGTTTCCATGCATCTGTTGATGGAGGTCCAGGATTTTACCAAAAAGTCTGATTCTAACCTTGCCCTGGTTAGGGCTGCTCCAAGACCGCCCACTGAACCAGCGCAGTGCCTCCTGCGGCCACCAGAGGGCGAAGAGGAACCTCCAGGGGGCGCGCTGCAAGCAAGGGCGGTTTGAGGGAGGACCAGCTACCCCGAGCCTAGCCATTTGCACACTTCTTCTACGCAGAAACGCGAAAATGAGAGGGAAGCTGACCCAGGGAAAAGCCCTGGATTATAGGATCGGCCGCAGGTGGAGGAAAGCGGGGAGGTCAGCGAGAGGGAAGGCCACCCTGTAATCCCAGTGCAACCCCCGAAACAGAAACAGACGCCAGCGGCCACCCCCAGCTTTCCTGCCAGCTGTCCTCCAGCGCGAACCGCTCGCCTAAGGGGAGTTCAGTGAGAAGGGTGAGGGACTGATCCAGTAAGGCTCGGCCTCGGGGTCCAGCAGCTGGGTGACCTCCAGTGGTGGCTTGCACATTTTACAGATGAGAAAACCGAGGCTTGGAGTTGTTCATTGATTCTCCAGACCAAGTGGAAGGGGCAAAATCTGATTGTCACCTGGCGGCTGTTGTGAATTCCTCTTCTCTAGCCCCTGATTTCTTCCACCGCATCTCATGATATGCGGTCCTCACCCCGGCAGTTTTGTCTTGTTTGACCTTCCCACAGAGGAAATACACAATGAAATGTGTTTTTTGAGGCTGATCTAACCACGGAGGCCTCCCTCTTTCTGAGCACAGGGCCTCTAAGAATACTACCCAAGCTTGCCCTGGCTGCTTTTGGCAGCCACCCCGTGTTGCCCAGAATTTCCACCAGTGTTAAGTTCCTCAGCTTTTCTCACATGTGCTGGTGCTAAGCAAGCTCTCCCCCACTGCAGCCTTGTGCAGCTGGGTCTTTGGATCCCCGTCCAGGAACTGACATTTATCCCTGTCAAATTCATCTTGTTCATTCATCTGACAAACATTTGTTCAGTGCCCACGCAGTACCAGGCACTGGGGATACCGAAATGAAAGACAAGTCCCCTGTCCTTAAGAAGCGAACACTGGCACTAATCACAGCAGTAGCCACCAGTTAGTAAGGGCTGACCAGGTGTCAGGTGCCGTCTGGGTGTTGGGCCATATGTTGTATCATTAGCCCTCACAACAGTTTTGCAGCTGGGGAACTAAGATTCAAAAAGTTGATGTGACTGAGACTGGGGTGCAGCTCAGTGGCAGAACAATGGCTTTGCATGACTGAGGCCAGGGTTCCATTCCCAACAACCCCCCAAGTGGTGGGGGGGGCTAGTTTATGTGACTTAAGGGAAGTGGCATTGCTACAAAGTACCAGGCTCAACATGAAAACCTCCAGCTGCTGTGGATCCTGATTCTGTCCTCCTACTTAGATGCCTCTATCCCAGCTTTGGGTTCTCTGCAAACCTGATAAATTTTACTTCTCTAAATTTCATCAACAGAGATGATGAAACTAAGATGAGGCCGGAACCCTGAGGTGGGCAGTGTCCACCCTCTCCTCATCTATAATTCTGCATCCTGTCAGTTGGAAGGCACCTGGGCACAAACCAACTGACTCTTCTCCCACTATCAGCCCCAGACCAGGCTCCTCCCCCAGCTAGAGCAGCTATTTATCTAGTTGTTGGCATCTTTAGCATCAAACTGGTTCCCACTGCCAAGTCCTCCACAGCAGGAGCCCCACTGTGCCTGTACCACCAAGGTAAAGCTGCTTCTGCCAGTCCCGCTCTCCAGGAGGGAAACTTACAGCCCAAGGACAAGGACAGGGCAGTTGAGTTGGGCTCCCACAGGCTCCGAGCATCTTCCCCTGCACCTGTGGCCTCTTCTCCTCTACACCGTCTATTGCTGGCAGCTCAGCCCATCTTCATCCCTCGGCTCTTCTATGCTGAGGGGGCCAACCACAGAGCAGGTCTGTGCAATGGCCCTGGACAGAAAACAAAGAAGGCAGAAAAACTGCACCAGTCTGTGGGGGAGGAGAGTGTCAAATGGGCTCTGAGCTCCCAGCCAGGAGCCAGAGATGCAGGGACGCCATGTCCCATGACAGGCTTTGAGTTTACCACCTCCCAACACAACAGGCACCCACCCCCACCACAGCCTTATAAGATTAGAACTATTATCATTGTTGCCATTTCGTAACTGAGAACACCAAGCTCCAGAAAGTAGGGTCAAGGGCTGAACACCACCTCTGCTAAGTCCCTAGGGTACTAGCTGGATGGACTTTGAGGAAGCTGGACCTCTTGGTACCTCTCTGGGCACCTGGAATATGCTGTGGTCCAGCCGAACCTGCAGAAGCCCTGAAAGTGGATCGGGGCGTTCAGGCCCCAGAAGGATGGCAGAAAGGAGGGTCCTGCCACAGACATGCCCAGCAGAGGTAAAAGGATTGTACCTGAGGGAGATGATTCCAGAGTCTTAAGACCTCAGGACATTGTTTGAAACCTCCAGTTTACCCAGGCATGGTGGCATCACCTGTAATCCCAGTGACTCAGGAGGCTGAGACAGGAGGATCACAAGTTCAAGGTCAGCCTCAGCAAATTTAGAGGCCCTAAGCAACTTAGTGAGTCCCTGACTTAAAAAATAAAAAGGGCTGGGAGTGTAGCTGGGTGGTAAAGCACCCCTGGGTTCTATCTCCAGTACCAAAAACAAAAAAGAAAACCTCCACATCTGCTAAACGTGAAACCAAGCTCCGACCATGAGCCTCAATAGCAGTCAATATGTGAGAACCAGTTCTCCCTTCACAACCTCTCAGTCAGCGGCAAGGGGACAGGTGATAAAAGGGCACATAACTTCAGGCAGTGGTAACTGCTGTGAAGAGGAGAAAGCATTCCTGGAGTTGGGGTGCTGCTGGAGCTCATGGGGTCTCGGAAGGCCTCTCTGAGGAGGGGACATTCGAGGGGACGAGTATAGAGATGCTGAGGGGGAATAAGCACAGGGTGGCCCTAATCCATTCAGCCCCACTGTGGGTGGCATCACAGGAGGGAGACCACACAGCTCTAAAGTGTGTCCTCATAGAGGGAGGAAAGAAGTATGTGGGAAGGTGTCCCCAGGTGCCTGACACCTGGCATGGGTTCCCTGGGTTCCTATCTGCTCTGTGCTCCCTCCCTGGGTCTGTGAAGCCCCAAAGCAAGGCTGTCTTCTCCATTTCCTCCCGGCCTCACCAGCTCCCCCGGCCTTTTCTGCACAAGGCCCAGCCCAGGACAGCTATGGGATAAATGTCTGCAGAATCAATAAATTCCTGAAGGCCAGCGAGAAGGAGGTGTGAGGAGAAATCCAAGGCAATCCTACCTTCCTCCACAAGGAACCACCTGATGGAGCCTGTGTCCCCTATGGGTGGAAGAAGCAGAGAAGACAAAGGGATTCCAGAAGGTGGGAGGAGGGGTCGCCTACACAATTGGAAAATTTTCACACAAAAGTCCAGATTTCAAGCTATTTTTAAAATATCTGAAGATCTGGCAACCCGGAGCCTGCATATCCCCATGGCAACACCAGCTGGCGCTGAGCGGCCCCTGCCCCCTTCAGACTGGACCTGCGCTCTGCGGTTCTCTGCAGACCCGCCACCTGCTGTTGCGACATCTGGCCCACCCTACTCATCACATCACCTGCTTCCCTGGGCTTTGAGGTCTACCCCCTGGGCTTAAGAGAGTTGATGAGCAGAAAACCGTGCTGAGGACGGAGGGACTGTGGCATCTGTCCCATCAGCCTGCAGCTAAGGAGCGGCAGCCCGGGTTCCCCCTCACTTCGAGTTCTTAGGGCAGTTTTCCAGTGTGCGGGGGCTTCCAGATCCACATAAATCTGTTCCCTGTGCTGGGCTCCTGAGGGTGGTGAGGGGGCTCCAAAACAGCCACGCCATGTTGAGGAAAGACGTGCAATTCGCGATACAAACCAGAAGGGGGCAACTCTCCCTGCCATTCCTTCAGAGAGCCATATCTAGCCTTGCCCAGCTGCAAGGTCCCAGTTGCAGGACCACAGCCCCTCTGTCCTTCTGGGTCGAGGAAGTGTCCAGTGTCCCTGCCCTTTGCCACTTGCCATGACAGCTGAGGCACAGCCTGCCTGGTAACGTAATGGGCTCCTGCAGGTTCGGCTGGACCACAGCATATTCCAGGTGCCCAGAGAGGTACCAAGAGGTCCAGCCTCCTCAAAGTCCATCCAGCCAGTACCCTAGGAACCAAAGGGTACCCTCCTGCCTTCTTCCAGCAGCCTTTTCTTCCTCCTCTTTTTCCAGGAGCACTCAGCCTTTCTGAGGCCTCTTCCCTCGGAGCAGACCCTCAGATTAAACACTATGTGCTTGGCTCTCTGCTCAGGCTTTACATACTTTATATATAAAATCTCCACAATCCTATATGCCCATTTTTACTGGTAAAATTGAGACTTGAAAGGAAGTTATCACCAGCCCAAGGCTAGCTAGTGAAAGGGGAGTCAAGGTTCACATCCAGCTCTGTGGAATCCCCTTCCCTATGAAATCAATTTTAGAATCAGCCCATGGAGAGGAGGGAGGGATTTGACTTTGAGGGCAGAGGACTCCTCTTACCCGGATCCAGCCTGAAGCCTCCCCACACAGGCCACCTATACTGTTGGAGCTGCCCAAGGACTGCGGCTGAGTCTGTGGTCTCTAATAAAGTCGTGATTGATTCCGGAGCTGAGAGGCCCCTGCTCAGCTACCAGGGAAGAATCGCTCCTGGCCCTTTGGAATTTACTGAATGCTTCACCATCCCCACCTGGGGCCATTCTGAACAGCAGGACAGGAGTCACCGGTATACAGTGCCTGCCTTGAACCCTTGAGGAAGTGGAGAGCAGGCAGGCAGCAGCAGCCCACCTGCCAGGTGGAATCCTCCTAAGGAGTGAGAGACCCAGTCTCTGCCCAGTGAACTTGGGCACCACTGAGTGTGACCTAGTCAATTCCTGGTGCCTCATTTGTCTCACACACCTTAGTACCTTTCCCTCTTCTATTCCCAGGGTCATGACAGAGAAGTCCAGTAAATCATGACCCCTCAGACTGTCACAGAGATGCCCAGCCCCTGAGACCAAGGCCACCAAGCTGGGAGAGAGGAAAGATTCTACCCAAACTAATTCATCCGTCTTGTCTCCCGTTTCCCCAGCCCATCCTATACTCACATCCTTCTCCAATTCTACCTGTTGACCCCAGTCCACCCACTGTCATCAAAGACTGGTGTCAAAGACACTTTCTCCAGACTACTCCAATCCAGTTTCTCAAAGCTGGGCGTTCCTGTGGTGTTGAGGTCAGTCTCTGTGTGCTCCTTTGCTTCTGAGTTGCTGTCAGCACTAACAAGCAGACCAGAGGGGAGGCGGGCAGGCATCATAACTGCCAGCACGGGGCCTCCCAGGAATGAGCCTATGATCTACTTGGATGGAAAGGAAGAGATGGATGGATAGAAGAATAAGTGGTAGAAGAGTAGATGGCCAGGGCTGGGGCTGGGGCTCAGCGGTAGAGCGCCTGCCTCGCATGTCTGAGGCACTAGTTCAATTCTCAGCACCACATATAAATAAATAAGTCCCCATCGACAACTAAAAATATATTTTTTAAAAAATATTTGAGAGAGAGAGAGAGAAGATGGCCCACAGAAAGTTCAGTGAGGCTTCCTGCTCCCCCACTGCTCCTGGGGAACAAGATTCCTCTGCCTCCGAGATTTTAAGACTTAGAAAGGCTGTCTACTGTGGAGGTGCCAAGGCCACTGGGAATCAGACCTGTGCCCCTTCTCAATGGACCTCAATCTCCCATGGGGAAGATGAGGACATTGGCCTCCATGATTTCTTGGACCCTTCCAGCTCAAAACACACATCCCTCTTGGGATCTGGCAGAAACCAGGGGAAACTGCCTGGACCTAGCTCAGCTTAAAGGAGATCCTGGAAGAGTTTAGACAAAGATGAAAAGAAAGAAAGGCAGAGGAAGAGAGAGAGGGAAAGAAGAAAAAGAGAAAAAAAATCTATTTCTATATCTCAAATTAAAATGCATTTAGCATGTAAGATTTCCCAAATACATAAATTCTTTTTAAAACAAAAGTCAATTTGAACATATTCAATTTAGGATCACAGCATGGAAGAAGTGATGTGTCCCCTAATATAGTGGAGATGCATCTGGCAGAGGCAGCCTAGGACAGAGGATTTAAGAGTATGCAGAGGAGTGAGGTGATGAAGGGGGTGCCCTTCTGGCCACCTTCTCCCCCACCTCATCCAGAGCACCTCCCCTATTGTCTGCTTTATATATTGATTTTATGAACCCGATATATTGTTTGAATAAAAGGTCTCTGATGCTTTTTTGAAAAAGCCATTTAACTAATGATGAGAAGCAAGAGGCCAAGGGAGAGATGATTTTTTTTCTCCAAGGTCATACAAGTGCATCACACAATTCCCAGTAGCCTTGATCCAGGTATCAGGAACCAAATCATATCCGTTGGGGGCTGGGGGCGCTGCCCGGATGGGGCCACCCCTGACTGGGCAGTTGGGATATGTATACTCTGGCTCAACCCCAGCAGTCTCAGGGAAGTCTCCAGGCGCCTTTAAACAACATTCCACTAGGTCAGGAACAGACGGATAACCCAGGCCAATTAAGAACCAGACAATCTCTAAGAGGGCCAATACCCAGAACAGGGGGGGCTCGGAGCTGCAGCCCAACTCCCTGCAAGCCTCACAGTCGAAAACCTTCCTAAAACAACCCCTTGGCTGCCTTGGAGCATAATTTAATCTTCCTTTGATGACTCCGGATCTTGCCCTGCCTCAGGCCACTGGGAGAACATCAATAACCGCTGAGCCCAGGTGGTAAGTGGAGAGGAGGGGCAGGATCGAGCCTGCCCTGCAGTAGGGGGCAAGAGCTGCGGGCACTTCAGCAGGAGGAACCCAGGCTGAGCGCTGGGGCTGGATGCCTCCTTGGTGGACAAGGGGGCCAGGAAGAGGAGAAGGAGAGCCAGGAAGGTGAGCCCTAAGTGGGCCTCTCCCTAGCCCCAGAGCCAGCAGGATGGGCAGCATCCAGGGGACCCTGGACATAGGAAAAGACAAGTCAGGCAGGGGTGATGATGGAGACCAGGCTAGGTGACTTTGCTAAGGGAGAAGCAACATAGCACAGTGCTCCATAGACACAGAAAACATTGGCCCTGAGGATCAGAAATGGGCTTAGAGCCATGCTGTCCCTGCCCGGCCACTTTTCCTGACTAGGGGACCCTGAGCAAGTTACTTAACCTTTCAGTTTCCTAATTGATTATGCCAAAGAGTAACATGGCTATTGTGAGGGTTCTTTAACCCTACAATTGGCTTCTTGTCTTAAATGAAAATATTTGCAGAAGAAAAGGCTAGAAGAACATACCTAAACTCTTCCTTGGTTGACTCTCCAGTAAACCGTGTATATTTAGTTTGGTTTGATTTGGTTTGTCTGTATACCCTACATTTTGTGCAAGAAACATGTTATTATATAATTAAAATTATATTCAGAGAAACAAAAAGTACAGGGACTATAGTTGGTCCGTGGAAGGAAGCATCCACTTGTGTCCATTGAGAGTAGGATGCAAGGGGTGGCCTGTGGCAGAGTCTCAGGCAGGGGAGACCCTAGTTGTTCCAGGGGGCCAATGTACGGCAGCCCTGGGCCTAAGGACAGATGTCAGGGACATTTTCTATCTGGATATGTCCTGATACTTCCTGGGAGGCAACCCCCATGCACCTACCTGGGAGGCAGAAATAGGTGATCTGGTAGAGAATGCTGTCTGCCCACTGGCAATAGCTGCTCTCCCATTGGTCGTTCTCAGAACATCAGAGTCAAGGAACCCTGGACCCTGGACTATCAGGGCTCAGGCCAGACCCCTTCCCAGACACTCTATTAGGTGAGTCTGCCTGGGTTGCCCAGCCCTCTTCCAGCCGGCACCCCTGCTACGCTCAGCCACACAGTCCCCCTCCCCCACCCCTACCCCCCACTCCCATCAGCCTTTGCTGAGGCAGCCCTTTCTGGAGAGCTGGGCTTGGTGGGTCCACAACACTCTCCCTGCCAGTGATGTTAATCCTCCCAAGAAAGTCAAACATTAGCCCAGGAAACAGCTTATGCCTTATATAAGGCCCCCCTGAGGGAGGCACAAACACCGCTTGTTAGAGCTGAGCCGTCCAACCTCAGCAGCTGCCGGACCCTAGGACAGAGCAGGGACCTCGTCTCCATCTACCTCCAGCTCCTCCAAAGCCAGACCCAGCCACCAGGTGAGAAGGGATGGAGGGCCCTCAAGCCCAACACCCAGGGCCCCTCCCTACCCCGCAAGGCCAGACCCGACTTTTCAACCATTTCTGGTAGAGTCTCTAGTGCCCTCTGGGACCTACTTGGGTTCTTTCTGATATTCCAGCATGGAGGGTCCTAGCCCCAGGGAACAACCAAAAGTCAGGAGGCTTAGAGCTTAGGATTGGGGAGGCCCTGCTTAATAGGCAGCCTGGGTCCTCTAGCCTTGTGTGTCTGCCTGAAGCAATCAGGATGTCCCCACCCAACCCCACTATCCATCCTGCATAGCCAACATCCATCGCTGGTCCTCTTGGTCCTTTCTGTGTGGCCTGCACTGTCCCATACATGCAGCCTGTGTGACCAGTCTAGCTGAGCACACACATTCACCCACAAGTGCACACATACAACACACACGCACAGAGTCACCCGGCTGAGTGTTTTATGCTCCAGCCTCAATGTACATGTACCTGTAGACACCTCTACACCCACACACCTGGGCACAAAGCCCAAACCTGATATCCCCCATCTCTTCATGCACCTGGCTCATCCTTGTACATCCATTCGTGAATCTATGCACACACTTGAGTCCCCACATCTTACACACACAAACAGCACCACACACTCATGCTTATACACACATCTGGGCACGTCCTCATCCATATGCTTCTGCAGTCTTCCCCAGGCTCACGAGCACACATCCACACACACCTCCCCTCCACCTGTTGCCTTGCCTACAGTTCTGGCTCGTCTTGCCTGGAACCATGACCTTCCCTGAGATTCTGGACCGAGTGGGCAGCATGGGCCCCTTCCAGTACCTGCATGTGACCTTGCTCGCCCTCCCAATCCTCGGCATGGCCAACCACAACCTGCTGCAGATCTTCACAGCCACCACCCCTGCCCACCACTGTCGCCCGCCTCCCAACACCTCTGCAGGGCCCTGGGTGCTCCCCATGGGCCCGAATGGGGAGCCTGAGAAGTGCCTCCGTTTCGTACATCTGCCCAACACCAGCCTGCCCAATGACACCCAGGGGGCCACCGAACCGTGCCTGGACGGCTGGGTCTACAACACCACCAGGGACACCATTGTGACAGAGGTATGCCTGGCACCCCCTCTCCCTCAGCTTACCTCAGGGACCCCTATGTACCCTTACCACTCATGGACAGGAGAGGAAGCGGGGGGCCTAGCTTGTTTAGGGTTCCAGGACAGGATGCTGGGCTGGCAAAGAGCAAGGAGCTGGTATAGATGCAGCCAACCAAGAGGGCTGGTTTCTTCCCTCAGAGGCCAACTTTTCTTAAATGAAAGATGTTGAGAGCCTGTTCTTTGGACGGCACAGTGCTGAGCTCTTGGGATACATAAATGCACTCTCCCTGTTCCCGAGGGGTCTATATCCCAGTGGGGGTAGAAACAATTTAGTACTTCTTCAAAGTACTTTGGCTCTGACCTTAGACGGTGACCTGGCTCTGGGCTGTGTGTGGGGGCAGGTGGGGATGGGCATTGGAGGAAGTGATCCTGGACTGAGACAGGAATGGTTGACCAGACCCTGAGGGGAAGGAGGAAGATTCCATCTGTGCAGAGGTCCCAAGGTGGGAGGGGTATGGAAGAGGATCTCACGGAGCAAAGGGTTGGAATGCTCCTGAGCAGACCCAAGAAACATCCCATCCACCCGCACAGGCACCCATGGGTTTGCCTCCCGGCACTCATTCCTCCATGGGTTTTGCTGACTTTCTCATCTGCCATGTCCAGGAACTACAGAGTTAAATCAGACTCTTCAATGAACTGACAGGCCAGTCAGGGGACCGTGATAAGATGAAGATGAGGAAAAGGGAGTTGCCATTTACTGAACATCTACTAACTCCAGGCGCATTTTGGTGCTTTGCAGACATTGTCTCATTTGATTCCAGCAATGATCCTCTGTTAAGGGTGATTTCTATTTCCCTTAACGGATTTAACACACACACACACACACACACACACACACACACACACACAGATTCAGAGAAGGAAAGTGATTGTTCAATGCCACACAACCAGCTTGTTTCAGAACTGGAATTTAAAGCAAAAGCCCATAAGAGGTCCAGGGGTTTATGAGAGTTCAGTAAGGGCAAAACCACAGGATTCAAGGGATGCTTCATGGAGCAGGTGGCATCTGAGTAGAAGTCCCTCAAAGGCAGGATCCAGATTTTTGCCTCTATAGAAGTACCACCTTGCAAAAGCCTGGTTCCACCCTACAGATGTGGACTCTTGGAATCCCAGGAGATGTAGCCTCTTAGAGAGAAATATTATTATCTCCAGTTCACAGATGAGGAAACAGGTTCAGCCTGACTCCCTGACTTTCCTTTGCTGGCAGAGGAAAGTACTAGATTTGAATCCAATACTCTTTACATTCAGAGTCTCTGTATTATAATTCCTTAATAAAAAAAAAAATTGGTACCATGTATTGAACACAGGGGTGCTTAAACACTGAGTCATACCCTCAAACCTCTTTTTACTTTGAGAGAAGGTCTGACTAAGTTGCTTAGGGCCTTGATAAGTTGCTGAGGCTGGTTTTGAACTTGAGATCCTCCTGCCTCAGCCTCCCCAGCCACTGGGATTATAGGCATGCACCACCATGCCCAGCTAAATATTTATTTATTTATATTTATATTTAAATATATTTATTTATTTAAATATATTTAATATATTTATTATTATATTTATTTATATTTATATTTATTTATTTATAAATATTATAAATAAATATTTATAAATATTTATTATATTTATATTTATATGTGTGCCAGACACTATTCTAAGCAGTTACAAATATTAATACTTTTAATCTTCTTGACAACACTATAGGATAGTTAGTATTCTAACCCATTTTTCAGATGGGGAAACTGAGGCATGGAGCGGTTAAGTAGCTTGCTCAAGGTAGCATCGCCAGTAAGTGGCAGACTGAGGTCCTGCACTCAGGCACCTGGGCCCAGAGCTGTGCTTCTGACCATTGCATTAGCTGCTCTCAGAGCCCCTAGATTACATTTATTCCTGCTATGTTCACTTTTCCTCCCCAGCATCAAGCATAGCTCCTGAAATGCACCAAATATCCAAAAACACTTAGGAACAACACCTAGTGCTGAATACTGAGGAAGCCCCGCCTGCTCTCCAGGAGCCCAGCTCCAGTGGGGACAGGTTCCCACCCCTTATGGGTAGTTTTGTGGGACATGCATGCTTCCGTGGCAGGGACTTTCAGCTGCTTCGCTCACCACTGTATCTCTAACACCTGGAATAATGCCTGGCACAGAGGAGGTGCTCTGTGGAATAAATATTTGTGGAATGAATGAATATGTGCTTTGTAAACTCAGAGGGCTCTGGAAGCCCAGAGGAGAGGTTTCTATCCAGCCCAGAAGGGGGATTTCAGAGGGCTTGCTGGCGACAGCAGTGCCTGCCCTGAGGAGAGGACAGAGTTAGGGGGCAGGCTGAAGTGAGCAAGTACATGCTAAGAACAAGGCACAGTGTCGGGGGTCATATGCAAAGTCACAGATGCATGAAGAATGCAACACAGTCAGGAATGCAAGTGCTGGGAGCAAGCGGTGGGAATAGGGAGGCCCCTGGACATAGGACCCGGAAGGGCTATAGAAAGGACCTCTGATGTAACAAGGGCAATAGGGGGCCACTGAGAGTGGTGTTGCTAAGTAGGAGAGTGGCATGCCCAAACCTCCTTCTAAGAGTTGTCACTTTGACTACACATCAGAGAGTGATTTGTAGTCCATTTTAGTCAAGCAGCAGGGTGACACATTAGCAGGTTGCACAGGAATTCAGGAAAGAGGTGACAGAAGGAATGGTTGAGACTGAAGCAAGAGAGGTTGGGAGTTGGAATCAGTGGGACCTGATCACTGAGTGGATGTGAGGGTGAGGAGCAGGAAGGAGCTGAAGATATGCCTGTAAGTTTCCTATGTGACTTGCCTTAAGTTTCCTCAAAAAACATGACCTAGCAAAGAAACAAAAAACCTACGGGTAACAGTTAAGTAGCACCATCACTAACATTTCCTGCATGCTCACCCAGTGCCACACAGGATGCATGGTCCCCAGCCCACAACCTGTGAGACCAACCACACTCACTGTATCCCAAGGGGGTGCTGGGTGAATAGGCTACCCAAAGATCAGCTCCCCACCACACTTTGCAGCGGCTCCTCCAGGTCACGGAGTCTTTGCCGCCCATCTCTGTCATCGCAGTTCTGGATGTATAAATAGTGCTCAGGCAGTGCTCAGTGAAGGACCTGCTCCCTCGCATAGCAGGATGCAGACACTGTTGGGAAGTGGCTTCCTTTCCAGGTCATGCCCCTGGCAGGTTCCTTGGCAGGGAAGCCTCATGAAGAACAGAGGTTGAAGACCTTGTAACCAGTCAAGTGTCAATCCGTTCTGTGCCAGGCAAGTTCCCAGTCACGGTTCCAGTGACTGGACCAGTGTAGATCTACATCCCAAAGAGAAGCAGGGGTCCCAGTCCTCAGGGGACTGCATCTTTCTCCAGCTCAGATCTCATTTAGCTCTGTATCAGAATCTAATTCCCTAGGGACTCTATGAGATCCCACTGGACAAGTCCAAATGTCCAGACCCAGCCACCTGCTGGTATCTACACAGCAAGGCCAGAGCCCTCTAATTTTTCTGTTCATTCAGCCACAAACATGAATGGGGCTCCATCTGCTTGGGGTGGGGCAAAATGCAGTTCTGGCCCCCATGTGATAGAGGTAGAGCAGTAGCTAGATCCTAGCTCGGAGGCAGGGGACTGAATGCAGAGGGTAATGAAGAAGGCAGAGTTATTTGATAATGAGAGAGCTTGGTTCAGATGACCTGATGAGCTTGGGATTGTCGAGTCAGGCAACCAGAAATCACTTGACTCTACTGCCTATGAGGAATGTCACAATTCCAAGAAGTCTTGGTTTCCTCATCCATGAAAAGGAACAAGAAAGCAAGTGTGGAGATTAAAGGAAATAACCAAGAACAGCACTCAGCACAGGGCCTGGTGCCTGCAAAGCATTCCATCAATGACAGCGGCTATTGCTGCTCTGTGGATGTTGATAGCAGAGATGTCTGAAAACTAGAGGATTAATCCCCACAGATGGTGGGGAGATCTTCCGGTAAAAAGGGGAGTCTGCTGTCTCAGCACTTTGTGGCTCACCCAGGTTCCCAGATTTGGCCAATCTTGATGACCCCTCTAGAGCTCCTCAGGTGGACCTGGTGGGTCACCTCCCCTCACTTCAGTCCCCTCATCTGTAGAATGGGGTGAGAGGACTGAGCTGGTGGAGTGGGTGGGGCCAGCACGGGGTCTGGACAGGGGAATGGAGGTGGTCTCCCTCCCCCTTCTGATCCCCTAAGCTTTCCTGGCAGGGGCGACCACGAATTCCTTTCTCTTGGTGCTGCAGAGACCAGAGACGAGGTCAGGATTTTTCAGAAGGAGCTTTACTGGGACATTAAGAGGAAACAAAGCCCTTTCTATTATGTCTGGAAAGCATGGAAGCCTACATGCTGGGCCCTGGGTTCCCTGGAGCAGAGTGTAGCCCACAGCCCCACCCCATGGAACCTCAGCCCTGTGACCCTGTGGGCCTGGGCCTGGATTTGCATGAGTAAGATGCAGTCCTTTAAAGCCCCCAAGATTCCTTTCTGGGCCTTGAGCTTCCCCATCCTACCTCCAGGGCCACAAGAAGCCCATCCCCAGCATATCAGTGAGTCACTGGAGGCCCGGCCAGCTGCTAGAGAAGGAAGGAGCCTGCTCAAGAGGTCTCTTAGAAGTAGGTCTGTACCCTGGAGGTTCCCCTGCGGAGTCCCCAGTCACCACTTCCGACTTCTCTCCATCCCATCACCAAATCCCCAGGCTGCCCAGCTCCAGGGCACTGATCCATCTCGTCTCCAGCCCCATTCCAGCTTCAGCCCTACTGGTGGCCCTCAGCCCTCTCACCTCTTTCCTAACCTCCCGTCTGAATCCTGGGTGAGGACCTGGGAGCCTCACCCTGACCACCTTCCTGGCAGCATGACTCCCTGATCTAGAAAGTCCCTGATCCCATGCACAGGAGTCAGATCTCCAGGGTCAAGAACTCACTCAAAGCTACTGAGCGATAGCTTTGCATTCCTTCTCTCATGACCCTGCAAACCAGGCACCACTGTCCCCACTTTATAGAGTAACACACTGGGCTAGGTCCAGAAGGGAGACTTTTCAGACATGATGGTTCTGGCCCAGAATCCATACCCTACCTCCTGCATCACAGGTGTGCAATGACATGAGACAATAATAATAAAAAAAGGATATTGTAAAGGCTGGGGCTGGGGCTCAGTGGTAGAGAACTCACTTGACACACCTGAGGCACTGGGTTCAATCCTCAGCACCACATAGAAATAAAATAAAGGTACTGTATCCACCTACAACTAAAAAAAAAAATACATATTTCTTAAAAAGGGTTATGAATTGAAGGTCCACTGTTTTCCAGGTATAGTGCTAAGTGCTCTTCACTGAGTACATCATTTACACTCCTGAGAAGCAGGAACCACGTACCTACAGGTACAGAAGAGGATACTGAACCACAGAGAAGTAGCTGTCTGAGGAACACATAGCTCTTAAGTGGCAGAGATGGAGCTCAAGTCCTTTTGATGCTCCCCAAGATACCTGGCTCAGCCAGGTGGTGGCACATGCCTGTAATTCCAGCAGATCAGGAGACTGAGACAGGAGGATCATGAGTTCAAAACCAGCCTCAGCAACTTAGCAAGGCCCTAAGCAACTCAGTGAGATCCTATCTCTAAACAAAAATACGAAAAAGGGCTGGGGATGTGGCTTAGTGGTTAAGTGCTTCTGGGTTCAATCCCTGGTACAAAAAAACAAAACAAACAAACAAAAAACCTGGCTCATCCTCTTTGGCCCTTTTGCCCTAGTCCCTGTTTCATCTGGGATCTAATAAGGCACGGGGAAGCAGCTATTCTCCCCAAGGTCTGGCCTATTCCTAAAAGCCCCAGTGTTAAAGACAGGCTGTTTCCTTGCCCCAGCTCTAGGAAGAAGAGAGGATGTGTGAGGTCCTTGCAAAACTTGACTAGATTTCCACTCCTCCTGCTGATCATGGCGAATGGCTTGTCCTGACCTTCGAGCCTACCTTCTGCCTTACCCTCAGAAGGGGTCTCCTGGCCACTCTTCTTGCTGCTGCTTCAGCTTCTAAACCTCTCCTCACCTCATACTTTGGACCTTGACCAGATCACCAGCTCCTACCTTGACCACCTCCTCCAACCATGATTCCATCCTGGGCCATGCTGTCTTGTGGTGGCTCCAAACAACAGATGCCACGTCTTAAGCCTTTCTTCTGGCAGTTCCTTCTCAGGGCGCAGCACATAGTGGGCCACTGGGGAGCTGTAGCAATAGGACATCAGCTGGGGGTTCATCAGACCTGAGTTTGAGTCTCTGCCTTGAAATAAACCAAGCAATGCTTGCACACATCATTTATCTTCTGAGCCTCTGGTTCTTCTAAAAATGGAGATAATAATGGTGCCTATTTCATAACATTATTATGACATTACTCACAAAGCTTTCTCCTGAGCCATAGCAGTCCTTATCTCTCTTCCCTACCACCTTCCTGGTGCATCAGACCATGCTGGAAGACAGGGAAGTGAGCTTCCTATCCATTGCTTCCAAAAGCCCATTCCCTTGGGGCTGAGATAAAACTCCAAGAAAAGAAAAAATAAATAACATTAGACTAGGATGCTGAGAGCAAGGGTGCGATGTACAATTGTCCAAAGTTGATGAGAAGAATGAACCAAGGCCATGCCGAGGACTGGCTAGAAGCATCAGGAAGCTAACCACCAACCAGCAAGTTACCTTTCCCTCTCTGGCCTCATCAGAAAATATGCATGATAACCCAGGGTTATCATTATTCATTAAACAAATACTAACATTTACTATTACTAACTACTCTGTTAGCTGCCAGGGATAAAAAGTCAAATGAGATGTTCTCTGTCATCAAAGAGGTTGCGAACTACAGGAGAGGAAAACAATAAGCGTGCAGAATGCTGTGTGATATGCAACCTGCTGGAGGTAAAAATGGGGCTGCAGGGAGCTTAAGGAGAGACCAGGGCCACCTCACCTCCACTGAGAGTCTGGACATGCTTCTCGGGCACTTATTCACTTCATACACATTTATTGGCCACCTTCTTGTGCCAGACATCCAGAAAAGAAGTTCCTGGCACTCAGAAAGGATGATCTTGTCGTGAATTTCAAAGGATTGGCGACATGACCAGAGTAAGGGGATTGTAGCAAGTGTAAAAGCAAAGAGGAACCCATTGGCATTGGAGCTTTTGTTGAATCACAGTGTGACCTGATTAAATCCAAGGACTCCACCAGCCATGCATGCAATCACAGTCAAAGGAAATACAAATCACTCTCTTTAATCGAATTTTCTGCCTCAGGTTTTCTTAACAGGGCCTTCTGAGGGGCTTTGCACAGCTAACTACACAGAAAGCATGCCAAAAGTCTCTCTAAATATCTTCCTCTCCCCCACATCCCAGGATGTCTTTAAAAACCTTTTCCACTCGCTCTGTATCTGGTTCCCTCATTACGATGTGCTTCTATTCCTAACCCCTTCCCCATTAGTGCCCATCAGGCTGGCAGATACTTCACACATGCAGGAATCATGCAGCATACTCATGTCCTCGGGCTGTCAGAACAAAGTACTACCAATTGGGGGCTTAAAACAACAGAAATCACATTGTCTCACAGATCTGGAGACTAGAAGTTCAAATCAAGGTGCAGCTGTGCTTTCTATAAAGACTCAAAGGAAGACTGCTTCCTTGCCTCTGCTGGCTTCAGGTGGCTGCTGGTGATCCTTGGCATTCCTCACCTTCTAGATGCATCATGCCCACCTCTGCCTCCCTCCTCACATTCTCCTGTGTGTCTCTTCTCCTCTTAAAAGGACACTAGTCATGGCAGACTAAGGGCACAACCTACTCCAGTATGACCCCACTTTAACTCAGCTGATTATATTCTGCAACCCTCTTTGCAGATGAGGTCCCATTCTGAAGCAATAGAGGGTAGAACTTCAATGTGTCTTTTGGAGGGACATGATTCAACCCACAACAGTTGCACATCTCAGATCTAAGCCCTAGGGTCTGTGCAGCTCTACAGGGAAGCCATAACCACATTTTTCTTTCTATCAGTTCTGATGAGCTTCATTAACCATGAAATCTCTGGAAATCTCTGGAAGCAATTTAGAGTGCATTGAAGTTCAGATTTTTTAATCTTTAACTATGCAACACTCCTCCTCTTTAGCTTCAAGATTTCACCAAAGAGTGATAACCCTCCAGTACACAATTTTCCATAGAAGTTTTTCCAGTCTGATTGTGAAAGAACCCTTCTCTCCTCACTGACATGTGGCTGTGTAATTTGTACTAGATATAATCCATCCCGGTATGTACTCATTCTGGCAATGTTGGTCAGTTCTCGTGGAAAGTGGAGTGTAGACCATATGACCTCTTCTTTAGATCTCAGCAAACCTCTCATCATCCCTCTGTTCTTTCTGTGGAATTTTCACTTGTTCCATTCTACAAGTATTTATTGAGTGTCTACTATGTGTCAGGCACTGTTCCAGGCAATTAAAGTACAGAAGTGAACTAAACAAACTAAAAGTCTTCCCCTCATCAAGCTGACTTCTTGGGGAAGAAATAGACAATAAATTTTTAAAACAAAGAAAGAGAGGCAGCATGCCTGATGGTATCAAAACCATAGAGAAAATGAAGTAAGGTAGAAAGAGTTTTCAGAGGGGCCATAATTTTAAATAGGAGGATAAAGGAAGGTCTCATTGAGGAGATAACATTTGAGCTAAGATCTGAAGGAGGTGTTGAAGGAAGCCAAGATCCAAGGAAAGAGCATTCCAGGTAGAGAGAAAGATGCATGCCAAGTCTCAGAAGCAGGAGCATGGCTGACAGGTGTATGGGACAGCGAGGTGACCAATTCATCCAGAGCAGAGTGTGAAGGGAGCAGGAAGTAGGAGATGAGAGCAGAGAGACAACAGGGCTGCGGTGGGAGCAGATCTCACAGGGCCTCGTAGGCCATTCAGGTTTCTAACACGTTCTAAACATGACTCAGAGTTCATTCTGGAATAATATTTCTTGTGAATTTCTCAATGTTCTGGTAGAAACCAGCTCATGACAATTATTCTAAAGCCCACAAGATCACAAGTCGCATAGTAGAAGCCAAGACCCAGCAGATATGGTCTCGGACAGTGGAGCAGGTGGCAGCCTCAAACTAACACAAGCAGATCTGACATTGACCCTCTCATGATCCAAACAGACTCTCGATTTCTTAAGACACTAAATACTGTCGAGGTTAGATAAAAATCTAATTTTCATTTGCAACTTCTTGTGGGCTGTATGAGGAAAGGCTGTGCTGCTATTACAAAAGAGTCGACCACAATTCATGGCTTAAAAAATACAGAAGCACTTTTCTTTTTCTCGTGTTAAGAGTTGTATTTCAGGCTGATGATGGTGGGTATGCTCCGAAGGGTCACTTAGGAACCCGGACTAACAGCAGTTCTCACATTTTCAACTCCACACTTCCAAAGTTGTTCCAGTTGTTGTCAAGGAGAGAAAGCATAGAAGTCCATGCCAGGGATTCCTGTTAAGTGAATGAGGTAGAAGAAACATGTACCTTCCACTCAAATGTCATTATCAAGGACCACATGCAGCTACAGGGTCACCTGGGAAATGTGCTATATACTATGGAAGAAGGGATGGATGAACTTGTGTGGATAGTAAGCCTTTCCTCTAGATTTTTCTAAAAGGGTTTTATACAGCACATGCCACAAATTACTGTCTGTCTAGACATCCACGGGCCTGCTCCTTCCCATGCACCCTCATTTCCTGGTTTACCTCCCCCCTCCACAACACACACACCATCAGACTGTTTCTCTGTTAGAAGGGACCACCAGGCTTGCTGGCCATGCTGGGCCACTCTGGGACAGCTGAAAGACCTGGAATCTTCATTCAGCCCCATCCTCCCTCACTTCCAGCAGAGGAAAGTAGACAAGAGTTCCCTGGGATATGTGGTTCTCCCCCACACTGTTCTATTTCCAAAACATTCTAGGGAGGCATTGTTAATGAATAAAATTCTCCACTTCATTATACAAATAATTCAGGATGGCTGGGGCAAAGGGTGTGTGTTGGGGATTAGCAGGAGATTAGAGCAGACAGGTAGGCTAGGGCTTAGAAACCTGCCAATAGAGCTTTACCCAAAGGGCAAGAGGAAGCCAGCGAGCACTTCTGGCAAGACAGAAACCTGGTTGGAGCTGGTGTTGTAGAAAGCCACTCAGGTTCTCAGAGAAGGAATGGAAAAGTGGGGATGAGAATAAAGGAGAGGCCAGAAGGTGGTCACAGTAATTCTCTCTGGGCCTAGTCTTCTTGTCTATAAAATAGGGATGATATTAGCTCCTACATAATAAGGTACCTAGTGAGGCCTCAGTAAGCATCAGCTGTCATTATTAATCCAAGGAAAAAAGGTGAGCCCCACACTAAGGCAGCTGTAGTAGAAAGAGAAGAATCCAGGTTCAGGAAATATTTTTTTTTTAAATAAGAAACCTGAGAATCAGACAATTGTGGGGTTGGGAGAGAGGAGGTGGAGTCGAGAGAGGGTTACCATCATCATCTCCCTTATATGTGAAATCGAAAGAAAGTTGAATTCCTAGCCAGATTTGGTGGTGCATTCTTATAACTCCATCTACTTGGGAGGCTGAAGCAGGAGGGTCAGCTAGGCAAATTAGTAAGACCCTGTCTCAAAAAGAAAGAAAAAAAAATGAAAAGGGCTAGGGATGTAGTTCAATCCCAGTATTTAAAAAAAAAATTAAATTGCTAGAAGTGAGACTAGAGTGATGGTGATCCAAGGCCTTGGGGGAGGTGGAAGGAGTGAGCAGGTGGGGTTATTGGTCGAGAGATACAGACAGCACCAAGTTTCAGCTAGACAGAGAGTAGGTTTTAAGATCTATTGCACAGCAGGGTGACAACAGCCAATAATAACACGCTGTATAGTTCAAAATAACTAAGATGAAATTTCAAATATATCATCACACAAAAAAATGTCAACTGGGCTGGGGATGTAGCTCAGTTGTTAGAGGTCTTGCCTCACATGCACAAGTCCCTGGGTTCAATCCTCAGCACCTCCACCAAAAACAATGTCAAGTAAGTGAGGTGATAGTATGTTCCTCTTCTTGATTTAATCTCTCCACATATATCAAAACATCACATGGTTCTCCATAAATGTAATACAATTATAACTCATTGATTTAAAATAATATAAATTTTTCAACAAATATTTTAAAAAGGGAAAGTTGGCAGTCACTGAGATTGGAACCTCCCAAAGGGTGAGGTGACAAGTCCCCCGAGTCTGAGATGGGGGTGTGACATTGTCCTGAGGTGTTTTCAAGTAGGCAGCAGAATCTCCTGGTCTGAAAGCCGGAAGAGAGGTTGGGCTGTAAAGACGGATTTGGGATCTTCTGTGTAAAAAAAATGGAAGGCATTGGAATAGAGAGCATATGTGGGGAAAGCGGACAGAGAAGAGGATCCAGGAGGTGCCCTGGGAGGGCTGTAAGGGCTGGGAGGAAAAAAGTGCTGGGGAGGGAAAGGAGGACTGGTGAAGAGCAGGGGGGTGGGGGGCGGAGGGAGAGGTCAGCAGTGCCCATAGTGCCGAAGGCCAAGCCAGTTCAAGATACAGAAGATCCCATTTTTTTGGGAAAAGGGAATCACAGGGGCTTTGGGGAGTGCAGCTTCAGGGGCTAGTGGGGACAGAATTGAGAACCAAGTAGAGATAAGAACAGGGAGATGCAAGGGAGAAGAGAAATAAAGTGGATGTGGAAAGGAAAGAGGCTTTAAGTTGCAGAGATTTGAAGACACACGAATGTTGGGGAGGAGTCAGGAGACAGGGAGACTGAGGAAGGGGGATGGAGGAAAGTGGTGAGGCTACGGAGGAAAGTGGTGAGGCTACGACACACGACCTATGGAGGAGAGAGGGTGAGGCCAAGGGTACAGGCAGTGGGACTGGCCTTGGGTGTCAGTGGGGAGGGGAAGAGGCAAATAGTCACAGGGGCATGGGCAAGCTTGGAGGGAAGGAGGGAGGAGGCTGGGACAGATCTGGATGTAGCAGCTGAGAAGACTCTAAGCCATGTGACATGCCACACATGCTTGAGAGATGTTGTCATGACACAATCATGGATCAGGGACCCACAAGCCCAGGCAGACCCAATAAGCCGCCCGGCCAGGTGGAAAGAGGAATTGGTGCTTGGGAGATAGGAGCCAGGTTCAGGGAAGCCAAGCCACGGTGGTGGGAGTGGGAGCGTGGGTCAGAGACAGGTCTGCGCTGAGCTGGCCTGGCCCTGCCTCGTCCCGTGCAGTGGAACCTGGTGTGCAGCTCCGGGAAACTGAAGGAGATGGCCCAGTCTATCTTCATGGCAGGCATCCTGATTGGAGGGCTCGTGCTTGGAGAACTGTCTGACAGGTGAGAGCTGGGCACAGCCCACGGTGGGGGTGGGGGGAGCAGCCTCTCCCCACTCTGTTCGGCCCATGCCCTCTCAAAGAGGAAAAAATCTGGGAGAGATGGGAGAGATGGGCCTCTCTGGGGGGCCTTGGGCAAGTTCCATTCCTTTCTAGGCCACAGCCTCCTGTCTGCCCCAGAGCCTTACAACTTAAGTCTTGGGGCCTCCCCACACCCAGAGGCCTCCAGGTTTCTGGACACAGCATCATGATTGCACAAAGGCAGTACAGATGGACTGCTTAGAGATAAGTGATCTTTTGACCCCTGCTCAGTCAGCTAAGTTAGGGTTGGAGGAGATAACTCATTAACTCAACACTTTAACCACAAACTTGTTGAAAAACAGCAATTACAGCAAGGATTTATCTGGGGAAGGAGTTATGTGTTCTACCTGGTCCTTGAGCCGCAGTGGGGAGGCAAAGGAGGGGTCCAGCCCTTTGCCCCAAAGCCTGCAGAGTCACTCATCTTGGCAGGCACCGGTGGCTAACCTGGCCCTTCCTCTCCTTTGAGCTGCAGGTTTGGCCGGAAGCCGATCCTGACGTGCAGTTACCTACTGCTGGCAGCCAGCGGCTCAGGCACAGCCTTCAGCCCCTCCCTCTCCTTCTACATAGTCTTCCGCTTCCTGACGGGCTTCAGCATGTCAGGCATTGTCCTGAGCACGGTCATCTTGAGTGAGCCACAGCGGGCCAAGGAACTGGGTTTGGGGGTGGGGGTCACCAGCCAAACGCTGAGAAAGCAGGTCTGAGCCTGGTTTAACCAGAGGACTCCCTGGGATCTTGGTCAAGGTGCTGCCCTTCTCAGGCCCTCAGAGGCCCGCTCTGAACATAACTGCCCTAAGGCATAATAATGGCAGCTATCCATCTGAGGACTTACCCTGAGCCTGGCACTCCACTAGGTACAGTCACATTCCGCCCATGGGCAGGAGTGAGTGATGCTGTTATTTATATTATAAAGATGAAGAAACTGAGGCAAAACAAGGGGAGCCACCTGTCCCTGGAAAGGCAGTTAGGGTTGGAGGAGATAACTCATTAACTCAACACTGGTCAAGAGTGTGACCCAGAGGGACTGGAGATGTAGCCCAGTGACTGAACACCTGCCTACCTCAGGCAAGGCCCTGGATTCACTTCCCAGTACTGCAAAAAATTAAAAAATAAAAATAAAAAAGAGTGCGAACTGGGAGTTAGACAGACCATGGTTTGAGTCTGACCTCCTTGGACCTCAGGTGCAGCATTTGCAAAGTAGGGATGGTGAATCCTTAGGATCAGGAGCAGGTCAAATAGCTATTGGAAAGTAGGAGCTGGTGCCCCTTCACAGGGAGGTGCCTGGGCCCTAACGGGAGCTAATCTGATCCCTGGACTGTTTCCACAGATGTGGAATGGGTGCCCACCTGGATGCGGGCCATCTCGTCGACAGCATTTGGGTACTGCTACACCACTGGCCAGTTCATTCTGTCCGGCCTGGCCTATGCCATCCCCCAGTGGCGCTGGCTACAGTTAACAGTGTCTGTTCCCTACTTCATCTTCTCCCTGTTGTCCTGGTATGTGGTCCTCTCCTTTTCTCCTCCCTCCTCAGCCTAATCTGGCTGACCAACTCTGTCTATCCCCAGCACCCCAGTCCCAGAGGCAAGGAAGACCACCGAGGGTGGGGTAGTTCCTAAGCAAGGCATGCTGCAGGAAGGAGCACAGGAGGGCTCTTGGGGCTGCCTGCAGATGAAGAAGGGGGTGAGTTGAGATGGATGGGATGGAGCCAAGCTCTGAAGAGCACAGAAGTCCAAGGAGGCTTCAACTTCATGTGGAGGGAGACTGAAAGATTTCTGTGGGGCTTTCAAGCCTAGCCAATGTTCTGTTTGTGAAAGAATGGTCCCACGTGGGTGGGGTCAAGCAACAGAAAGGAAGGAACTATGCAGGCAGGAGGATTCTGGGGAATAAATATGAGAAACACTTTGAAGGAAGAATCTGCAGGATTGGGATGTTCCGGATTTGAAGTACAAAGAGTAGGAATGTCCAAAGAGAAACTCTGGCCTGGGGACCTAGGACAATTGAAGTGTGTGGGTACAAGACACAGAGTGATCAGAGAGCTCATTATCAGCATATAGAACCTAAGCCCACACTGAGAGACAAGAAATGAGCCTCTATAGCTCACTGTTGAAGCCAACGTACTGAAAATCACAAATGAGCCCAGGAAAAGTTATGAAATCTTGCAGCAGTTTTTTTTTTTTTATTGAACATTTATCATGTATAAGGCCCTATTCAACGTAGACATCAGCCTACATTGTCTCTGTTTTTCAAGGCATCTCCCAAGGTTACTTGGAAAGGTGAAGAATTGAGATAGAATCTCAACTTGGAAATAAACGTAGCCCTTCGAGGGTTGAGATCTGGGGATGACAGAGCAAGAGAGATGGTCAGAGGCCCAGGGGGGAGCCCAGAGGCACATCCACAACCTCAGATGGGAACAGAGTAGAAGTAGTCAAGGTTAGGAGAGAAAATAAGAGCAGGTGTCAGCAGAGAACAGTCAAGGGCTCAAGCCACTTCACTGTGTGACTTGGGGCAAGTTTTCCTACTCTGAACCTCAAAATTTCTTAGACAAAATAGGAATAATATTGACTGTTAGCCAGAGTTTTATGATTCTGGTCCACAGGAAGCCTCACTAATTGGAAGCCATTGCCGCCATTATTCTCAGGGAGAGAAGAAGAGTTCAGGTCCTACCCATGGCCTGTGGGTTCTTGATAACCTTGGGGACAGCAGACTCAGAAGATTGCCAGAGCAGAAATCAAAACCACAAGACCATGAAGGTAGATAGCAATAGGCCCAGGAAGCCACCACCATCAGCTGAAACCAGGAGACCACTATCAGTTTCCAAGGACCTCACCAGAGCTAGGCTCTGAGAACCTTCGGAGGTCACAGCTGGAGCTCCCCCTACTTTGGACCAGCCTTTTCCAAACACCACTCCTTTCTCCCCTCACCGTGTCCTTCTCCATTCCTCTTCACCTAGTCCCTCAGGTGACTGCTCAGCATAAGTCAACCCCAAAAGCCTAGCCTGGGACACAGTAGAGTAGCGCACACACACACACACTGCACACTATACACACACACACACACACACACACACACACACATATTGTTGGTCCTTTGCAGAGACAAAGAATCCTCCAGCCCATTCCCTAGGCCACAGCTCTCACCTTGGCCTAAAATCTCCTTCCCAAGCTTCCCCAAGACTGCAACCCTGACCTTTCTTCAATAGAGAGATGGAAAATTCAGCCCAAGGAAAGCTGGAGAGGTGCACGTGCAGGACCCTCCATGTGTCCAGCCTTGAACATGCCATCCCCTCCCCAGGCTCCACCTGCCCTAGCCTAGGGCCTGGGGCTCTCAGCCAAGGAAGACACCCAACAACAACAAGACACTCAGGTGGGGGGCAGAGGAAAGTCTCTTCCAGAAGGGAAAGAAGAGAATACTGGAATTTGTGCTGGCTACAGGCAGCCCAGGTGCAAAGTTGGGCCAAGTTTAAATTCCACGGAATTTGCCATCAGGCTGCTCAGGTTTCTAGACTTCCTACCCTTTGGCCCTGGCTGCTGATGTTCTTCCAGCCTCTCACTCTGGAGTGGGAGGAGCAACTGTGACTTGACTCTGGCCCCCAGGTGGATACCAGAGTCTATACGCTGGATGGTCCTAAATGGAAGGTTCTCCAAGGCCCTGAAGACACTCCAACACGTGGCTGCCTTCAATGGCAAGAAGGAGGAGGGGGAAAAGCTCAGCTTGGAGGTAGGGGCAGAGAGAGATTTTAGTCAGGGGCAGGACCCTGTGCTCTGCTCTAGGGTTGCCCTCCACTCACTTCTGTTTCCTACAGTCACAGCCCACATCCCATCTTATCCCCCAAATTAATTCTTCTAGTGGGACCAGGTTTGTGCCTCTCTCCCTTCCTTTCTTCTGCCCACCAGCTAGTCCACTAATAGCACCCCTGCCTCGCCTCTGTCCCAAGGAGCTGAAGTTCAACCTGCAGAAGGACATCTCCTTGGCCAAGACCAAGTATGGCATAACTGACCTGCTTCGGATACCCATCCTGCGCCATATGACCCTCTGTCTTTCCCTGGCCTGGTAATGTACCATCGCTCTCTCCCATACTTGCCAAGGCAGGGGTGATGAATAGGCCTCCAGTAGTCTCACATAAGGGCATCTGCAAAAGAGGTCAAGGGGCTACCTCCCCTGAGCTCCACAGTCCAGACTCAGTCCCAGATATCTGCTGCATCCCTTCCCCACAGCCACATTCAACCAACAGGGTGTGCTTCCCTCTAAGGTCACACAAACGGCTTCCACCCCCAGGGTAAATGCCATCAATGGCTGTTTCCCTAAGCCTGACTCTGGCATTGCCACCCTCTGGCCCAGCTCTGCCCTCTGGAACCCCACAGAGCAAGGCTGGCCCTCTGGACTTCAGACTTGCAGACAGAAATTATGTGTCTCCCAAGTTTTCTCTTCTGTCTGACATTCTACAACTTCCTCAAAACCCTTTCTGTGACCTGGTTGTGAGACCGCTCTCCATCCTGACCATCTCCATATGAATAGTAATGAACTTGTCCAACACCCTGCAGAAAGGATTCCACAGTTCCAAGAGGGGAAGGAGAAGCACTTGACCCCTGTGCATGGCTCGACTTTTACCTCCTCAATCCAGATGTTCAACTGCTTCCTACCAAGAAAGATTATTTATTGCCTCCTTTGGTCTCTGAGAGTCCCTCCAGTCCCATTATTCTCTAGAGAATAATAAGGGTACCTGTGCCATGACACCCTCAACCAAGCCCATGTCAGACATCTCAATCAATCCCAGCACGTTTGCACTGAATGTAGACGCAATCTCAGAAACCTCAAAATTGCCTCAAGCACTCCCCACCAATCAGTTGCAAATGGTATAAGAAATGAAACTATTCACCATTCTGGTGACCCAGTGACCAGTATGGGAAGAGGCCTCAGCCTGGCTGCAGATGTTAACCAATCCCTCTCTGTCCCTCAGGTTTTCCACTGGTTTTGCCTACTACAGCTTGGCCATGGGGGTGGAAGAATTTGGTGTCAATCTCTACATCCTCCAGATCATCTTTGGCGGGGTCGACATCCCAGCCAAGTTCATCACCATCCTCTCCATAAGTTATCTGGGCCGGCACATCACTCAGGCCATTGTGCTGCTCCTGGCAGGTGGGGCCATCTTGGCTCTCATCTTTGTGCCTTCAGGTAAGAGGCTGGGGCTACCCCAGAACCCTCTGGAAGAAGATGCCACAAGCTAGAAAGTGGGTGACCAAGACTCCAACTCTGTTGGCTCCGCCTCTTATTCACCATGTTGCCTTGAACTGGTCCCTACACTCTCTGAGGTCAGGTCTCTCTTCTAGAAAATAATTCAGCTGGGCTAAATGATATCAAATTTCTTTTCCAGATGTCACTCGGATTGGGCAAAATATGGTAGAGACTGAATAGTGTGAGGAATTGCTTAGGAACTGAGCATGTCCTGGGCTCATCACTGCAGAGAATGGTCTGAAATGGGGAAACAGCAGAGTCAATCCATGAAAAACACCCCAGTATAAACCTGGGAAAACCACTTTTATTGTGTTTATGTTTACTGATGCATGTACATCCTTCCAAAAGAACTTGAGGTATTTTAGAACAAGTTTAAGTGGGAATAGGAATTGGGGCCAGGGGAAAACACAAACACAGCAGGACATGTGTCAAGCATGCAAAGCATTAGGAATAACAGAGGGGCTACTACCTTTAAGTTGGGGTCTGAGCTTCCTGGCCGCAAAAGAGGAGGCAAAGTCTGCTAAAGAATAAGAATACTTGAGTCCTCCTTAACTCCAAGGTCCTCCACATTTTCTTCCCTCTGCAGACATGCAGATCCTGAGGACAGCGCTGGCTGTGTTTGGAAAGGGATGCCTGTCTGGCTCCTTCAGCTGCCTCTTCCTCTACACGAGTGAACTCTACCCCACAGTTGTCCGGTAGGTGCTGGATTTGGGAAAGGCCCAGCCAAAGGATACAGGGTCAGATGGGAGTGTGGCATCCTCCTACCCCCCCAACCCAGGTGTCCCAAGGCCATCCTTTAAGAACCCCACACACAGGCTGCCAACCCTGCTCTAAACCCTCCCAGGCAAACAGGTATGGGCATTAATAACCTGTGGGCCCGCGTGGGAAGCATGCTAGCCCCACTGGTGAAAATCACGGGTGAGGTGAAGCCCTTCATCCCCAATGTCATCTATGGGACCATGGCCCTACTGGGAGGCAGCGCTGCCTTCTTCCTGCCTGAGACTCTCAATCGGCCCCTGCCAGAGACCATCGAAGATGTGCAAAACTGGTGAGTTCTCCGCCTCTGGCCCCCACCAGGGCTCCTCCTGGGGAAAACAGATCAGGGCTCAAGTCTTTTCCTGAACTTTCTGTCTCTAGGCGCCATCAAGGAAAGGAGAGAAAGCAGGAGCCAGAAGCAGAAAAGGCATCCCAGAGGATCCCTCTGAAGTCTTGTGAATCAGGCCAGGACCCCAGCTGAGGACAAGGACCCCCCTTTCCCAGTCCTCCAGAGACTGATCCCAGCCAGGATCCTGCCTGCCTCTGGGCTCCGTGGGTACCCTGGAGGTTGTGGGGAGGGCCAGGATGGGTCCATGCTCCCAGGAAAAAGCCTTCGGAGAAGCCAGTGAAGGCATCTCCACCACCATCTCCTTCACCAGAGTCCCCATCCCATCCCTGGCCAGTCCCAAGTTCGGGCCACACCCCTGCACTCATCCTCCCTGCCATTCTTCTGTCTATCCTTTTTCTACTGTGTCCCAGCCTTCCCCTGGTGTCCCAGCCTTGCTCTCCTGAGATCCCCTGAATCAGTCCTAATAGTTTCTCCTTCTTGTCCCCAATTCTTTTTTCTTCAATGGGAAATTTCAATAAACAGCAGTAAAGAATTTAAACCATGCTGCTCAGAAATGGAGGTAAGGAAGGAGACCTGTACCATGTGAATATGAGAGCACACACATCTGTCCATCTGTGCATGAATGTACATACAGATATGGACACCTGGTTATATGCAAGTTGGGTAGATGTGAACATGTGCATATGTCCTAGTCTGTGCTGTTATGACAAACTGCCAGAGGCTGGGTGCTTTATAACAATATAAGTTTATTGTTTACAGTTCTGAAGGCTGGGAAATCCAGGTCAATGCACCAATATTCAATGTCTAGGGAGGCCCTTCTTGCTTCTTCCCCATGTGTCAGAATAATGCAAGGGCAGAAATCCAAATCTGGGAACAGAGCTATGTCAGACTAGCTTTCCGTCACTATGAGCAAATACTTGAGATGAAAGCTTAAAAGGAAGAAAAATTTATTTTGGCTCATAGTTCAGAGGTTTCAGTCCATAGTCACTTGGCCCCCTTGCTTTGGGGCCAAGGCAGAACATCACGGCTGGAAACACGTAGTGGAACACAGCTCACCTGACGAACACCAGGAAGCAGAGAGACAGCAAGGGGACTCAGGGGCACACTCCCCGACCCAACTTCTTTCTACTAGGCTCCACCTCCTAAAAGTGCCGCCACCTACCAATAGTGCCATCTGCTACATCCAAGCCTTCAACACATGAGTCCTTGAGGGACATTTACCATCTAAACCATAACAGGATCCCTATGACTTCATCACTTCCCAAAATGTCCTGCCTCTTAATACCACCACAACAGGGATTAAGTTTCAAATGAGTTTGGGGGACATTCAGACCGTATCAGCATGATTGTGCAAGTGCTTTGAGGTATATGCCCATCTGACCTGTGCTTGGAAACAGTGTGTGTCTCTACATGTTCCTCGCACGCGTGGGAGCAGATGATCAAACAAGCCTAGAGTGGCTGCAGACAGAAGCTGGGGCCCTTACAGTCTTGACTCTCCTCCCCTGTATGTCCCAATATCTGATCCATGACCCAACCACAGGCCCAGTGCTGTCAGTTTTATCTCCTATTTAACTGAGACCGCTGCAGCCGTGGCAGAATGCAGTCTATTTCTGCCGCACTGTTCCCTGGTTCTCTCTAGTCACAGCAAAAGGCCTCAGGCTTCTTCCATCTTAACAAAATCCAAAAGCCTTCCTGGAAGCCAGAGCTCCTTCCAGGGGCCACACTGTCTCTTTCTTCTCTCTAAAGCCACACCTCATAAGGGAGAGACTGGGTACTTTATAACAATATAAGTTTTATATTGCCTCCTCCACATCTCCTTTCTAACTACATTCACCTCCCCATACACTCCAGCTCCCGCCCGCTTCTTCTCTGACACTGCTTGCATTAGGGACACTCATCATCTCCCTGTGCTGCATCCACACCTCACTGCATGTTCGCAGCTCCCTCCCATGAACTGGCTGCTCCTTCTTATGCTCTTCAAAGTTTCTGATAAATGAGAGTCACTTGGTCACTTTGTCTGTCCTGCCCCCACTCCTTCTTTAAAGGTCTGCTAGTCAAACAGTTTTATGACCTTCTACTTCTTGTTGTGACTAACTAGACCAGAAGGCACTCTAGATCCAAATCTCATTGATCACATTCTCCCTCTTGGTCTGAGATCTGAGGTAGAATGTATTAGTCTGTTTCCTGTTGCTGTAACAAAATTCCCAAGGCTGAATACCTCATAAAGAAAAGAGCCCTATTTATCTCACAGCTTTGAAAGCTGAAAGTCTCAGATGAGGTAGCCCAATCCATTTAGCCTCTGGTAAGGACCCCAAGGCAGATGACAACACAATAGTGGGAGCACATGTAAATGAGAACTCTTGACAAGACAGGAAACCAGAGATTCAGGGGCCAGAATTGTTGTTTTTATAAAAATCAGCTTCTGTGGGAACTGGGGTCCTATAAGAACTATATTAATTCCTTCTGAAGGCAACACCCCAGTGACCACCAGTCTCTTAAAGGCTTCATCACCTCCAAACACCACTAAGGACCAGTCTTCCAACACATGCAACTTTGGGGGAGAAATCACATTCAAACCATAGCAGAGGGTTCCATCCATCTCTTGGTACTTGCTTTGGGAAGGCAGGTTAGCATGAATTTGGGCTGGCTCAGAGCACAGAAAGACAGTAGCAAAAAGAGCAGAACAGAGATGCACAGAGAAAAAGAGGCTCCATGGACCCAGACATTAAAAAAAAAAAAAGGACAAGACTATTTATAATGGTTTTTACTGAATTCCAAATCCCTGTTCCTTATCAGCCCTGGATGCACTATCTGTCACTGAGTTCTGTTAAGAAGCCCTGAATTCTCCAAATAAATTTCTCTTCTTGTTTAAGCTGAGGGAGTTTTGTTCCTCATTACCAAACAATTCCAAAAGCAGCAATTCTTCCTCTATCATTTCTTAAGCACTGACATCTCTCAGAAATCTTTCCCCAGGACTTCTGCCTCTCACATTCCAATGGAAATATAATATGAGCCATCTGTATAAATTTTCATTGAAATTTCCTAGCAGCCATTTTTTAAAAATGAAAAGAAAAAGATGAAAATCATTTTAATAATATACTAAATATGAAAAATACATTTTACTCAGCCTAACACACCTAAATATTACCATTGCAACATCAATCAATATAAAAGTTATTAATGAAATAGTTTGTAGTTTTAAGTTCATACTAAGCCTTCAAAATCTGGTATGTATTTTATACCAACAGCATAGCTTGATTTGGACCAGCCCAATTCAAGCACTCAGTAGTGGCTCTTGGCTACCATAATGGACAACTTCAACATTCTCCAGAGATTGATTGTCAACCACAGAGCTAATGACTACTCTCAAATCTGTATTTAGAGATTTGAAAGAGCGCTTAATAAATGCAAAAAAAAAAGATTGTATTGCATCCCTGCCTCAATCTTTTGGTGACTTCCCATTGGGATGAAGTTTAAACTCTCTTACAAGGCTCATCAGGATCAGACCCAACCCTCCTCAACAACTTCAGTTTTTAACACCCTCTACCTTGCACCCTAAAACTCAATCTCATTCAATTTCTTTGGTCTAGGGTCTGAAAAATAGAGTTTATTAGTCTGTTTTCTGTTGCTGTAACAAAATTCCCGAGTCCACCAGCAGTGGACTTCACCCATCCAACCTCCACTATACTGGGTTAACCCCAAGTCATCCTTAAGGCCTCAGCTTGTATTGCTTGTTCCAAAAAACCTTCTGTGGGGCTGGGGATGTGGCTCAAGCAGTAGTGCGCTTGCCTGGCATGCGTGCGGCCCGGGTTCGATCCTCAGCACCACATACAAACAAAGATGTTGTGTCCGCCGAGAACTAAAAAATAAATATAAAAAAAACAACCTTCTGTGGCTCCCCAGAGCCTGGGTTAGGTGCCCTGGTTATCACACGCTGAATCGTGATTGCAATTGTATCTTAGTGTAGGTTTTCCCAGAAGCAGACCCCCACAACAAGGATTTGAATGTGATTTGCTTATTTGGCAGGCAATCCAAAGGAGCAGAAAGAAGGGGAGTAAGTCAGGGAAGGGACAGGTGACCAGCCTGTCACCCAGCCACACAGGAAAGGGTGCTTTTCACGATGCTTATTGCACCTAGTGAAGGAGAGGAGGACACTTTCTAGTTATATGATCAAGACTTAGAATCAATTGGCTTGCTGGTCAGAATACCCCACCAAATCTTCATTTCTCCTTTTCTCCACCAGTGCTGGTTCCCCTCCAACCTCAGCTCCTCCTGCTGCCTCTCCCTCCTCTGTACTACAGCGGGGACTCCAACTGGCTCAGTGAATCCCATGAGGCAGAGTCCTCATGGGTCACTGGTCTCATATTAGAGAGCGGCAGTCTTCAGATGGATTTATAATGCCTGCACTGTCTGCCAGCCAGGATAGCCTAGGCACAAGGCGCAAAATTCAGTTTGGTCAGAATTCCTTGCTCAGAAGGTTACTGTGGGGTCAGCAGCACGTGGAATCTGCTGAACTCTTGGGGTCATTTCAAACTCGTGCTTGGGCGGGTTTGAGCAAGATCTGCAAATTATTTATTTGAAAAGTCTCACAAAGTAATCAAAATCACATGTAGTTCATACTTTAAATCCACAGAACAGAATAAAGTTGTACAAAGTCAATACTTATCCCAGAAAATGAGAGAGAGTGATGGTGGCTAGCATGGTGGGAAGAACAGCAGAGTTGAGCGAGCTGGGTTCTATACAGACAAACTTCTTGCCTGTTCTGGGTTCTGGTCTCCTTATCCACACAGTGAGTTGTTTTTACCTGAATCACACCTTTCAGCTCTGATGGTGTGTGACTCTGTGGCTCTGGAATAATAGGAAATTCCCAGGTTTGATGCTTTCCGACTGAACACAGCCAGAATCTAAGTCCACATGCCAGTTAGCCCAGGGGAATCCAATTTAAGTTTTTAGTGATCCAGAAGGTCCCCAAGGGATAATTCCCAGCTCTATAAATCATTTGCATCAGAAGCTCTCCTTGAACCGGGAGGCTGCTGGGGAATCCCTCTGTTACTCTAATGATCCTGGGAGCTGAGCACAATGATCCAAACTACAATTCAGTCCCTGGAGCCTCCAGTGAAACCTTTTCTGGACTCATCCAGGCTTGGAGCTGGTCAGGGACTGAGAAGGGAGTTCTTCAAGGCAGGGTTAGGCACAGGTTTGTAGAAGGAGGGTGCTTGCAAGGGCCCATCACCCCTGCTGCTCCCAGTACTCCACCTACTCCCCCCCAGGGGTACCAAGTCCTGGCAGGAGATTGGCCCTGCAGCCCCCAAGCTGTTTGTCCAGCTGTCCTCGCATCCCCAGGCCACAGGCTCTTATATACCTTGGCCTGGAGAATGTTGTCAGGCATCTGGACACCCATTGGACCCAGTCCAGAACCAACAGTGGGTGGGAGGGGGAGGCTAGCTGAATCACGTCCCCCTCTGGTTCTCCCCTATTCTCTTCTGTACGTGCAAGGACAGATAATCCAAAACCCTTTCTGTGGAGCAGTCTATGCCTCTGGAGCAGCAGTTTAGAACCCAGCTTTGGAGTTAGAAAAGTTTTGAACTAATCTGAGCATTGTGTATATATCCCACGGTCTCAATGGACAATGGAACTCACAAAAGTACAATTTACATAAACACAGCATCTTGATTTTACACTGCTTCCCATCAACAGCAAGACTTGGAGATTTCTGCAAAGAAGAATTGAGAAAGACCCTCCCCCCATGACCCTTTGCATCAGCTAATTTGTATAGGGCCTGGGCTATCTCTTATTAAACTATGGAACCTTAATCATCCCTTGTGTTTAGACATAGGCCAACATAGCTGATGTAGTATGGTGTAGCGAAAGTCAGAAGGAGAGGAAAAGCCAGAGACCGAAAACAGAAAGACACCATACAGGGCAAAGAAAGGTCTAGAATGGTAGGCCATGACCAACAACCAAATTAAAACACAGCAGAATTGGGCGTGGTAGCACACTCCTGTAATCCCAGCAGTTTAGGAGGCTGAGACAGAAAGATTACGAGTTCAAAGCCAGCCTCAGCCTAAGCAACTCAGTGAGACCCTGTCTCTACATAAAATACAAAATAGGGCTGGGGATGTGGCTCAGTGGTTGAGTGCCCCTGAGTTCAATTCCCAGTACAAACACACACACACACACACACACACACACACACACACCAGAGAAGACTACTAGACTGGACCCAGAGAGATCAGGGTCTTGATTTGGCTACCCCAGTGGAGAAAATGGCTGAGTAGACCTGGGCAGGGACAGAACTGCAGTACTGTGGAAGCTACTCTGCTCTACTTAAGCAGAGCAGGAAAGAGAATTTCTATTTCTCTATTACTCACCTTGTAAGACATCTTCCCTACTCAAAAGAGAGTGTAGACATTCTTTTTTTTATTTGTTCTAATCAGTTATACATGACATCAGAATGTTCTTCAACTCATTGTGCACAAATGAAGCACAATTTTTCACTTCTCTGGTTGTACACGAAGTAGGGACACACCATTTGTGCAATCATACATGTACCTAGCTAAGGTAATGATGTCTGTCTCCTTCCACCATCTTTCCTACCCCCATACCCCACTCCCCTCCCCTACTTCCCCTTTGCCCAATCCAAAGTTCCTTCAGAGAGTGTAAACATTCTTAGGAATATTTTGTTAGGAGTTATTTGTATGACTGGAATTTTCTTGGCCAAACAGGTATGAGATTGATCACTGTACAGAAAAGTTCAGAAACATTGTTTTGGATGGGGTTCTCAACCCCAGCACCATTGACATTTTAGATCAGGATAATTCTTGGCTGTGGGGCTCTCCTGTGCATTGTTGGAAGCCTCATAGCACCCCCAGATTCTACCCACCACAAGCCAATAGCACCCACTTCCCGGGCATGGCAACCAAAAATGTCTCCAGACATGACCAAATGTCCCTTGAAGGGAGGCAAAATAGTCCCCAGTGGAGAATTACTGTTTATAATGATATGCTTAAACCTATTTTCTTTTCTAAAATCCACATGATAATCTCACCTTTCTACCAGAAACAAATAGAAAGGGTTCAAAATCACCAAGCTATGGGGCAGAAACTTCTTTGTTCATTTGTTTGGGTTTGATTTTTCTTTGTTTGGTTGGTTTTGTTTTGTTTTTCAGTACTGGGGATTGAACCCAGGGGCACTTGACTACTGAGCCACACCCCCAGCCCTTTTTTCTATTTTATTTAGAGACAGGGTCTCACTGAGTTGCTTAGCGCCTTACTTTTTGCTGAGGCTGGCTTTGAACTCATGATCTTCCTGCTCAGCCTCCCAAGCCACCGGGATTACAGGCACCACAGCACTTGGTTTTTCTTTGTTTTTTGAGATGGGTTCTCACCATGTTGCCTAAGCAAGTCTCTAGCTCCTGGGCTCAACTGATCCTCCTGCCTCAGTCTCCCAAACAGCTGGAGCCACAGGTGTGTACTACCACACACTGGCTAGAAGTTCTTAAAGCTCTTTACTTGTATTAGTTCATTTAACCCTCCACAATTCAGTGAGGCAATGAAGTACAGAGGAGTTTACCAACTTGCACCTTGTAACACAGCCAGCGAATGTGAAGTGAGGACTTGGATCCACGCCACTAATTCCAGAGTCCATGTTTTACATAATATGCACTCTGCAAATCAAAAACAGAACGCAGCAACCTGCTCTCTCAGCATCCCTGATCCGTGATCTAACCAATCAGAGCCTGTGGAAACCCAACCAATCAGAGCACAGCACTGCCCTGATCATGAGTGACCAGGACGTGGGAGCCAAAAACTGTTGGCAGAATTCAAGCGATATCTTAGAATTGTCGCTAAAAATAAAATAAGTTCATGCTCATTGTTTAAAAAAGAAAATCCCACAGACAGAAGACCTGACAAAGGGAAAGACATGAACCAGGAAGGTGAAAGCTTAGACTCCAGAAAAACAAACCCACGTGATGTGTGGCATTGGTCTTGGTCCCACTCCTTCAAGAGCAGCCTTTGACATCTGTTGTTTCCTCCAAGTGAACAAAGCTGTGGTCCTATAAGATGTGAGCTGTCCAGAGAAGAAGAAGAAGAAGAATAGAGATGAGTGTCCCTAGAAGAGCAGATTGGAGTAACCCAGTTTACCAAATAAGAATACAAGATGCCCAGTTGAATTTGAGTTTTAAATCAATGAATAATTATTTAGCATAAGTATGTCCCACGACATTAGGAATATACTCAGACTTTTTAAAATTATTCATCAATCTGAAGTTCACACAACTGGGCCTCCTGGATGTTCTCTGGCAACCCTTCCCAGAGACAGACTGTTTGGACTCTGTCCACTAAAAAGACAAAAACCCTTCAAGAGACCACCGTGTTTCCAAGAGCCCACTATAAATAAGGCAACGATGTCCCACTTTGACCCCTTTTGCTCCCAGATGCCCAGCTGGACCCTCCCATCTCCTCTTTCCACTCCCACTTCCATCCACCCTCTCCTGCCCTTTATACTCACTTGGAGAAATTCCACGGACACAGGGAATACTCAGAGGGTTAATCCTTCTGATACCAAGTCACACTTTAACTCATTCTCCCCAGGCCAAGGATTAAAACCTGCCAGTGTAAGGATGAGGGCTCCAGCAGACCCTGAAAGCTGAGCCATCCGGACCCCGAAAAGTGAGAAAAAGCTGCCAGAGAAAGGGAGGGACAGAATAAGGAGAGGGGAAGAGAAGGAGGGGCAGCCCCCAGGCCGCAGTCCCCCCACAGAGCCAGCTCAGTTTCAGCTCCAGGAGCCACTCAGCTGTGGAAGCAGTAGCAGCCCTGCTTCTCAGGCAGAGAACCACAGGCAGGCAGGCAGACAGACAGACGGATTGTTGGTCCTGGAAGTCCTCAGCCTCCAGCCACTTGGCCTGGCCTGGCCTCATGGCCTTCAATGACCTCCTGAAGCAGGTGGGGGGTGTCGGCCGCTTCCAGCTGATCCAGGTCACCCTGGTGGTCCTCCCTCTGATCCTGATGGCCTCCCACAACACCCTGCAGAACTTCACTGCCGCCATCCCCCCTCACCACTGCCGCCCACCTGCCCACGCCAACCTCAGTAAGGACGGGGCGCTGGAGGCCTGGCTGCCCCGGGACCGGCAGGGGCGGCCTGAGTCCTGCCTCCGCTTCACCTCCCCGCAGCGAGGACTGCCCTTTGCCAGTGGCACAGAAGCCAACAGCACAGAGGACACAGAGCCCTGCACTGATGGCTGGATCTATGACAACAGCACCTTCCCTTCAACCATCGTAAGTGAGGTGAGTACCTGGCCTCCCCCTTCCACACACCATCCAGACTCTGCCTTCCCCTCCGAGACGGACAGACACACACACACACACACACACACTCTCTCTCTCTCTCTCTCTCTCTCTCTCAACTTCTCCAGGGGCCAAAATTAGGAGACGAAAAAAGGAGTCAAGACTAGAGACTTTGTAAAATTAAAACCAAAAACAGATGTGAGAACTTCTGAGTTTTAAAAAATGCTCTCACCATGCACAGTGGCCCACGTCTTATAATCCCAGCAGCTCAGGAGGCTGAAACAGGAGGATCGCGAGTTCAAAGCCAGCCTCAGCAAAAGTGAGGCACTAAGTAACCCAGTGAGAGTCTGTCTCTAAATGAAATACAAAATACTGCTGGGGATATGGCTCAGTGTTCAAGTGTCCCTGAGTTTAATCCCCAGTAAGTACCCCCCACAAAAAAAAAAAATGCTCTCAGCTCCCAGGAACAGAGAGGCAAAGAAGAGAGGGAATTGTCAGGGAGGAGGGTGATGTGGGCCCTGAGGACCAGCCTAGAGAAGGGTAAGGGCTCCGGGCTCATCTCTGCCTGATCTCGCCACCCTCTCTCTGCAGTGGAACCTTGTGTGCTCTCACAGGGCCTTACGCCAGCTGGCCCAGTCCTTGTTCATGGTGGGAGTGCTGCTGGGAGCCATGGTGTTCGGCTCTCTGGCGGACAGGTCAGTCCTGGGTAAGGCCAAAGGGCTGGGCTGGAGTTGACAGCCCCTTGACTGGACTCAGGTCCCTGGGTGGGAGGCTTGCATTCCCACTGGGGCTGGTTTGAGGACCTACAGCAGCAGTAGACTCACAACCTTCAGGAGGCCCTCAAAGGCCCTCAGCCCAGGGCAGACATGCCTCTCCAGGCCTCTGCTACAGGTCTTCCCTCCCATAACAGGCTGGGCAGGCGGAAGGTGCTGATCTTGAACTACCTACAAACAGCTGTGTCGGGGACCTGTGCAGCCTATGCTCCCAACTTCCCGGTCTACTGTGCCTTCCGGCTCATCTCGGGCATGTCTCTGGCTAGCATCTCCCTCAACTGCATGACACTGAGTAAGGATCCTCCCCCACCCATTGCCCTCTGTCCAGATCCCTTCCACCTCATCTCTCAGCCCACCCCTCCCTCTGGAGCCCTGCCTGCCCTCCAGCCTCTCCCTTGGGTCTACCCCAATAGCCAGTAATGACAACCTCCCTCTCAGACTTGGCCGTCCTCACCCCTCATTTAGAAATGAGACTGGGGACTCCACTGTTAAAGCCAGCAGGTCATGTAAGTGACTGAGGCAGGCCAGGTACAGGAGGCATGAGGGAGTGGTGAAGACTGTATCCAAATAATAGGCACATCCCATCCAGAGACACCACAGACACACTGCTCCAGCCAAGAGGTCCTAGGGGCATCAGATCCTACCCCTCCTTTTTGATTAATGTAAAATATCCCAGATTTTTCATGTTGCATTAGATCTAATATTTCTAAACATAGGCAACCCGACATACAGACCAAACACATATGGCACTAAGAATGATCATTCATGGGCCGTCAAAGTGCTTCCTCTGATAGATCAGACACGTTGCTTTTTCAGTCAGGAGCCCAAGGCTGGGAAGAAGGGAAGGGACTTATCCATGGTCATTCCTCAAGCCCAGAAAGAAATCCAAGGATGTGGAATTCTCTGGACTAAAAGAATTAGCAGACTGTGCTAGGGCTGGGACAGGACATTTGAGAATCCCACTCCCATCTCAATTGATGCTCCAAGATGGAGAAAACCCACTGCTCTGGCCACTTGAAGGGAAACTCAGCCCAGGGCTGAGGAGGAGGAGAGGAGTTGCTATTGGGGATAGACTGAGTGGGCAGAGATGCTCTGAAGGGAAAGGGGGCTCTGGGATCATAGGTGGGGGAGGGGAAAGTGGGAGGCAGTTCCTGGGGGTTCTGAGCCCACATCCCCATCCCTTCCTCTACCCAAAGTCCCCCACTCCCTTACCCTGGCACCCAAGCTCATTTGATGCATCATCCACGGAGCCTTGGGAAAGACTGAGGTTGGGAGGAGGAGTGTGTCTTTTCCCACCCAGCAGCCGCGTTAGTCACACTTCCCTGTTCCAACCCCTTTTGCAGATGTGGAGTGGATGCCCATCCACACACGCGCCTACGTGGGCACCTTGATTGGCTATGTCTACAGCCTGGGCCAGTTCCTCCTGGCCGGCCTGGCCTATGCTGTGCCCCACTGGCGCCACCTGCAGCTGCTGGTCTCTGCACCTTTTTTTGCCTTCTTCATCTACTCCTGGTGCGTGGAGCCTGGGGTGGGAGGCCACGCCACAGAGCCCAGAGGGTTCCAAGAGACAGGACCACTCCCAGAGCTAGGCACACACCCCACCCCACAGTTGGTCAAAGCCAGAAAGCCAAACCCAATCCATGGCATCATGTGACAGATGCTAAAACCAAGGATGCAGGGAGAAGGCTTTGCCCAGGGTTATCCAGTTCCCTGGCTTCCCCCAGTCCTCCAACTGCCTGCCCTGCACCCACTACCTAGCACCCAAGAGCTGGACTCCTGGGTTGGGGATGAATCATTGCAAAGCTGGGCACTGCCTTATGATCACAGAGAGGGATCTGGAAAGACTCCTGGGCTCCCAACCTTAAATGAAATCCTTAGAAAGCCCAGCCCAGCTCACTGCAACCAAAGCCACACCGACACCTAAGCCCATCCCCACTGCCAGGTTCTTCATTGAGTCTGCCCGCTGGTACTCCTCCTCTGGGAGACTGGACCTCACCCTGAAGGCCCTGCAGAGAGTGGCCCAGATCAATGGGAAGCAAGAAGAAGGGGCCAAGCTAAGTATGGAGGTGAGAGCCCCTGAGACCTCCCACAACACCCCACCAGGGCTCCAGCCCAAGTCCCAAACCCAAGACTCAGGACCCAGGACCCAGAGGGATTCTCTGAGAGAGGATCCCCTGGGAGGAACTCAGGCCCTGGGCCCTTCCCATCCTATCAGGTGCTCCGTACCAGTCTGCAGAAAGAGCTGACCATGGGCAAGAGCCAGGCTTCAGCCATGGAGTTGCTGCGCTGCCCTACCCTTCGTCGCCTCTTCCTCTGCCTCTCCATGTTGTGGTAGGCCCAGATGGACACATTGACAGTCAGACAGACTGACCAAGAGTCAAAAGGCAGGCTGGGGAGGGGGTGGATACTATGAATGAGAGAGACAGATGAGAGGGAGGGAAAGTCAGTGGACCTGGCCCCAGCTTCAACTGAGCCCTAGTCCCCAAGCTGGATCTCGGTCTCCCCAGCTTCTTCTCTCCCCAACTCTGTTCAAAGACAAAAGCATCTCACCAGGACCAGTGGCCTCCAGAGTCAAAAGAATTACATCATGCTGGCAGAGGCCAGTGTGGTTTGCAAAAACACTCAGAGGCTTTACTGGCCTGGTAGTGCCTTCCAAAAGCACAGGCACTGGGAGAGACCGTGAGAGAGTAAGAGAGCTAACACCCACCGCCACAAGGACACTTGGGTCATGGATGATATAAGCCAAAAATCTTCCTTTGCAACATTCCCCCTTTTCCTTCTTCTTACCCCCTTTCCCAACACCATGGCAATCCCAGAGCAGTTAGAAGACTGTGGTCAGAAGGACCAATCCTGCCAAAGAATTATTGGCTTCCAATTTTGGATTTCCTCTCAGTGTGGGTTCTATCCAAAAAAAAAAAACCCCGAGCTTCATTTTGTAGGTTCCTAACATCTTCACAACATCTGTCCCAGGACCATGGACAGGTCCCAGGCTGTACTGGCTTCTCCCAACACCTCAGACCTAAAGATGTGGCTTGGATAACCACCTGCCCTCCCTCAGCCCAGCATCATTAGACAAGATAAAGGCTAAAACCACATAAATCGGGCTGGGGATGTGGCTCAAGCGGTAGCGCGCTCGCCTGGCATGCACGCGGCCCGGGTTTGATCCTCAGCACCACATACAAACAGAGATGTTGTGTCTGCTGAAAAAACTAAAAAATAAATATAAAAAATTCTCTCTCTCTTAAAAAAAAAAAAAAGGAGGAAAATTGTTAAAAAAAAAATAAATAAATAAAACCACATAAATCCTACGTAGCAACAAATGAAAATTCCCCCAGCACACTGGAGAACCTCTTTCTCACAATATTGGAAAATGTGGCGTATTGGAGGACTGCCCCCATACTGAAACTTCAGTTTAAATATGCCAAGATGGAACTCTAGGTCCTTAAGCAGGGTACCAAATGCAGCCCACCCCACTATTTAAAAGAGCCACCTCCTTTAAGCTTCCCTAAGAACTCCTTCCCCCTCTTCCCTTCCCCCTAGGTTTGCCACCAGCTTTGCCTACTACGGGCTGGTCATGGACCTGCAGGGCTTTGGGGTCAGCATCTACCTAATCCAGGTGATCTTTGGAGCGGTGGACCTGCCCGCTAAATTTGTGTGCTTCCTTATCATCAACTCTCTGGGTCGCCGGCCTGCACAGATGGCCTCACTGCTGCTGGCAGGCATCTGCATCCTGGTGAATGGGGTGATACCCCAGGGTGAGCACCCATAAGCACCTTGGCCCTTCCTCTTTAGCCCCATCCCCAGCCATGACCCAACTTCTCAGAAGACGGAGAGGCCAATGCCTCCAATCCCCCACTTCCAAGCTCCCACTGTTCCCCCTCCTTTCTCTCCAGACCAGACAATTGTCCGTACCTCCCTGGCTGTGCTCGGGAAAGGCTGCCTGGCTGCTTCCTTCAACTGCATCTTCCTGTACACTAGCGAGCTGTACCCCACAGTGATACGGTGAGTGTGAGCCTGTGCTTGGGGAAAGACTGCTCTGCACACAGGTTGGACCCCAGAGCACAGTCTAGTCCAGTCCCCCTCCCAACACTCACCAGTTGAAGACACATAATGGTCACTCAATACACCCTTCTCAGTCTCACTAACACAAATGTGGCTGCCCAGCCCTGATCTGACCCCAGAAGATCTCAAAAGAGTCACCGACTTGGGCAGGGTAGGGAGCCTTAATCCAAAAATGACACAAACATGAAGGTCATCTCCTACCACAGTAGACATACCTGATGATATGCCAGCAGTACACATGTACTGCTCTGCTTTTCTTGAGTGCCAAGATTGGGCAAGAAGGGTATTGTTTCTTCAAGGAATGAGAAACGTCTATGTTCAGAATGGAATTCAAAATTCACATGAGATGTCAGAGAAATATCTGGCTTCCTCTGGCCCCTTGGGATAAGGTGTCACAGATACCTTCCTGTGCCCTTATGGGACTTCAGTGGAAAGAATAACAGTACAAAGCTATCCTATGTGCCTGCCAGGCACCATCTTAAACTATTTACAAATATTAACTCACTTCATCCTCATAGCCAGTCACTGAGGCAGGTAGTATCATTATGTCCATTTTACAAAGGTGAAAACTGAGACCCAGAGAAGTTATTTCTCCAAGATTACACAGCTAGTGAGAAATGAAGCTTTCATTTAAATTTAGGCCCCATGAAGTCTGCCTTTTAAATCAATGTGTTTTTTTAATATTTATTTTTTAATTTTAGGTGGACACAATATCTTTATTTTACATTTATGTGGTTCTAAGGATCAAACCCAGTGCCTCATGCATGCTAGGCAAGCACTCTCCCAATGAGCCACAACCCCAGCCCCCTGAATCAATGTTTTTAAGCTCTTCTCTTTTCTTAGCACATTCTCAAACATGCAGATTCCAGGACCCTTCCCTGGGGATCCTAATCCAATAGGTCTGGAGGGGCTGAGGCACCTGTGACTCGAAAATCCTTCAAGCAATCTGAGAACTCTGGGTCTAATGCAACCATCTCATTTGACAAATAAGGAAACTGAGGTCCAGAGAGGAACAAGGACTTACCCAAAGTCACACAGAAACTTAAAAGCAGAGATAATATTCGATCACAAGTGTCCTGATTCTCTGGCCAGAGGCCTCCCAACTTTTCTTAAAAAAAAAAAAAAAATCACCAAAAGAACTGTCAAATTCATCTTCAAATCAGTTGGGGAACAAGCCCTGGGCTGGGGCTGAGCTGCTCTACTCCAGAGTGGCCAGAACTTCAGCAATCATGCTAACAAATGCCCCACCCCATCCCACAGGCAGACAGGCCTGGGAATGGGCAGCACGATGGCCCGAGTGGGCAGCATCGTGAGCCCTCTGGTGAGCATGACCGCGGAGCTCTACCCCACCATTCCTCTCTTCATCTACGGCGCTGTCCCCGTGGTTGCCAGTGCTGCCACCGCGCTCCTGCCAGAGACCCTGGGCCAGCCACTGCCGGATACTGTGCAGGACCTGGAGGGCAGGTGGGTCCTCTCTCACAGAGGAGCAGGAACTTACCCAGGTCACACACCCAGGTAGGGGTGGCAGAGGGCTCTTTGTCCCTTTGTCTCCAACCAGCTAAGATTCTCCTGGAATCCCTGGGGCTCCCAGCTCTAGGGAGCAAAGATGAGCAGGGTGGAGAGAAGGTGGCTGGGCACACCCAGTGGAGGGCACCTCTGACCTACCAGTCCGGGCCTGGGGGTTGAATACACAGAGATCCATCTTCCTGCCCCCAGGAGGAGAGGCAAACGGAGGCAACAGCAGCAAGAGCAGCAGAAGCAGATGGTCCCACTCCGGACCTCAGCACAGAAGAACGGACTCTGAGGACCAAAAGGGCATCCCACGGCCCGAAGTGGAGTGAGGGTCCTACGGTCCCTCCAGCTCCCCACACAAGGAGGGGAAGAGGGTGACGGCCTAAGTGTGGGGGCTGTGGGTCAGGGAAGCACTTCCCACGGGTCCCTCTCCCCGAGCACACCCCACTAAGACCCCATCATTAAAAGATCTGACTGTGTGCAGCATCTTAAATGGAATCGCCAGTCCACAAGAGTCAGCTTCCAGCCCCCGAGGTCTCCCAGCGCCCTCCGGGCCCATCACCTTCCACCCCTAGGACTCCACAAACCAGCTCAGATGACTAGGAAAGACCCTACCTCCCTCCTCCTCTAACCTAGGCAAGAATTTGTGTGAGGCTTAGCCAAACAGCTTTTGCCCCACCCCTTCCCGGAAGTTGACAAGAGGCTGCCATGAAAGCAGCCAATCAGAGGCTTTGTCTCAGGCTCCTCCCCCCCCCTGTGAGCTCAGGTGGAACCTCTAGCTGCGAAGGAGGAGCAAAGAGGACACCTCGATGATGTCTGGATGCTGGGTCTTCCAGCAGCGTGGTCGGATGCTGGAATTCTCTAGGTTACTGCAGTATCCAGACTCAAAACCAGTTAGCCTCTTCCAGCTCCGTGGCTGGAAGTTCAGCCCCCTAGCTAACCTAAATTTTTCCCCTGCATTTGCTGGTCTCTCTTTATTGCTCTGCTTCCTATGGGCCCAGGGCCAATGGTTACGAAAGAGGAGGGAGGAAGAGTATAGAATGCGGGCAGGGAGAACCAGTACTGATGGTTAATTATGTGCCAAGCACTGTCCTAATCAATTTTTTTGCGCATGTTACCTCATTTTCTTCTCCCAGGAGATAGGTACTATTATATTCCCCACTTTACAGCTAAGGAAATCAAGGCACAGAGAGGTCAAGTAACAGGCTAAATTCCCACAGCTAGTTAATCATGGAATCAGGATTAGAATTCGGACAATTGCACCAGAATATGTCTGCTTAACCCCTCTACATCCTGGAGCCGTGAGGCACTGAGACTTTAGCTTTCTCCATTCCCAAGGCCTAGTTTCTCCTCCTTCCTCCTGAGATGAAAAGAAAAAGAGAAGGAAGAGGGAAGAATGGAGGGGATTGTGGAAGGAATCACGTGAAAAGAGCGATGGAGAGCAATTTACAGTCAGGAAAATACCAGGATGTGCCACATCTGTGTCATCCAGGGACCTCACTTCAGGAAAGCCTGGGGTGGCGTGGGAAAAGGCAGTCCTTTTGGCACCTACTGGTGGCAGGAGTGAAGGCACTATAGCACTCTGCCATAAATGTCCCAGCCACCCTCTCTGGTGGCACACTGCCTCCGACCCCTTCCCCAGAAGCCAACCCAATCCCCCAGGAAAAGTCCGCATGTGCCAGGCTGTACACACTGCTTTGCAGGTGAGACCCCAGGGCTCAGGTGGACTCAGGGCCATCTGGAGGTGACAGGCAGCCTGGAAAAGCCCAAGGCCCTGGGAGAGCCCACAGCAGCTCAGACTGCAGGACTCTCCAGACAGATCCGGCAGACCTGAAGTCCTCCTCGTCCGCCCCTCCTCCTGGAACTCTGGAGACCTGATGTGGTCCGTGGTGCTGACGCTCCCAGGCTCCCGGAGGAGTTCTTGGCCACTGGGATCCTACTGTATGCCTGAGGACCACTAGCCCCATGCTGGCTGCCATTTCTCAGGCAGCACTGAGCCCCATAGGGCACCAGAAGTCTTCACCAGCTTGGAGCAGGGAGACAGGACCGAGACTGGGAGGCGGACACCTGACCAGACACTGGATCTAGCCCCGCGTCTGCGGATCTGGGGTTCTCCAGACTAGTCGTTTTGCCTACCTCTCAAAATCCTGTCAACTACTCTGACGTGCTCTGATTCCTCCTATGAGTCTCTCATCTCTGTGCCCAGATCACCTGGTACTGCAGGTGGTACTTGTTGGCCTCAATGAGGCTGCCCAGAGCCAGCCCCTGGCCTGCCCAGCTGCTTCCCCACTGGCACAAGTCCTGGATGCTGACATAGATAGTTCAGACCATCTATACACGATATACTCCCCTAGCCCCTGACCTACACTCATCCTGTGCCCCTGAGCAAACAGAACCTGTATTAGTCTGGTTTTAACTGCTGTAATGCAAAACTTGAGGCAGGCTAACTTTACAAAGAAAAGAAGTTTATTTTGGCTCACAGTTCATTCCAAGGTTGAAGGTCCATATCTGGTGATGGTCCTCTTACTGACAACATGGGGCATCACATGGCAAGAGAAGGGAGCATACATGTCTCCTCTGGCCTCTCTCTTCCTATAAAGCTGACAGTATTCAATCATAATGACCATCTGATTGATAACCCTGATGAGCTTACCTGGTCCTAATTGCCTCCCCAAGGCTCCACCTCTAAACACTATCATCAAATTAAGTCTCCACCCTCCTACTACTGCACAGTGAGAATTAAATCTCAACTTATGAACTTTTGGGGAATACCTTCAAGCTATATACAAAGCACAGTAGGACCTGATCTTCCTCCTAGTTCTAGATTACCAAGAAGTGACTTCTGACCCTGCCTCCCCAAGAAGTCCCCCCACACACACCCCAAATACTGGTTCAGACCCCGTTCTCCAGCCTCAGCCTTGAACCTGAGTTCTGACATTGTCCTGCCCCAACCCCAGGGCCTCAGATATTATCCCCAAATCTAGACCACAGGGTCGTACCCTCAGCCACTGTGGCAGGGACTTTGTGGCCACTCTCAGTTTCTTAATGAGAAGGAAGCGCTTGAGAGAACCCTCAAGTGCCTGGCCCTGGTAGAGTGCTCACCAGAATCCACCCTGTCACCCAAGGTCCCACCTCTACAACCCAGGCTTCAGTCCATTCCAAAGCCCACCCTTGGGTTCTTTTATGCCCCTTCTCAGGAATCGGCATGACCCTTGAGAGAGCAGATGCCCGACCAGGTAGGTTTCCACATCCTGTGGCAGACTGAACAACAGCCCTTTAAGATGTCCACAGCCCAACCCCTGGAACCTGTGAATGTGATACCTTCCATGGTAAAAGGGATTTTGCAAATATGATTACATTAAACAATTTGAGATGAGGAAACTATTCTGGATTATCTGGGTTAGGCCAATGTGATCATGATTCTAAGGACTTTAAAAAAAAAAAAACTTGATTTTGTTTATTTATATTATATTTTATGTGGTGTTTAGGATAGAACCCAGTACCTCACATGTGCGAGGCAAGTGCTCTGCCACTGAGCCACAACCCCAGACCCCTAAGTACTTTTTTAAAAATATTTTTTAGTTATAGATGGATGCAATATCTTTATTTCGTTTATTCATTTTTATGTGGTGCTGAGATTCAAACCCAGTGCCTCACATGTGCGAGGCAAGTGCTCTGCCACTGAGCCACAACCCCAGCCCCACTAAGTACTTTTAAGAAAGAGACAGATCAGAGTAGACAGTTGGAGATGTGGCAACAGAAGCAAGAGGTTGGAATAATGCCATAAGGCATCAAAATAATAATAAGTTCAAGTCGGGATGGATACCATAAGCCTCAATTAATTGTTCACAAATTAAAATAACTTCTGATCATTTGCAACCAAATGAATACATTTGATATTGTTAAATAAAAAGGTGGGGTGGACTGAGTGGCTAGGCGTGGTAGTGCACACCTGTAATCCCAGCATCTCGAGAGCCTGAGGCAGGAGGATCACAAATTCAAGGCCAGTCTGGGCAACTTAAACCATGTTTAAGTGTAGTCATGTTTCAATTTTTTTTTTTTTTAATTTAAAAGGACTTGGGAGGTAGCTCAGCAGTAGAATGCTCCTAGGTTCGATCCCCAGTGCTACAAATACACACAGAAAAGAGAAGACGGAGAGCTTCCCCTGGGTTTGATGAGGTCATTGAGCCACTAATCTAACCAATCTCACAGCTACCTCCTTCTACTCAATTTGTCTACTTTCCATTACAGAAGGAGCCGGGTTGTTTAAAAGCATTAAGAATGGAAAAGAAAAAGTTCCAGTCAGAGAATAACAGGATCCAAAACACCCACCCCACCCCACCCCCATAAACAACTAGAAAACTGAAGGAAATGTGGGAAACAACTTTCAGACAACTGACAATACAGGACTAATTTCTGAGGAAAAGAAACAAATGAGGTGAACCACCACTGCGCAGACTTTCTTCCTGAGAGCAGTTTGGCTCTGTTTGGAACCCACAGTGGAAAAGCGGGAGTTGAGGAGAACAAAACAGAAGTTCAGGGTGGCAAAGGCAAATAGAATTCACAGAACAAAAAAGAGCTCTAAAAATTTTCTAAAAAGGAGAGATCAATGCAAGCACAGGGGTCCACGAGTGAGTCTGTAGAATGTAAAAAGAACCCCTATTGCTCAATAAAAAGAAGTCAATTGTGGGCTAGGGATGTAGCTCAGTTGGTAGAGTGCTCGCCCCACATGCACAAGGCCCTGGGTTCAATCCCCAGCACCAAAAAAAAAAGAAGTCAAGCACCCCAATTCAAAGCTAGGCAAAGATTTTGAACACATGCTTCACTGCAGAAGATACATGAATAGCCAATAAGCATATGAAAAGATGTTCAGTCATTAGTCATCAGAAAAATGCAAATTAACCACAATGAAATACCACCTCGCATCCATGCAAATGGCAAATGGCTAAAATTTAAAAACCAAGTCTGTCTCACAATGAGATGCCCTGGGCCACCTTAGGACTCTGCAGAGTCGCCAACAGCAAAAAGACATCTCACCAGATGTAACCCTTGACTTTTGACTTCCAGCCTCTAGAATTCCATGTGACCAAGATGCAGCCACATGACCAAGGCTCAGCCAGTGAGAGAGACCCATCCTGGACTTCGCCCAGGAGTCAGGGATTCACAGATGAGGCACAGCAGAGAATCCCCGTGGCAGTGGGTCCACAGTCCAGCTGTGGACAAGGGTCTTCACCAGACTAGTTGGTGGGTCACACCATTCAAAGCCAAGTTTGCCAGTCATCCCTATAATTCCCCCAACTACCCAATGGGCTGTCATAAATTCATTCCCCAACTAAAAAGTAAAATAAAAGACTGAACAGGCATTGGCAAGAATGTGGAGTGAGGGGAACACTCATATTTGCTGATTGAAGTGTAAAATTTGGAAATACTTTGGAAAGCAGTTTGACAGTCTCTGATAAACTTAAGTACATACAGTCTGCCCTCTGTATCCATGGGTTCTGCCACATAGATTCAACCGGCCACAAATCAAAAGTATTCAAATAAAATTGTGAAAAACAATTGTGTCTACACTAAACAAGTATAGACTTTTTTCTGTGCCATTAGTCATTAAATAATATGGTATGACAATTATTTATATAGCATTTACTTTGTATTGGGCATTATAAGTAATCTAGAGATGACTTAAAAGTATGTGAGAGAATAAAATAAGTGAACAAATACATAATAAATAGCATATTTCTCAATAAAAAGTATATGGGAGACTGTTCATAGGTCATATGCAAATACAGTGCCATTTTACATACGGGACTTGAGTACCCACAGATTTGGGTGTCTAAAGGGAACCCTGGTATCAATCCCCTATGGATACGAAGGGACCATATATGACCCAACATTTCCACTTGCAGAGAAGTAAAACTGTGTGCACTCATTGTCCACAAATGTTCAGGGAAGATTTATTATAATAGTTAAAAACTAGGAACACCAACAGAATAGAGGAAGGGGGCTAGGAGAAGGGAAGAGAGGAGGGAAAGACGGGGACTGGGGACTGACATGGAGCAAATTAAATCCATGCTTGTAGGATCACGTCAAAATGAACCCAGCTATTATTGTAACCAGAATGTACTAATAAAGGCATTTTTTAAAATACTAGAAACAACACCCATTTTTACTGACGAGTGAATGAATAAACCAACCACAGTCACACATGCAATGGAACGCTACTCAGTAATAAAAATGAACTATTGACACACCTTGATGTCCATGAATCTCAAAAACATTTTTGCTGAGCAAAAGAAGCCAGACACAAAAGAATATGTAATATATGATATTGTTCATCTGAAACTCTAGAAAAGACCAATCTATCACTGTGGGCAGATGATGAAGATTGACTGTGAATCTGTGGGGGAGGGGTGATGGAAATGTTCTACACAGTGTAAAAATTTACGAAAATTTGTCAAATTGTGCCCCCTAAAATGATGCATTTTACTGTACATAGTAAACCCCAATAAAGTTTGTTTTTGTTAGGTCTTGTGAGAATGTTTAATTAGTTAATGAAGTGGATTGCGGTGGACATTTCCTGGATTTTAGCCAATGTGAGGAAATCCGGTCCTCTGCTGCCTTCTAACCTCATGTCCCACCACACACAGACACACACTACGTGACCCTGACTTGAGTTTTCTGAATGTGAGAAGACTCTGGAGTTACAAAGAGCTTGACCAAAATGCAGGAAAGAGAATTGTTAGAGTTGGGGGGGCTTGATGGAGGAGGAGATGTCAAAACCCCTGCAGGAAGCTGCACTCCCCTCCCAGCCCCCACCAGAGAGGCTCTGCCACAGGAATCTCATGTTCAACTTCATTTTCTCAGAATGTCAAGGACCTGGGGAACTAGACAACTCCACAAGGTGGATAGGTGGTACAGAAGAAGGGAGAAAGAAAGGGTGGGGACAAAGGGACATTCCTGAGAACATTCTAGGCTCAGAGATGGAAACAGCTCTCAGTAGCTGGGGCTAGGAGACAGAGAGCACTCAATGAACTACAATGGGAGAGATAACAGAGTTGGGAAGGGTCCTTTCATCTCTAGCAAACTGATACCCCTCTCCCCAAACACATACACACACCAAACTGTGGTCAACCTGGCCTGCTGAGTGGTTTATCAGGCTGAATACTGTGCTTTGTAGCTGTCACATTGATTGTGTTCTTAACATCTGCTCTCATCAGTGGTCTTTGGGGGAAGGGAGCATGACTACAAGGACACAAAGATTTCAGGGAATCCCGGAGCCGGAAACAGCACATTCAGGCCTCGTGGAAACTGGAACCAGGAAATGGAGCGCCAGGAGTATTTCTGTATACTTACTCCATTGTCCCTTCTCGACCCATTTTATCTGTGTAAGATGACCACCAGTCCCAGCTCAGGTTCCTCACCTCTCAGACCAAAGGCCCATCACCAGTTAGAACATAATTCAAATTCTTAGAAAAGGCTGATTGGCTTCATGCAACACGTTACTAGGTCTCCTCCCCACTTGGCTCAGGTGTCCACAATCCATCTACTAAATGTACCAAGGTGAGTGAGGTGGAATTATAAGGCCCGCTGCCAGTTAATCAGGGCTGTGCAAAGAGAAGATGCCCTGAGAAAGAGTTGTGGTCAGGCAAAGCCCCCAAACTTTCCTAATGCAGCATCCTTCTGAAAGTGGTAAAAAGGTGAGCCATATCCCCAGCAAGAAGATGGTAAGACCCAGAAGCAGATGGTAACTAAGTACCACCAGTCCTCCCTCTGATACTCACAGGCGGTGTATGCAAGCTGCCGCGGTCCGGCTGCAGCAGAATAACCAGGGGGGGTGACGAATGACTTGTGTATGTTGATGCAGCAGGAATGGAAGCCGTTTATTGTAGGACAACAGAGGTATTTATACATTTTGCACAGCTTATCTTAATTAGCATAAACTAGATACAGCAGTCAACCAATCAGGAATCTCCATACTTAATGGCTCTCTTTTGTTACTTTACAAACCACTCCCTCTGGCATTTTGCCAGGCGCCATCCAGACTTGTTTACAGACTCTAACAGCAAGCCTCTCCCTGATGTTTGGGGGAGCTCTCTTCATTACATGCCAGCCTCACCCAAGTTCCAAGAAATCGTCCCCTCACCTTAACTTTTATGTCATCAATCCTCCTATACTACTCCCCACTTTCCCTTCTCCACTGTCCAAAGGAACTATCAACCTACCTATTGCTCTTCTGTTCAAAATAGCAGTCAGTTTGATCCAAAAGCTCACATTTCTTGCTGTCCACAGCAAAGACTCCGAATGAGTGGGTGAGCATCTTGGAGTTCCTTCTAAATGGAGACTCAGTTGTAATCTAACCTTTTTTTTTTTTTTTTTTTTTTTTCACTGATTGGCAAGGTCAGATGTACACAGTTATCCCCATTCTCTGAGACAACTCCAAATATGTCTGTGTGGAGATGCCACAAATTACATAATCTCCAATAGGCACTGGAGATGGGACTATCATCCACCACCATATATAGATACAGGCCAAGACACTTCTTCCTTGGGCCAATAATGTTAAATCCTGTGGCTGCCTCAGGAGAACATCTCATTAAGATAATAGGCAGCTTACATGCATAACCCAATGTGAAGCTGGACCTTCTGGGATATTAAGCAAATGAAATGGCTCACAGGCCAACAGGGACTACTTAAGAGAGACGTTTAATCATAATGAAGACACTCCACCCCAAGCCACATGGCTGCATCTAGTAAGCACAATGACACAGGTAGGTCATCAGAGAAAGCCGAGTTCAAGCTAGCCCATTGGGAAGAACTCCCAAATGACCCAATATCTCACAGGGGTACTTCACCAGTTTGAATGCAAAGCAAAAATAATGAACATCACAAGAGAAAATGACCATCATGATTTATGACAAAAACCTATCCCAACTCCTCTTGTTATTTTCTTCTGAATTAAATATTCTGGGCAGCAGGGCTGAGGTTGTGGCTCAGTGGTAGAGCACTCACCTAGCACATGGGAGGCACTGGGCTCGATCCTCAGCACCACATAAAAAGACAGAAAGAAAGGTTTTGTATCCATCTACAACTTGAAAAAATATTAAAAATATATATATGCATACTGGGCAACAAATAGTAGCTTCTGTCTGAACCTGTGTTAGTTGGGACTCTTCTTTGCAAGTGGCTATAATTCAACTCTAGCTAATGTGACCATAAAAGGTCAAAGCAAAAGATGGGCAGAGGTGGGCCTGACTCTAGAGATGGTGGAAACCAGGACTATGGATGTCACCAGAACATTTGCTGGTTCCCATCTCTGCTTGTCTTGCACCCTGGATGTGGCTACTGTGCACATGATGCTTTGCACGGTGGTCACTTGTTATTCTGGGCTCCTTCGTACTAATTCCATGACCAGGAAGAAAAGGAATTTTTGTCCCCAAGCTCCAGCTTTGAACATTTTTATGAAGGACTAAGTTCCTGGCTTGAGTCATACCCCTACCCGCAGAGCCAATGACTTTAGGGCAGGGGCATGAGTTATTACAGATGACCTGGACCAAGTCTACTGCTTACACCTGACCTGCAGATGAATACCACTCACTCTCGACTTCCTGGTGCAAGTGGCATTTGTTTTCTCATTTTCTCCTCTATACCCTAAGGCCAGTGTCACATCTGTCATTTATCACAGCCTTTATCAAGTTACTAGTTCAAGGTTCAATTAGGCAGTAATATCTCTAAGTCTTTCTCAAATCTGCCACTATTAGTAAGTGTTGGTTCCTGTTAGAGATAAAGTAATTCTCCATACTGAAGGCACAGAAGCACACATAAATATTTTGATCCCTAGGAGCTTCAGGTGCACACATAGAGAATACAAATGGTAAAAGCCAAGAATAACCCTAAGGTGGCCCCTGCAACTGTTGCTCTTGCAGATAACAGGTACCCGAGAGCAGACCAAAACCCCAGAGAGTCGGAGTATTTCATAAGCATTGAGCAACTTCTAATCTAGGCTATATGTGGATTTCATCGCTAAACTACATATAGATTTTGTTCTTTTCATTTCTCCGACTCATCGCCTCTGTTCTACATCGTCTTGCTTCCTGTCCTTCTGTTCTTTGGTTTCTGTCCAAAATATCTTTAACCCAGTTACCACAGGTGTCCCATGTGTAGCTCCACAGTCATATTTCATTCATTTATTTCCATTAAAGCGCTGTTAAGATTAATTTCCAGTCTTCTTTGGCATGGCCCCACAATATATTTCAAATAGAAGCTATATCAGACAATGTGTAGAATTATAGCAGATATTTGAATAAAAGAGAAATTCCATTGCTCTTGGAATAAAATGTTCAAATGCCAATATCTTGAATTTTACATCATATGGTGTTTGCATACAGGAGTTACTAAAAAAAAAACCCACAAAAATAATAAAATTCACAATGAAGGATGTTCCTCCAACCAAATCCAGATTATCAAGCAACTATGCTTGAAGGAGTAACTAACTCATTTGGACATGTATTAACACATCTTAGGGGCATTCCCTAATCATTCTGGTCATGCTAGCCCTTTTTCCTTTTTTTCTGATAATAAAAGAAATGACAGATTTACAACCCACTCAAAAATATACCAAAAAAAAAGTTTCTTAAAGTTTCTTAATTTTAAAGGAAATGCCACATCTCTTTATTATTTCGACTGAACTTTAATGGTGCATCCTTCAACAGTATGATTTTCTGTAGGCTGTGAAGCTGTTTTATTCCACCTAGACAGGAAGCACTTTCAAAATGAGAATTCTTTTCTTATCTTAATTTAAAAAAACAACAAAATTATTCAGCGATGAAAAGGAATGAGCTATCAAGCTGTGAAAAGACATGAAGGAAACTCAAATGCATATTACCAAATGACAGAAACCAATCTAAAAAGGATATATACTGTGCCATTCCAGCTTTATGATATTCTGAAAAAGGCCAAACTATGCAGAAGTAAAAGTACCAGAGGTCACCAGGGGTTGAGGAGGAGGCAGGGTCAAATGGCAGAGCACAGAGGACTTTTAGGCAGTGAAACTTCTTTATGATACTATGACGGTGGAAACATGTCATTATACATTTGTCAAAACCTACACAGTGTAAAATACCAGGAGTGAGCACTAATGTACTTGGGGTGATAATTAGTGTACTTGCGGTATCATGGACTTGGGGCGATAATGATGTGTCAGTGCTGATTCATTAGTTATAACCAATGGTCCACTGGACCGGTCTAGCGTGGAATTTTGGTGGAGGAAGCTGTGTGTATTTTGGTGCAGGAGATACTTGGGAAACTTCTATACCAAGCTCAATTTTTCTGAAAATCTGAAACTGCTCTAAATAATAAAATATATTTAAAAAAAAAAAAAAGAACAACAACACCATTTAAATTATCAGTGGTGGTACACTAATTGCTGTTTACTTCAAGGCTGCAAATGACCACAAACTGGGTATGCCAAAATGGAAGGTTAATAGAAGAAAACAAGAGTATTCTATAGAGCCCAAGTCTGGGAACTTGAGCCCGATCAGGTAGCTGGACTCTTCTCTACTTCTATGGTGCTGACTAAGCTATTTTCTTGGCTTCTCTCTGGCTGGATCAAGGTACTTCATTCTTCTCTCCTCTCTCCTCCTCTTCTCCTACCTCCTCTGCTGCTGCCAGGTTGTCTGTCTGTCTGTCTGTCTCTCTCTCTCTCTCTCTCTCCCTCCCTCCCTCCCTCCCCCCCACCTCAAGTTTTCTCAACTTTTCTTTTACATTGGCCCAAACTTGGCCCTCCCACATGAACTTCAGATGTCTTTACAAATTCATAATAAAAAGAACCTAATTCACTGAGTAAGTCCGAGACTCAGGATTAGGGAAGCGACAGGCTGGAGGGACACACGGAACAGCCCTAAGGAGAATGAGGGGTAACTGCTCAGAAAAGGCTGAACAGGCACCATGAAAAGCATCTCTTATAAATTTTAAAATTACATGAATAATTCTCTCCAGAGGTAGATGACGAGAAAGAGACCCTCAGCCCTGCTGGGAAAGGGCACCTCATGACAGCCATCAGGAAATTGAGCTCCATCTACTTCCAATCCAGGTCATCTCCATGCAGTGGTCCTGACAGACAGAAGAGGTGGGGTGCAGGGGGTGATGCACCGACATGTGGTTTATTTGTGCTGGTTGCCCCCGTTGCCAGCAGCAGAAATAACAAGCAGACGGTAGAAGTTCTGGGGCACACAGGTTAAGCATATTCCTTGACCCACCACATAAGCCTTCCTCCATATTATTGTATTACTCTCAAATTCCACCTCTTTCCCTTCTCTCCCTTTCTCTTCAAGACACACACACACACACACACACACACACACACACACATGCATTGTGTATTCTTCTTTGTCTCCAAGCACCTTGTTCTCCAGACTTTCACAGCTATTGTTGATGAAGCTTTTCCCAGATATAATCAAATTACTCTCCAGAAAAGCAAGATTTTACAAAAATTCCCACCAAGTACTGACTGAAGGTATCCCCTTTCTACCAAAGACACACCACAGGTGAAACACTGCCAAACGTGTAGGGTCACATACAGATTCTCTTACAAATATTTACTATACATATTACTTTTTCTAACAATTTATCCCTGTGTTATTACAATAAATTTTCTCCTACCTCCGATCAGAATCCCATCTTTAAAGACTACACTGTATTATGTAATTTTACAGTTTATTTTACCAACACAAGTAGTGGACACATAGGCTCATTCCAGCTCTTCCCAATCATAAGCAAAGTTGTCATAAATATCCATAAACATGCATCTGTCCAATTATACTCTTGGGATAAACCTTAAAAGTGTGAATACTGGGTTAAGAAGAAAATGCAGGTATTGCACAGATACTACCAAAAATGTAAAATTTTATAAAAATGTATAAGATACATTCATCAGCACTGTAATCTTGCTTGGAGAAGCAGAAAATAATATCTTGATGTTCTGATTTACAATTATATGATTCTAGAAAGAGCTGAACAATTTTCATATGACTTTGATTAAAAAAATTGGGGTCGGGGGGCAGGGGTTGTGGCTCAGTGGTAGAGCACTTGCCTAGCATGTGTGAGGCACTGGGTTTGATCCCTGGCACCACATAAAAATAAACAAATAAAATAAGGGTATTGTGTCAATCTACAACTAAAAAAAAAATTTATTTTTTTTTAATTTCCTTACCCACTTTTCTTTTGCACTAACGTGTAAGAATCCTCTTTTACATTGAAGACGTTAACCTATTACCCTGTTTAATCAAGAGTTTCTGCATTTTAAAACTCATCTTTTAAATATATACATATATTTTAAATAGAGACCTTTTATTGCTTTATATAATCACACCTAGGAGCCATGTGTGGTGGCACTCAGGAGGTTGAGGTGGGAGGATCAGTTGAGCCCAGGAGTCCCAGACCATCCTGGACAAAATAGTCAGACACCACCTAAAAGGAAGGAAGGAAGGAAAATAATGCTAATCCTATCTTTGCTTCTTCCTTCCTTCCTTCCTTCCTTCCTTCCTTCCTTCCTTCCTTCCTTCCTTCCTTTCTTTCTTTCTTCTTTTCTTCTCTTTCTTGCATTGCTGGGGTTGGAACCAGGGCCTCACAAATGCTAGGCAAGTGCTCTACAATTGAGCTACTTTCCTTAGCCCAAACGCATTTTTTTAAAATTCAGCTTCCATGTTCAGGTTACATTTAGAAAGGTTTCCCCTCCCTCTGAGTATAAAATTATTCTCCTAGACTTCTTTCAAAATCATTCATACTTGTTCGACCTTTTATATTTTGTCATAATCTGCCTGAAATTTAATTTAGCATAAGGTAGGAAGTAGGATTCTTTTTGAGGGTCTAGATTAGTTAATTGTCCCAAACCTATTTAATGAACAGGCCCACCTTTCCTGGCTGGCATGAAATGCCACCCTATTGTATATTGTTTCTGAAACATTCAGTCCTGTGAATTATTCTGTCTATTCCAGGGCCAAAGCATTCTGTTTAATTATTCATTTAAATAGGCAAGAGTACTGAATGTTGTTCAGGGTCTCTTACACAAGATTAGTCTTTTGCTCTGGTCTAATCTTATTTTCCTGGAGAGTAGTGTAGCTCATTCAAGATTGTCCACTTGCAGACAGCTTCTCACTCTGCGTCCCCCCCCCCGAAACTCTGAAGCAAGATGCAGCCCTTCATCACATTGCAAAAGTGCAAAACTGCCCACACGTGTCACCAAACATTGTTGACTTTACAAGACTTCATGGAGAGACAAAAGAGATGCTTATAGCACAGCAAAAAAATGCTTAGCAGGCATTTCTGTTTCCTTCAAATCTGTCCTTGGCTAACAGCCATTGATTCTTCCCCTCCGTCTCCTGACTCTTCCCTCACATAACCTCTCTAGCCTCTTCCAAGTCCTAAGAATTCATCTCTAGCTACAAACTGCATACATCACTCAGAAAAACAAAACTCCTGCTATAAATTAATTTTTTTTTTTGGGTACTGGAGATTAAACCCAGGGCCTCTTGCTTCCTAGGCAAGTGCTGTACCCATCGCCTGCCCTAAATTAATGTATTCTTCTTACCATTCATCAGTTTTTACCCTAGGGAGAAAACACATGTGTGAGCCCACACACTACCTCCCGGTGCATTCAGCTAATAACAGCATGCACCTATCAAAAACAGGTCTCAGGGCTGGGGCTGTGGTTCAGTGGTAGCTCGCACATCTGGCATGTGTGTGGCACTGGGTTCAATCACTACATAAAAATAAATTAATTAACCAAATAAAGGTATTATGTCCATCTACAAAGTAGTGGTGGTACACACCACTTTTCCCAGTAACAAGTTCAAAGCCAGCCTCAGCAACTTACTTAGCAAATCCCTGTCTCAAAATTTAAAAACAAAATAAAAAAGGGACATAGTTCAGGCTTAAGTGCCTCTGGATTCAATCCCTACCAAAAATAAATAAATAAATAAATGCAATATTAATTATACTCTTTTTTAATATTTTTTTTAGTTTTCAGTGGACACAACATCTTTTTTTTTTAATTTTTTATGTGGTGCTGAGGCTCGAACCCAGCGCCCTGTGCATGCCAGGAGAGCACACTACAGCTTGAGCCACATCCCCAGCCCCTAATTATATTCTTTACTAAAAATTTAAAAGTATAATTTTTAAATTTCTATATCAAGAAAATTTTAAAAGTATATGGAAAGGTATTCAGGAAATATTTAGTATACCACATACATGAATAGGAAATCTCATATATGCCAATTCATAATTGACATAATATGATATTAAAATGTTGATTATTTCTATACTGACTTATAGATTCAAGGCAATTCTGAACAAAAATTCCAATACATATTTTTAAGAACTGACTAAGCAAATTCTAAAATTTACATTAAAGTGCTAAGGGCCAAGTATAACTAAGATACTGTTTTAAGAAGAGAACAAGGTGAGCTCTCTCCTCTCTCTCTCTCTCTCTCTTTTTCTCTTTCTCTTTTCCCTGCCTCCCTCATCCTATTACTCCTTTCCTCCTCCAACACACGCCCTGCCCCCCCCCACGGTCGACCAGTACCCCCTCAATGAAAGAGGTCATCGGTATTTCTCATTTGATTCGGTACAATGCGGGACTGGGACTGCTACTGGACATTGGACGCATTGCACTCTACCTACTGAGGTTGACCAGTTGGCCAGTGTGCCCCAGCATGACTGAGGTTGACCAGTTGTCCACATGAGGACTGATTTTCTTTTTTTTTTTTTTTTTTTAATGCAGATTTTTGGATCAACTTCCTTCTTCCAAGGATGGTGGAATGATGACAAAGATGATGGTATTGGAGATTTGGTACACTTTTTTTTTTTTTTTTTTTTTTTGGTAGTTGTTTTTCCTCCTGGATGGCTGTCAAACCTGCAGCAGCACACACATCGGTCCATCTCGAAGTGGAGAATCTCTAAAGGATCTTCAAGGAAAGCGTGGACAAGGAGGATTCAGTCCCGGGAGATTCTTGACACGAGATGGGAAATCCCCCCACCCATTTCTTCTGGAAAATACCTAATACCAATAAAGACAGGACAAAATGCAGCACAAAAAAAAAAAAAAGAAGAAGAATAAGAAGAAGAAGAGAACAAGGTGAAAGGATTGCCCTATCAAAAATCAATATATGTGGGGTTGGGGTTGTGGCTCAGCAGTAGAGCACTCACCTAGCACGTGCGAGGCACTGGGTTTGATCTTCAGCACCACGTAAAAATAAATAAATAAAAAAAGGTATTGTGTCCAACTACAACTAAAAAAGTAAACATTTTTTAAGAATCAATACATTTTATAAACTCTTGATATAAGACTGGGGATGTAGCTTAGTGGTAGAGTGCCTGCCTAGCATGCCCAATGTCCTAGAACCACAAAAATAAATCAGTAAAACAGTAAACAAATTCTTTTCATAAAACTATAGTAATTAAGGCAGCGGATAATGGGGCAGGAAAAACAAAACAGGCCAGTGGAGAAGGATACCAAGCCCAGAGTAGACCTATACAGGGACAAACCTTGGAAAACAGTGAAGGAAGCACCGCAGCTCACAAAGATGACTCAGTACTCACCAGGACATCTACTCGCCCACATTAGAAGTAAACAGCCTGCAATCCATCTTTCAACCTAGAACAAAAATAAATAAATAAATTCATGCCAAAGAGGGAAGTTTTTGTTTTTTGTTTTTTTGTGTGTGATAGGCTTGGGAACCCCTTGGCTCAAGTGATCTCCCATCTCAGCTTCCTGAGTAACTGAGACTACAGATATACTCTACCATTCCTGGTTTGAAGGTTTCTTAAGACTTAAGAAAAATGGGGTGGGCAGGGTGGCTAACCTGTGCTAGGGATGAGGCTCAGTGGTAGAGTGCTGGCCTAGCATTTTCAAGGCTCTGGATTTGATCCCTAGCACCGTGGCTGACAGCACATCACTGTCCTCCTGCCAGAGACCCTGGGCTATCTATCCACAGCCCAACACAGTGCAGGACCCAGAGAAAAGGTGGATTGTACCTCCCCTACACCCAATCTCCAGGGCCATAAGAGTCTCAGTTCCTTGAAACAAACCCTTTTGTCAAAAAATGCCGGACCCAGGGAAGAGCAAAGCCTTACCTAGGGTCATTTAATGGGGCACTGGAGGAATCACAGCAAACATCCAGGCTTCCTGCCTCCTGGGTCTCCTGGGTCCTGTTTCACAGACTGAGTTTCCTGGAATCCTCCCTAGGATGCTCGGCTCTTGGAAACAGTGGATGATTTAGGATATAAAGTAGGAAAACTAAGCACAGACACCTCAAAAGGATCCCCCAACTCTACTCCCAAACCCTGCTTCTCATACAGGTGAAAGGAGAACCTGGAACAGAAGCAGCGGGAGCAGCAGATGGTTCTGCCCAGGTCTTGAGGATGTAGAAAGGGAAGAGGGTGGCAGGAAGGACCCCCTGCATCTCCTAGAGAGCCACGCCAAGGGAGGAATGGAGAAATGGCAGCCAGGGGAGGGCAGGAGAGACCGTGAGCCTATGGTCTCACAGCAGCACTTCCCCTGGCCCCTCACTCCTGGCCAGACTCACCAAGACCACTTCATTAAAAGCAGCTATGCACAACTTCTCCCACTGTTCTCTCTGGCCATGCACAGTAGTCTCACCACGTTAATCAACCCTTGGTTCAAAAAGTCATGCAGTGATCGTCAGGGGAGAAAATCCAATAGAATCAACAAAAAAAAAAAAAAAAAAAAAATGAGTTTAGCAAGGCTGCAGTTATAAGATCAATGGAAAAAAAAAGAACTGAAGCTCTAAATACTAGTAATAAGCAATCAGAAATTGGAATTAAAAGGACAATTACAGTAGCATCTAAAATACAAAATATATGGAAACAGTAAAAAGATCAGTGATTGGGGCTGGGGTTGTGGCTCAGTGGTAGAGTGCTCGCCTAGCATGCACGAGGCATTGGATTCCATCCTCAGCACCACATTAATGTAAAATAAAGATTTAAAAAAAAAAAAAAAAAGATCAGTGATTGTCATGGGTTTGGAGGAGGAAGATGGATAGACAAATTGGTTTCAGGAGAGTGAAACTATTTTGCATGATACTGTTATGGTAGACGCCTGTCATTATTTGATACCCTCAATACCCTGTAAGGTTAAGTACTAGTATTATCCTCAAGGTGAGAAAGATGGGAGACACAGATAAGAAATAGTGGAGTTACACTTGAACCCCAGTCGGGGACTTGACAGGATTCAGGGATGCCCATGAGCTCATGCTCACCTTCCTCACCAATTTTCTCTTCTCCTTCAAGGCTTTTCTCAAATACACTGAGAAACTTTATGCACCATCCTCCCCTCCCTCCCCTGTTGGGTCTTTCCTGGAAGCGGAAAAGGAATTAAGATGAAGTCAGCTGCTCAGGAGGTTTTCAGCCTCTGCCCCCTCCCTGAGACAGGTGCAGACATCTGGAAAACGAGGAGAAAGGAGAGAATGCAGAGGGCAGAAGTCCCTCCCTCCAGAGCACTTTGCCCCCTCACCTCTTGGCTACTGTCCAGAAAGTTCCACCTCCCCAGATAACCTAAGCTTTCCTGCTTCATGTCTGGGTTCTTCTGTAATCTGCCTCCAGTAATGTACCTCTGGGCTGGCAGTGGTGAAGCTCCAGAAAACAGTCTCTGAGATCTGACCTCTCCATCCTCCATCCTTCAGGCCCTGCCCCGTCCTGGGCTGGTAGGAACTGGTACTGGTGGCATCGGAGAGATGGAGTGAGAGGGACAGAGGATGGCCGTGATCTGCAAATGAGAACAGAACTCAGGGTTTCTGGTCCGAGTACCAGTTCTGGCCCTCACCTGGGGAAGAACCTGGGGGTGGAGGTCATGAGGAGTCCTGGCAGTGACTGAAGAGAGGCAGAAGTGACTTAGACACAAGCTGCGGCTGCTCAATGACAAAAATTAGCAGTTCATCCAAGGTCCATCCTCACCCAAGCCCTGATCTGGTCCCTTCCTGAGCTAATGGGACCCTACCCTGGGCCAGGGAATCTGACTTCTGCCACATCCAGAGTCAGGCACACATTGTCCCCACCCCAAGGAGGGAAAGAAGAGAACTGGCATGATCCGCACCTGGCTCTGCAGGGGCAGGGGGGCAAACGTGCCTCTGAAGACCCAGGGCATAGGGGTACAACAGGTACTTGGTCAAGATCCCAGTTTCTAGACCCGTCTTATTTCCATTCCCGGATCCCTGAAGAGCTCTTAACCTTGGCCAAGCCCATTTTCACTGATTCTGTGAACTCAGCCCTTAGATCACCAGCACACCTCCAACCCCTGAGACCCTGTCACCAGGGTCACCTCAAGGTTCCGTTCTCCTGATCCCGCCTCAGTTGGGAATGAGAAGATTTCTGTGCATTCCCTCACTTCTCCACCTGCTGCATCCTCCTTTTCCTGGAGGAATGACAAATTCAGGACAGTCTGCATCAAAACAGGTGATCACCCACACAGCGCTGACCCTCCCTGATCTTTACCCAACCAGCTTCCCAACCAAACCTGCACCATCACTAAGCACAGTGTTTCTGACCTTTATCTCATTCATTGCTCTGAGGCAAGAGTCTTGAGTCCATTTTTCAGGCCAGTGAGACTCCTGTCTCACCCACAGTTACTCCCCTGGGCCATGCCTCTGCATCTTATTTTCTCCCTGAACCATTGTATGATGTCTCTGTTCAGCCCATCCCCCCATAGTTCCAGAAGAATCTTGAGTCACTGACCTACAGTACAGGGACAGGTCTAGCATGAAATGAGTGAGCCACTACACTTGGATTCACCTCTCTTGCCTCACCCTAATCCCAGTCCTGTCTGATCTTATCTTTAATTCATGTTTGATATTTCATTCATCATAAATTTTTATATAAATTTTGACTTGTTAAAATATTTATCATGATTGCTGAGTTCTTTGGCACCCCCTTAGATTCTGCTCCTCGGCTCACCTTAGTCTCCACCATTCCCTGCACACATATACCTTCCTTGACTGCATGAGTCCTCAGGAACTTTTATGATCTGGCCCCTGCCAAAGGTCTCTGGGCTCCTGTCTATGTGGCCCACTGACCCAAGCCCCTGCTCTTGCACAATCTCTCTCATAATCTTTATTTGTAGAAACCTGACTGTTTACTATTACCTGGGCGAGGTAACAGCTGTACAATGTCCTTGAGGCAGGAAGGTGGTTGTTGTGTCCTGGGAACAGCAAGGCCATCGTGGCTGGAGCAGAGCCGTGAGCAGCAGTGGGCAGGAAGGAGGTCAAGGAGAAAGCGGAGACTGCTCCAAGGCCACGCAGGTCATTAAAAGGACCCTGGCTTCACTCTGAGAAAGAAAAGATCCTTCTGATGCTATGTTGAGAACAGACTGAAGACAGGTCTGGACAGAAGCAGACAAATGTGGGGGCAGAAATCCAGCGAGAGAAACACTGGCAAGGGCCACAGTGGCCACACTTGGATATGTTGAAGGAAGAGACACAGGACTCCGGTGAATTAGATTTGGGATGTGAGAGAGAAAACGGAGTCAAGGATGACTCCGACGTCTTTTGGCCTGAGCTACTAGAAGGACGGAGTTGCCATCTACTGTGATGGACAAGGCTGCAGCGAGAGCAAGTTTGGGGATGGGGATGAGTCATGTCTGAGATGATTCTAGACATCCAAATGGAGCTGGCAGGCAGCAAAAATGACAGTGATAGCAGTAATCACAGCTGCAGTCTAGTGCTCCCTCTGGGCTGGGGTGTAGCCTGGTGGTAGAGCGCTTGCCTAGCATGCATGCAGCTCTGGGTTTTATCCCCAGCAGCACCAAAAAAAAAAAAAAAAAAAACAGTGCTCACTTAGCCAACACTTTACATGTCTGGACTCATTTAACCCTCACAGCAATTCCATGACATAGAGCTACTATTATCCCATTTTACAGATCAGGAAATCTACATGCCTGGTTTTCAAAGATGAGCTGGAGCTGGGATCAATGATGTGTGGGGGTGGCATGATCTCACCCAGAGAGCAGGTGCAAAGGTCCAAAGACAGAACCAGATCTCCAAAGTTTAGAGAGTGGAAAGCTGAGGAATATCAGCAAAGGGGAGTAAGGAACCATAGTCAGAAAGTTTGGAGGGAACACCCTAGAGGGGTGTCCCCAGAGGCTAAGCCCAAAAAGTATTTCAAGGAGGAAGAAGTGATGGAGAGAAAGCACTTTGGAAACTACAAACTGAGATTGTAATGTGAGGAGAGGGTTTGGGCCTCAATTGCCCCATCTGCAGACGGTTCCTTAGAGATTGACCAGCTCAGACCATTTTGTGATGTTCTGTGACTGGCCCTTATACCTGCCCCTTCTGTCTTCTCCTTAGGTCTATACATCTATCTCTTCCCCCTGAGACAGTTTGGATGTAGTTTGTCCTCCAAAGATTCATGTGCTGGTGGCTTGGTCCCCGGTGTGGGGATGTACAAGGTGGTGGAAACTTGGAGAGGTGGGGCCTAGTGGGGGGTCCTTAGGTGGTTGGGGGTACGAAGGGATTAAGGCCTTTCTCCGGGGGGCCCTGGTAGGACAGTTGTTATGCAAGCCTGCACCTGGCTCCACCCAGTCTCTCTCTGGTTTCTGTGTGGCATGTGATCTACTCCTCCCACATGCACTCCCGTCACTGCCACCCACTATGGATTCAATGGGGCCCTCGCCAGAGCCTGCACTTACTGCTTAAACTATCAGTACCATAAATTTTTAGTTTTAAAAAATCTCTTTTCTTTATAAATTCAGCCTGCTTCAGTTATTTCATTATAGTAAGAAAAAAACAGATGAATACAGAAAAGGGGGAACCAGGAGTGAGATCAGTGCTAATAACAAATACCTAAAAGCACAAAATTATATTTGGAACTGGGTTAGAGGCAGGGATTGAGAAAGGTTGGAGGGAAGGGTTAGAAAAGGCCTAGAATGCTATCAGTGGAGCGTTATGGGCAATACTAGGGAAGGCTCCAAAGATAAGCCTGGGGACCTAATCTCAGATGTAAATGAGGATTCCACTAGAATCAAGTTATCCTGCTATACCATGGCAAAGAACTTGGATACAGTGTGTTTATGCCCTAAGACTCTATGGAAGGCTGAAATTAATAGTGATTGACTCTAATTTTAGCAGAAATTCCAAAACAACAAAGCATTCAGGCTGTGCATGGGGTATTACTGACTGCTTTAGTTAGATTTACAATGAGATGAAAAGCAGAGTGAAATGATTTTGAAACTTTACAGGTTAGCCAGGGAGAGAGCAAAAGGCTGTTTAAGATGGAAAGAGGCAGCCAGGATACAGAGCAGCGCAATTAAAAAGGAGTCTGTGCTAATTGGGAAAAGGCCTTGAGGGCACCCCAGAAATCTTCCCGGGCTCAGAGGTCTAGAAGTGCACTTTTGTTTTAAGGACTGAACCCCAGGCTTGCTGTCCAGGGCTCCCTAGGGATTCCTGCTTTCCAGCAAAGTGCACCATCACCATAATTCAAATCGATCCATGTAGGGCTTGCTCAGGCAGCAGACTCCGATATCCACGTGGAGCTATTTTGCAGACCGACAGAAAATAAGAGGTATGGGGTCATGGTGGCTCCCATCAAGATTTCACAGGAAGACCCAAAAGGCCAAGCAGAAGTTTGCCACAGAGTCTCTACAAAGAATGCCCAGTGGGGTGGTGATTAGTGGAGCTTTGGAATGGAGCCTCAGTGGGCACCCAGAAAGGTAAAGCTTCCAACACCATGCCACGCCCACCCAGGAAAGCTGCAGGCATTAGCGCGCAGTCCCAGATAGCAGCCATTTGATTTGGTCAACAGCCAGCAAAGCCAGAGAGGTAGGCCCCCAAGAGTCCCCTTACACCAGTGTACACAAGATGCCAGACTAGAGCTTTAGAATTTAATGTCTGCCCTGCTGGATTTCAACCTTGCTTCAGGATGCGTTCTCCTTTGTATTTGCCTATTCCTCCCTTTTGAAATGGGAATATACACTTCGGGCCTTTCCTACCATTGGCTATTAGAAGTCCATAATTTGCTTTGATTTTATAGGCTCACAGCTAGAAGGCTGTGAGTTTCAGATATGATCTTGAACTTTGGACTCTTGAATTATTGTTGGAACAAGTTAAGACTCTGGGACTATTTGGATGGAATGATTGTATTTGTATGTGAAAAGAATAAGAGCTTTGGGAGACCAGGGGCAAAATGCTAGGGTTTAAACATGGTTTGTCCCCTCCAAAACTCGGGTTGACGTTTGATCCCCATTGTGAGGTATTCACAGGGTGAAGCAAGATGGTGAAGGGTAGCATCATCATTAGGAAAGTGTCCCAACAAGACACATACATGGTGCCACCGCTATGGCTCTGAGGCCTTCCCCCTTCGGAACTAACCTGTGGCAATTGTGACTACCCTAAGCCCAAGAGAAAGCAAAATTGCAGTGCCAAGGCTAAAGGACTACCAGAACTGGTCAAATGAGTCACCTAAAAATTGTATATGGAAGATTCAGGGTGAGGAACAAGACCTAAACCTAAGAAGGCAGCTGTAGCAGTAACCCAGTTTATCCTGAAATTTTCAATAATTAGACACACATTAATTGTTCTGGTTTTTAAACAAAAAAAAATGAAAAATGAAAAAGAAAAAGGGAGACCAAAAGACTCACACGTGCACACAGACTCCGTCTTTTGCCATGTGAAGCCTTGCACTGCCTCGGGATTCTGCCAGCAGGAAGCCCATCTCCAGATGTGGCCCTCCACCTTGGAACTTCAGAACTTTGAGCCAAAATAAACTTCTTCATCATTCACCCACTGTATGGTATGTGTTATTAGCAACAAAAAATGGACTAATATGTCTCCAGCCCCCTCTTCCCACCATTTACCTCACTAGAATGTTCCTGCTTATAATCTACATTTTTGCCTCCAAGGAGTTCTCTCACCTTGAACCAGGCTGGGGATTGGGGCAGTTTCACTGTAAATACTTGTCCTCATCTCCTGGGGTTCACCCTTCATCCTGCCAATATGCTCAATTGCTCTCCTCTGGCCCAGGCCCCTGGCTCAGGCCCAAAAACCAAGTAGGTTACAGCTGCAGCCAGGAAGAGGAAAGGGGCTGCCTATTAACCCTCAAGAACCCAGAATCCCAGAAGCTGTTTTGGAGACGGAGGTTGGAAGCCATGGTTGGGAAGTTGGATGGGGGCTTGGGGCTACAGATTAAGGTATAGGATCTGGACCTGGGAACCAGGAGATTCTCATGTAGGAGGCTGGGGAATGAGCCCTGTTGACAGGACTGGGGCTGGGAGCTTGAGACTGAGTATGGGAATGTTAGGGTTAGGCCTGGGACTGGGAACCAGGAAACCACATGCCCGGGCTGACCCCTTACCAGGAGAACCCAGACAGTGCCCTTCAGGTCCTCTGGGAACCAGAAAGGATCAGGGAAGGCGCAGCTGGATTGAAGTTTAAGTCCTTTAGGAGGCTGGACCAGGGAGGCCACAGGAAGGACACTCTCAGGAAAGAAGAGTAAGGGACCCAGAGTGGGCAGTGTCTGGGAAAGGCTGGGGTCCAGGAAAGGAGTCCTTAAAGGGGTCAAGAATTCAGATCTTGCCAGGCTCATGGCACATGCCTATAATCCCCGTGGCTCAGGAGGCTGAGGCAGGAGGATTGCAAGTTCAAAAACAAGGCTCTTAGCAACTCAGTGAGACCCTGTCTCTAAATAAAATACAAAACAGGGCTAGATGTGGCTCAGTGGCACAGTGCCCTGGGTTCAATCCCTTGTATTGAAAATAATAATAATAATAATTCAGACCTGACATGTGGAAGGAGATGCCTCAATCACAGGACAGAGCTAGAAGATTTCTCAATAACTTGGTCCAGAGTGACCCAAGCATGTCTCTCAGCTGCCAGTCCCATGAGATGCTCCAGGTGAAAACAATCCTGTGGTGAAATGAGTTTGGGAAGCACTGTTGTGTCTCTGCCTTTCAGGACTCTTGATGCACATTCTCCCTTGAAAGGCTCTGGTCAGGGCTGGGGTCATAGCTCAATGGCAGAGTGCTTGCCTCACATATGTGAGGCACTAGGTTCGGTCCTCAGCACCACATAAGAATAAATAAAATAAAGGCATTGTGTCCATCCTCAACTAAAAATATTTTTAAAAAAATAAAGATAAAGGCTCTGGTCAGTTCCTGCAGTAAAGAAAAGCCTAACTACTTTCCTATTTTATCACAGAAGTTCTTCTTCCTGTAAGTAACACCTATCAACTTCCATGAAACAGACTTCGAGGAGCACTGAGTTAGCCTGACTCCCCATTCTATTTCTGGGGGAACCAAAGCTTAGAGAAAAGAAAGGATCTGCTGAGAAGGACAGAACCAAGTGAAATCCCAAGTGTCCCATCTTAAAAGGACACCAGAGCTGGGAAAGTGCCTTGAGACCATGGAGTCCATCTTGACCCTAGCCTCACCCCATTTGTAGATAGGTGACTGAAAGGAGGAGACAGGCATGGACTTCTTTTCTTCCCCAAAGTTCTAGATAGGGTTTGACTCGTTTGATTCAGTCTGATTTCTGACATGCTACACAAACTCTGGATCAGACTGCCTTCCTCACAGGTCTCCCCCCTCCCCACGGGGGCCAGCTTCTACTGACCACCTAGCTCTCTTTCTTTCTTCACCTCCCCCCCCCCCCAGGAAATGTTGTGGGCTCTGATTTGCCTGATGCCTTTTCCAAGATCATCTTCTCTCCCCATCTAGTGCAAAAGTCCCTCCCAGGTTCAAATCCTGTTCCTGTCCCAGTATTGAACACAGATCTGGACATAGACTCCAGAATGTTCTCTTAGGATGAGGCTTCATTACCAATCTGGAGGAATTAGGACATGTATGGGCTGCACTGTGTGATTTTTAAAATAGTCAAACTCTGGGGGCCCATCTCCTGAATGCAAGGCAAAGGAATAAATGGTCCCCACCAGGAGGGCTGGAGCTACAGCTGGGTTCTTATCCAAGTGGTTGGCAGAATCACCACACTAGCTGCTGAGGCAAAAAAGCTTGATCAGGTCGGAAATGTGCTAAAGACCTGTGGGGAAATACAGAGACACAAACTCACCCCAGAAGTGAGAAGACTTGAGACCCACGTGGGCTGTCTTCCACCATCCAAAACACAGCCGGGTCCCTACCTATCTCCCTGCCTTGCTGCCTTTTCCTGTTGGGAAGCAACCCTCAGGGAGGGGCTTCCTTCCCTTCTTGGGCAAAGCCTAGGGGTGACACATGCCCAGCCTTCGACCTCTGTGGAAAGGGGACGACGGAGAACAAGAAGGGTAGGGAAGTTTGGTTCCCCCACCCCCAAGGTTCACAGGCTCCCTGTCCCTGCAGGCTAAGCACAGCTCCTTCTCTGTCTCCTCAGGGGGTTTCAGCCTCTGGCAAACCCCTTCAACACCAGGAAGCAGTAGCTGTAGCCACCAGGCCCTCCCCCACCCCCTACAACTCAGAAGCTGGAGCCCTAACTTGATTGTGCCTGGTTAATCACAGCGTGAGCCGGTGGCTAAGCAAGCAGCCAGCCTCCAAGGTCCTCTCATCCTCATCAATCCCTGCCCTGGTCAAGCCTCCCTCAGTGCTGAGGCGGACAGGAGGCGCCAAGGGGGCTGGGAAGGAGGGCCCCAGGGTCTGGTTAGACCTTCGCAAAAAGGCTGATTGCCCCCTAGTCAAGAGTGGGGAGAGGGAAAAGAGAGGGGCAAGTGATGAGGACACAAGGACAATGATAGTTGAGGGATCTTCTTTTTTTAATATTAGTTGTTGATGGACCTTTATTTTATTTATTTGTATGTGGTGCTGAGAATGGAACCCAGTGCCTCATACATGCTAGGCATGCGCACTTCCACTGAGCTACAACCCCAGCCCTGGGGGATCTTTAGGACAAGGCAGAAGCAGTCATTGGGAGTCGACCTACCCAGCTCTACACCTACTACCTGTCTGATCTTAGGTGACTGAACATCTCATTTATAAAATAAGGATAAGAATTCTACCTATTTCATTGGATTATTACAAACAATAAATGAGCTAAAACATGTAAAACACTGATAACTAGTGCTCTGCAAGTGTTTGTTAAATAATGGGACTGCAGAATGAAAGATGGGGAAACTGGCTTAGTGACTTCCCAGTATACCCCTCCCTCCTACACGGAAGTGTTCTAAGGTACCAAGCTGGGGGCAAAACCCACAAACTGGAGGAGTCAAGAGGACCCAATGAGTTAACCTACCCTCTCTGGACCTCAGTTTTCTATCTGTAAAATGGGACCATAACTGCCCCTACATCATGGGCTGTTGTGGAGATTAAATGACAACGTGCACAGGTTCAGAGCTTATGAATATGGTGGTCAGTAATAAGGGCTCAGTAAATGACAGCCAGCTCCTATTACCTTCTGATCTTTAATTCTGTACCATCCCTTACCCACCTCCTCCAATGAGAGGGCTAACCTGTAAGGACATGAAGGAGCTATATGTTATTTCTCCCCTGCAAGGAAAATGCACAATTCGACACTGGGCACCCCTAGATCCCAGGCACCCCTGCCTCTCACCCAGCCCCTCCTGGGCCTGAAGCTAGGCTGGTCATTAGGCTGAGCGCTGGGAAGCATGCAAGGTCATGGGCGCCACCACTGTGGCCACTGCCAGCAGTGGACTCTGAAGCCAAAAATCACTGGAAGCCTGTGGTCTTAGGTTCACAGCACCTAGGCGGGAAGGTAAGGAGCAACCCCTGCCCACCGATGTACTTGCTGCACCTGGGCCAGAGCTAGGGTCTCTGGGAGAAATGAGTAGAAGGTGGCTGAGGGCCACTCACCTGGTTCCCTCCCATCCCTCACTAATGTGGACTTCTTTCCATGGGGACTCCAGGACATCCCTAAGATTGGGGGAGTGAGTCCTAGAGAAGGAAGAAAACTTGGCATGCCCAAGGGCGGGGACCAGGAAATCAACCCTGGCGCACCGCACCACGCCCCTGGATCCCAGAACTCCTCTGCAGACAGGGAGAAACTTTAAGGTCCGGACTGATATGGAAATTCCCACTCGAAGCCCAGAAGGACTTTTCCCCAGCAATTTCACCAATTTGACGTGGGACCTAGACCTGGGCCTGAATGCAACTACCCTGTGGCAGAAAGCTTAGAGTTGTTGCCAAGGGAACTATCATTGGCCAATCGAAACAGTCGACGCCATTCCTTGATTTTTCGAGCTACTTTGGTAGAAATTAGAGCCAAGGCACTGGCCTCGAGGTTGGGGAAAATGCCTTCTTCCTCAATCTGAGCTGCACAACAGTGTTTCCAACTCTCAGGTATGGGCAAGTGACCTGAACTCGGAGACCCTGCCTCATAAGCAGGGATTGAGGACGTTCCGGGATGCCCCCATGGGAAAGCTGTTCTTCCCCAAGGCCCAGTCTGACATTATCTCAGTTCCCTCCCTGGCTGGATCCTGCGTGCCACGTCAACTCAACGGTGTCGCCAACTGTTCTGACCAGGCGAACCAGGGAGCGCTCTGCCCAACTCCCAGGCTACTCCGGAAAACAGCAGGCTGCCCCAAACCCCAACTTTTTTCGGAAGCTGACCTCGAGGCTTCCAGGTGGAGATCGGGGCTGCTTCCAGGTCAATGCCCTGTGCGGAGATGCCCTGCGCGGAGCTGGGCTGGGGAGGTGAAGCTTCCAGCACGGAGGGGAATTCTGTCTTCCCCAGGCTCAACTTCGGAGCCAGACAGACAGCTTCCTGTCCCAAGAGGATGACTTTGTTGTGGCTGTTCTGGCCTGGGCAGCGGGGCTCCGGACCCCCTCGCTGAGTCACCTGTATCCGCAGCCCCACCCTGGATTTTAGTTTCTCCTTTTAAGAATTATTTTTGGGGGGGCTGGGGTTGTGGCTCAGTGGTACAGCACTTGCCTAGCACATGTGAGGCCCTGGGTTCGATCCTCAGCACCATGTAAAGATAAACAAATAAAGGTATTGTGTCCATCTGTATATAAAGAATTAGTCTCTTGGGGAAGGCGGGGAGGACAGCAATGGAGGGGACACAGAGGTGCCTTGTCTCCAAATGGAGGCAACAGGTGAGACCACATACCGGGACCCCAGCTGAGCTTCACATTCACATTCAGAATCTCCCATTCCTGCCTCCATCTCCTACAACAGTAGAATCAGTATTGTGAAGTGACCAGTTTAGCTAGGTTTGAGTTTCTGGCCTGGATTCAGGTCACGGTAAGGGTTTACTCTTAAGAGGGGCTACCCTCAGGGAGTATGTGCCCTGAGCTGGCTTACTTCCTCTCCACTCAGGGAGGCCTTCGCTTAGACTAACTTCTTAAAAAATAATAATTATTATTATATATATATATATATATATATATATATATATATGGTAGTTTTAGGTGGACACAATATCTTTATTTTATTTTATGTGGTGCTAAGAATCGAACTCAGTGCCTCACACATGCTAGGTCGGTGCGCTACCACTTGAGCCACAACCCCAGCCCTTTTTTTTTTTTTTTTTTTTTTTTTTTTTTTAAATTTTGAGACTGGTCTCAGTAAGTTGCTGAAACTGGTTTTGAACTTGGAGAACATCCTGACTCAGCCTCCTGGGCCGCTGAGATTACAGGTGTGGGCCACCGGGGCTGGCTAAACCGACTTGGGTTCCACAGGTCTCTGTAACTGTAGGCCTGCATGATCCCACTTCACCGACTGTACCCTCCAAGAAATTCTTTGGGATGCACAGCTGGTAAATCTACTCATCCATAACACAGCAACAATAATAAAGCCTCCCTCATAAAATTGTGAGCAGCCAATGGTTAAGGAATATGGAGCGCTTACCAGGGGCTGGCTCGTAGGAAGTGTTCAATACATATAAATAACGGCTTTCACGGGCTGAGTTTGTAGCCTCAGCAGAATGCTTCCCTGGGATGCCCAGACTGCCCTGAGTTTAATCCGGACACCACAAATTAATGATAATAATAATAATGCCTTTCATTTTTAGCAGAGGCACGTGCCACATTTAACCTCACAAGCCTAACTAGTCAGTCATCAAACAACCCCATCAGGGAAGGTATTTCTATCGCCAACCCCACATCAACGACCTAGAGAGGAGCACTAACTTGCCCATGCAGGGCCCTCCTCCACCGTGAGAGGACTAAGATTGGGTCCAGCCACCTAAGGGCAACCCCGCGATCCCTTGGTGGTTTGGAGAAGTGAATCCTTCCTCGGGGTACTAAAAATATTAACTAGCAGGAGCTGAGACCTAGAACTCTGCCTTGCACGACCTGGACAAAGGAAAACGAGAGAGGGTCAAGGCGGCTGGGGAGTCACGCTGGGGCGGGTCTGGACCCCCATGTGCGCTGTCTGCAGCCGTTTAGCGAAGCCCTTTGTCGCGAGCAGCCGCGTTCGTGCCGCACTCGGCGGCTTAAAATAAAGACAATGTTCCCAGCCTCCCTGCGGCTAAATCGGGCGCGGGTGCGGGGGTGGTGAGCGAGCCGGGCGGGAGCGCTTCTCCCCGCCCTACCTCCTCTCTCTCCTCCTGCCTCAGTTTCCCCATCAAGTAAGGGGACCTAGCCAAGTCTAAGCGGGATGCAAGAGTTATACAGTAACAGGGGTTGGGTGGGGGGCGTTATCCCCCCGTCTCCGCGGCCGCTTAGACTTAAAAGAAGCCTCGTGGGACAGAGTGGGGTACTCAGGAGGAGCAAGGGAAAGCTGGACACCCTCCCCTCCCGCCCACCAAATAAGTGTTTTTATTTCTAAAGGGACGTGCGCAGAGGCGGTGGGAGAAGAGAAAAGAGAGACCAAGGAGATTGGGGGGGAGGGGTAAGGAGCGTCTGATTCAGACTCGGAAATGGATGTTGAGTGTGGAGGCCTGACACCCCCACACTCAGCCACGTGTACGCGCACAAGTACACGCAGCCCCACCGCGCGCCCAAGGCGCATCCGCAAAGCCAGGACAACCCAGCAGGGGGCAGCCCACAGGCAGGGACCGGCTGAGTTATGAGTCAACACTGACCGACTGTGATTCTGGGGTCGGGGGCAGGGGCTCCTCAAATTTCTCTCTGAGCTGCAGTCTCTGCCCAGCTTAAAAGAAACGAGGCATATGGGTGCTTAGTGGAGCCCCAGCTTCTCAAAAGTATAGATGCCCCCACATGTACCTGCCACGTGTACCCATTACCGGCACCCAGTGGCCGCTGGCCAAGCCCCAGGGATTCCAGTTTCTGTTCTACCTGGCTCCCTAGGCAACTGGGCTCCTGGGTGAGAAAGCCCCAAATTACCCTCCGACTTGGAAAGCATTGGAAAGCGGTGCTCTTTTGGAAAATGGGTAGAGGAAAGAAAGGAGTGGAGCAAGCCGCAGCCCAATCCGGTGTCCCAGGCTACAGAGCCCAGGGTTTAGAGCTCCTGGACCTGAGTCCTAACAGGTGCCCGCTGCATTAATCCCGTCTTCAGCTTTCTCATTTCTCACCTACATAATGGGGATAACGATTTCAGTGCTTCCCACCCCCCACCCCAGGGCTTTGGCACAGCCCATGGAGCAAAGAACACAGTAGCCCCAGCAGGCAGTCCCTGTCACCTCCCCAACTCTCCTGTGGTCAGCTCCCCAGGAGGTCTCTAGGGCCAGACAGGGCGGTGCAGGACCCAGGTCTCTATGGCAAAGGGCCCCCCAGGGGTTCTATCTCTGAGGAAACTCAACACAGAAATCCAAACGGACCTCGGGGGAGGGGTGCTGGCCAAAGCAGCAGGGCTGAGGGAGGTGGGAAGGAGCAGTTCTGCACTTCCCAGGGACACACCTGTGAGCCCTGAGTGGGAATCCGGGGAGACTGAGTTTGACAAGCTGGGAGGAGAGCTGTCTGTCTGCCTGTCTGTCTGTCTTCCAGGGGGAAGCTGGGGGTGGAGCAGGAAAAGAGGGTAGAAACTGCCTTGCTTGTCAGAATTAGCAAGTTCCATAGTTGGGCAACACTCAGACACACTCCCGATACAGACACACGCACATGCACCCTTCCTCCACATCAACAGGGTCACACCTGCATTTACACAGGCTGCATGGTGACATGAGTATGTAGGGACACCCACATGCCGGCCATTCCACAGCACCTGGAGCAAGCACACAGCCTCCCACTGATCCCCACAGAAAAGACACCCCTAGAGCCTCACACCGGGACTATGCCGGCACGGGCAGACGCTAAAGCACCAGCCCAGCACGCGGGCACGTCCGCTCAGCCCTGGGGCGGGTGCGCCAGCCCTCTGGGTTGGTTCCAACTTGGAGCCTCTCACGTGAGGCCCAATGTGTCATTTCCAAACAGAAGGAATCTAGCTCCCTCGCAGCAGGGAGGAAGAGCAGGGTGTGTGCCTGGGTGGGTGGGTGGGCGCGTGGGCATGTGCAGGGGGGAGGGCATGTGTGCGAGGGAAGCAGGCATGTGAATACCAGGGCATGTGTGTTGGGGCATGGTGCACCGGTTTGGGGGCTCGAAGGTGGGTGGGGGAAGGAGCCTGGGGAAACAGAGTGTGCCTTTGTGAGGGTGTGTGTGTGCCGCCGAGTCTGTGTGCAGTGGGTGTGGGTGTTTGTCTCCCTGTATCCGCCTTCTCTCCCGTCCTGGACTTTTAGCCTTGCTGGGCTTGCCTTCCTCATGTCCTGCCTCCTCCCTCTCAGGGCCCAAAGTGGGTGCCCTGGTGGAGGAGGGGGCAATGCTCCAGGACCTAGTCCAACCCCAGATGCTGCCTGAGGCTTCCCTCCAGCTCCCCCTCCCTTCCTTTCCTCCCTTTCCTCCCTCCCTCTCTTTCCCTTCCTCCCTCCCCCCCCCCAGGCTGGCGTGCCAGGGGGTGGGACATGCCAATCACTGGCTGTGCCTCTCCCGCTGCCAGCACAGGGCGCAGCTCCCCCCGGGAGCCAGGTGTTTGGGTCCCAGGAGACGCTGCCGGCCCGGAGAAGCAGTGGGGCTGAGGACCCTACAGACCCCTCTCCGACCCCATGGTGAGTGCATTTGGGAGGGGCTCTGCTGAGGTGGAGGCAGAAGAAGCAGCGTCCTCGGTGGTAGGGCAGGGGCCAGGATGAGACAGAAATGGGGGTGGATCCTGGAGAGGAGGTGTCCAAGGAGGGGTCTAGAGGCCAAGGGAGCACCGTAGCATTGGACATTGGCTGCTCCAAACACCCTGTCCCCTGGCTCTGAGTGGATGCACCTGATGTTTTTCTGGGCTTCAACCGGCAGAAGAGATGGAGACCCCCTTGGGAAACTACCTGGATCCCAGAAAGGATTAGGCTGCCAGGTAGCAAGCAGAACCCCCCAGTACCCTAAGGTTAGAGTGGGAAGGGCAGGGGCCCGGGAGGCAGCCCCTGTCACCAGTATCCTGTGGAAGGTTACCACCCCTTAATTGGGGCTCCAGTCCCAGAACCTCCTTCTCTCCTCCCCCAGGGCACCCTGAATCCAACCGCTCCTGTCCACCTTCAGCCCCCCCAGGATGTACTGAACCAGGCTGCTGGCTAAATGGACAAACTGGATATTAAGGTGGGTGTTGGGCCAGAAGCCAAGCAGGAGATCAGGCAGGGAGCCCCAGGTCTGTTCTGGGACAAATGGGCACAGGGACAGCCCCTCCAGTCAGTGAATGTGGCCCTGACAGGTGCAGGGGCCCAGAGGGCCCTCCCTATATTTTCAGTATTTGGGGCTCCTACGTGGGAGAGCTCAACCCTATGTTCAGGCAATATATGGATACCGATGGGCACCTGTGCCAGGTGCCTCAGGTTCCATAATGTGGGGAGGAACCAGGGCCAGGAGCTCTGATCCTTGCAGAGTTGCTAGTTCCTAGGCAGACAGCTGGGGAGGTGGTGGTCAGTTCCCATTAGGTCATTCAAACATATGCAGCTTAGGGGTTTTCAAAGCCAACAGCAAGGGGTTCACCTCACCTCCACAGAACACACCTGCAGCTCCACGCAGACTGACCCAGGGCCCCCTGCTCAACTGCCCGGAAGGAGCCAGGCAGTCTCCAGCAGCCTGACAGTCTCCTGTCCCTAGGTAATCAGCTGCTCACTCAGCTGTCCGATGAGAGTTCTCTGACCTCTGACCTCAGCCACTAGCTAGCGGTGACCGTGATTGCTGCTGAGATATGAAAGAGGAGGAGATGGAGCAATGAGCTGCTGGGTTGGCGGTTGGAGATTTGAGAATTGGGTCCTGACATGCAAAGGGAATCCAAACTGTCAAGAAGCGGCCAGGTAGAAGTCACATTGGCTCTAGAAAGGAACCTTCCCATTGGACTGATGGAGAGACTGAGGCTGAGAGAGGGGAATGGACAGGTTCATGGCTGCAGAAGGGAGATTCATGGGTCCAGTTGTACTTAGAACCCCATTCTCCTTGCCCTCAGCACAACACTGCCCTGCCACCTCCGTGAGCGAGATGCTGGGATGGCGAAGCAGGGGGCGCAGCAAGCTTCGTGAGGCAAGAGCTTGGGCTCCAGGCAGGCAGGCGGGAGAGGTGGGTGAATCTTGCTGGGTTTCTGCTCTGCTGTGGTACCATGGTGATGCCTCAAAGGATGGGGGAGGGAGGGAGAGAGAAGAAAGGAAAAAGGGAGGGGAGCACAAGGAGTGAGGAGCTGGGGGCATGCGGGGAGGAGGGCAGGGCACCACTCTGATGCTTCACCTCGGCAGTCTGCTAACGGCCAGGCTCTGACGCGGTCTGGCTAAAGAGGGGCGACTGGTTAAGGTCCATCATGTGTGAGCAAATTTGGCAGTGGTTCTAGACTCTCTTCTTCCAGCTCAGTAGTGTACTTATGAAGCATTTAACTCATGGCTGCTGCCCTCCCCGGGGCTAGCTGTCACTCTAAGTGGTGACTTTAGCCTGAAAATACAATTAATTCTTCTTGTTCACACCCTCATTCCCAAGGCCAGGTATCAGGGGTGAAAGATTTGTGCCTCTTTAATGGGTCAAGAGCCACCTTCAGAGAAAAATCAACCCAGGGGGAGAGAGCCACCTGGGAAGGGGCTGGCTTTTGCATTAGGGCCAGCAGAGGGGACCCATCAGGGAATCTGACCAAAAGAAGCATCTCCATCACTGCATACATGAGGTCCCAGATCCCAGGCCCCACAGACACCTCCTCTCAATATTGTCCCTTTGCCCCAGCCAGGGTCTTCTGCTGGCTTCCAGGCCCAGAATGACAAGATGGCTCCACTCCTCCTTCCTAAATCTTCCCCACATGCCTTCATCCTGTCTCCCCTCTACACCCCGGACCAGTGGTGAGGCTTAGGAAAGCCTAGTGTGCAGGAATTTCTCTCCCCAGCTCTCTCTCCTGCCTCCCTCAGTGACTCTCCCCTCCTGCTTCCTCTCACCAGCCAGATCCCCAGCCCCTGGGGATTGGTCCAGGGCACTGGCAGTCAACAGTCTGGCCTGCCTTGTGCTAGAGGCTCTGACCTCATCCCTTAACTGTTTGAGACCAAGCTGACTCATACATTCTCACACACACACACACACACACACACACACACACACACACAATGACACAATGACAGGTGGCAGACCACATCCATACCTGTCCTGTTACCTCACTTAGCTTCCCTTCAGCCAGGTGAGGAGGGTTTCCTTGGTCTATTTTACAGATGAGGATGCTCTTGGCTATTTTTCTTCTGTGCACTCAAGCCAGGAAAGGCCCTGCCCAAGGGAGAAGAGGACAACCAGATGAGGGGTTATGGGAGCAGAGCTGGTCTTGAACCCCACAGGTCATTCTCGTGCTCCAGGACTTAATGTCAATAAGGAGGAAGACCAAATTTGTACACATTTGTATATTGATCCCACAGATATTTATTGAGCAATTCCTATGTGCCAAGCCCTGAGATAAAACAGTGAATGAAGCAGATAGAGCCCCCATCTTGCCTTTCCCTCAGAGAGGGAGCTCTGACTAGACTTCCCCCTCTGCTGAGCGCTGTCATCATAACATCACACAGATAAACAGTAGACTGTTGCATACAGGTCTGTTCTAAAGGGAGGACCGATCTCTCACTGTTGGCTAGGGTTTGGCCAAGCTAGTTGAGATGCACAAGGAGGCTGATAAACAGCCCCATCCCCTCAACAGTAGTTTCGAGCCGGGGTCCAGGAGGTTGGTCGCAGAGACAGACTACCTAGGTCCAGACCTTGGTCGCATTGCTGATGAGCTGTAAGCTTCATAAGGTCTTAAAATCTCAGTTGCTCTTTTTGCAAAATGGGGATAATAGGACCTATTTCACAAGGAGTCGTAAGAAGTAAATTAAATCATGCATGTAATGCATAGAGCCATGTCTGCTACATTCAAGCAGTCAGTAAATATGAGTTGCTATGATGATATTAGTAATCTCATTAAAGGCTCCCAACATCCTTCATCAGGAGGCCACAGTCCTGGAAGAAAATCACCTCCCTGCTTCCTGACCACTTTCCCGTACCCCCAACATGACACTCTCCACGAATGAGTCCCAGCCCAGCCTCACAAAGCTATGGACTGCCCCCGCCATCCCCTCTTCTCACTCAGCAATGCCCACACTCTCACACACACTGATGATGGGGTTAATCCAACCCACAGAAGGGCACCCAGGTCAGGACGGTGACTTGCCCAAGGTCATGCAGCAAGACCACGCTTAAGGTCAGGCAGAGGCTGTGTCAGGGACTGCCTTGGGGAGTGTCCCCCGCCTACTGCAATCCTGGTCGACCAGCTCCCCCCACAGACACCCCCAGACATATTTTCACAAATCATGCTCTGCCATTCCCCTTTCAATCAGAAAGCTGACCCTAAGCCCCTCCTCTGTAGAAATTCTAGAGGCAGCAGAACCCCAGCACTCTGTCAGCCCAGGGCTGATCTTTCCAGGAGAATCAGTCACAATCACCATCATGCTGATCCCCAGTAGCCTCAAACAGGTAGGAGATTATCCCCAATTAAGAATAAAAGATATTGGGGCTGGGGATGTGACTCAGCGGTAGACGCTTGCCTAGCATGTGCAAAGCCCTAGGTCCAATCCTTAGCACCACATAAAAACAAAATAAAGATATTGTGTCCAACTACAACTAAAAAATGTATTTAAAAAAATAAAAGATATAAAAAGAGTAGGAATGGAACCACCATATAACCCAACTATACCACTCTTCATATTATACAAAAGAATTACTTTGGAGATACATGCATGCTCACATTATAGAAGCATAACTCGTGAGAGCCAAATTATGGAACCAGCCTAGGTGTCCATCAATAGATGAATGGATAAAGAAAATGTGGTATATATACACAACAGAGTTTTATTCAGCCATAAGGAAGACTGAAATTATATCATTTGCAGGAAAATGGATGGAACTGGGGAACATCAGGTTAGGAAAAATATGCCAGACTCAGAAATCAAGGGTCATATTTTTCTCTCATACATGGAAACTAGAGAGAAGAAAAGAAAAACAGTGATTTCATGAATAGAGAAGGGAAACCAGGAGGGTAGAGAAAGGGGGTGAGGTCAAAGGGGAAGGCAAGGGAAGGCACTGGAAAATGAAATGGATATGTTATATGTCTGTACAAATATGTCACAATAAATCCCACTATTATATATAATTATTATGCACCAATAAAACTTCTATTTTTAAAAAAAATGGAAAATTTCAGGTGACAATAAACAAAATTCTCTTTTAGTGGTCAAAAAAAAAAAAAATAATAGAATTAAGGAGAGCCAGGAACACCAGTACACACCTGTAGCCCCCAGCTACTTGGGAGGTTAAGGCAAGAGGATTGAAAGTTTGAGGTCAGTCTGGGCAACTTGGTGGGACCGTGTCTCAAAATAAAAACAAAAGGCTTGGGAATGTAGTTCAATGTCAGAGCGCTTGCCTAACATGTGCAAGGCACTGGGTTCAATCCCCAGCGCTGCAAACAAAAAAGAATCAAGGTGACTTGCCCAAGGTCACACAGGAGAAACTAGAGTACCCCCCGCCCCAGAATCTTCCCTTGAACCCTCATTATCCAAAAGAGGATGTGGGGCGTGAGGACCCCTGCTCAGACTGTGGAGGAGAGACAGAGTCACTAATGGTCTGTTCTTGAGCTGCATTGCAGAGGAAGGTCCAGAGGGTTTAAGAATCCAGCTACAGTTTCCCACCAAGTTCATAGTAGTTGGTCAACTATAAACAACACAGGCCTTGGAGGCCACAAGTCAAGGTCAAAATCCCACCAGCACCATTTCCTGTGGGACCATCAGAAAGCCACTTAGACCTCTTAGTCCTCTACTATAAAGAAAAGAAGCCGTGGTTGGGATGTCCCTGAGGGTATCCTGTGGAGTAAGTGACTGGCATGCAGGAGGTATTGGTTATGGTGATTATCCACATGACCATTAAAACGGGAGAGTTGGAAGGCATTTCCAGCCATCAGGGTGAAGGACTGCCAACCTCTTCACCTCCAAGGGCCACTCAGCTAACTTCTCGCAGGTGCCCCTGTTCTGAAAGCATTTGTTTAATTCATCATAGTCACAGCTAGCCTCCAACAAGAGCTTGTGATGGCAGAAGCCACTGTGCTCCCACCCTAAGGTGATGTCACTCCAGCCCCAGGGGAGGGATCCTAAGTGAGCCCTGAGCCTCACCTCAGAGATGTGGGTCCTTTCTGTGTAGCATCTAGAGATGTTGGTTTCAGCACCCCACAAAATCTCCCAGAAGCTGGGCTGATTCATCTCCTTCAATGAACACTGAGCAAACAAGGAACCAGAGAGGAGCTGGGGCTGGGGTCTGAAGGGAAGGAGCACAAGGAGAAGTAGATCAGGAGAGGCAGTCAAGGAGAACGGCTAAGGCTTTGAATTGTCTTCTCAGGACCACAGCCTCATGAGCTGGGGGTGGAGGGGGGAACATGGGGAGAATGAAAGGTTAAGTGATTGCTGATTGTCATAGCTAGGAGGGGACAACACTGAGCTTCAATCCCAGGGCTGTTGGCCACAGTGCCAAAACTAGAGTGAGCCATGTAGCACTCACCTAGGAGAAGAATTCAAGAGGTGGTCACAGGGTCGGGGTGCAGCTCAGTACACACATGCTTAGCATGAGTGAGGCCCAGCTCCCACCCCCAGCACCACCAAAAATAATAAAAATTAAGATTAAAAAAAGAGGGTACCAGCAAAAAAAAACCCTCACTAGCCCAGAGAAATAATATTGTAATATAACTTTTTTTTTAATCAAATAACAAGCTGACAGCCTCAGCAATTTAGCAGTGCCCTAAGCAACTAATGAGACTCTGTCTCAAATAAAAAGTAGAAAGGGCTTGGGATTTGGCTCAGTGGTTAAGCACCCCTGGGTTCAATCCCCGGAACCAAAAACAAAAACAAATAACAAGCCAGGCATAGTTTCACACACCTGTAATCCCAGACTGAGAGAGAAGGATTGCAAATTTGAGGCCAGCCTCAGCAATTTAGTAAGACCTTAAGAAAATTAGGGAGACCCTATCCCAAAATAAAAACGACTGAGAATGTAGCTCCATGATAAAGTGTCCATGGGTTCAATCCTTGTATCAAAAAATAAAAATCAAATGACAAACTACAGCCCACAGGCTAGTCATCTGTTTTGGAAAATAAAGTTCCACCAGAAACAGGGCCAGGACTAGGGTGAGATGAGTGAAACAGGAATACACAAGTGTGGGGCTGGATCTTGTTTTTGATCAACCATCAACAATTTGTTCATCATGAATTCTTGCATTGATTTCTTTCTTTATTTTAAATTTTCTTAGAACTGGGAGCTGAACCGAGGGATACTTTACTACTGATGTATTCCTTTCTTTTTTTTTTTTTTTTTTGGGTACTAGGGATTGAACTCAGGGTCCACTGAGCCACATCCCAGCCCTATTTTGTATTTTATTTAGAGACAGGGTCTCACTGAGTTGCTTAGCGCCTTGCTTTTGCTGAGGCTGGCTTTGAATGCACGATCCTCCTGCCTCAGCCTCACAAACTGCTGGGATTACAGGCATGTGCCATCATGCCTGGCTTCTATTTTTATTTTGAGACAAAGTCTCACTAAATTGCTGAGGGTCTCACTAATATGCTGAGGCTGCCCTTGAATTTGTGATCCTCCTGCCTTAAGCTCCCAAGTTGCTGGGATTCCAGCAACTGTGTCACCACACCCAGCTGATTTCTTTTTCTTTTCTGTTTTTTAATATTGCATTACAATATTGATTTCTTTATTATTGAGATCAGGGACACCCCTTAAATTTTGTACCTGAAGTGAGTGCCTGACTCACCTTGCCCCAGGCCTAGACCTGTGGTTGTGTAAGAAACCAAGCTTTTAAAAAAAAAAAGAAAAGAAAAAAAGCAGTCAAGCTTTCAAGGCTGCACCATGCTCAGGCAGACAGAAGCCCCTGTGGCAGGACCACACCACCTCGCGGGACAGTGAGCTCCTCTGGTCTGGTTCAGCCTTTGCAGGTCTTTGTTTTGGGCCCAAAGTTGCTGCTCCAAGGCACCTGGAGGATGTGGCATTGGGGTCCACATTCAGTTTACAAGCCAGGAGGGTTTGGACTAGATGATGCCCTCTACCCCCTTTCTCCAGGACCTGATCAGTTGCTCATTTTGTGCAGCAGACACTAAATAGCCCTGAGTTCAGAAAATCAAAGGGTCAAGAGTTGTGCAGGGCAAATTCTCAAGGGTAGTGTCTACCAGCAGCCCCACCAGGAGAGCCCTAGCTTGATCCCAGCCTCTAGCCCAGTGCCTGAATTAGTTGAAGAAAGAGTGCCACAAAATTCAGTAATCAAGCTAAATCCTATTTTAATGAGTTGTGTTTTGTTTTGTTTTAAATTCAGATTGCCAAAGTATAGCCTCCAAGCCTCTCTTGTCAAATGAAGTTTCACTGGAATTGCTTGGGTTCAAATCCTGGTTCCTACCTTACTTGAGTGATGGTTTGAAAATTCTCTCACTTTTCTCAGCTTCAACTTGCTCATCTGTAAAATGGACATGAGAGCAATGTCTAGGCCATAGATTTCTGTCAAGATTAAATGAGATAACATAAGAGCTAAGAGACTGGCTCTCATGGAGTACTACACAACAGCAATGAGTATTATTATTATTATTTTTATTACTATTGTTATTATTATTATTATTGGCTATTGCTATAGTATCAGAGTTTTCATGTTTATTTTGTGATGCTGGCAATCAAATCAGGCATGCTAGGCAAGTGCTCCACCAGTAAGTTACATCCCCAGCCTTTTTATTTTTATTCTATTTTGAGACAACACTACTCTAAATTGCCTAGGTTACCCTCAAACTTGTGATCCTCCTGCCTCAGCCTCCCAAGTAGCTGGAGTTACAGAGGTGTGCAACCAATCCAGGCTAATCTGAGATTTTTTTAGTTTCAGAAATGGTCCTCAGGGAGCTAATGGGGACCTAACGCTTACCATGTGCCAGGGGCTCTTCTGAGTACTTCACATTTACTGACTGAATTAATCCAACAATTCCTTGAGACGTTAGCTAATGGTATTACCTATTATTCCCATGTTTCAGTTGAGGAAACTGAGGCATCTAGGAGGTACATCACTAGCAATAATCACATACTCAGTAAGTGGCAGAGCCTAGATTCAAATCCAAACAGTCAGGCTCCAGAATCCCGGTTCTTTTACTGCGATGCTTCACATGCAAACTATCCCATACACACAAGGGTGTGTCAATGGCCAGGGTCCTTGTCCATGCTGCCACATTACGAGGTACTCTCACGTGCTGACAGATCACCACGAGTCATGGAGATGACCACACACAGCCCAGGTCACACAGGATCAGGCACACGGTACCAAGACCATATATCACAGACACAACACATTAGTCTCTCTGTCACATACCAGGTGACCAAGGAATACCAAGGTTTGGTGAACCCTGGCCCAACATCTCTCCCTTGGAATTTTCCCAGCAATACAACTCCTGAAGTCCACAGCTATGGATTGAGGAGACCCCATGTCTTTAATGAACGCAGGGGTGTGAGGCCCGGGACAGGAAAGAACCCACCAAATCACGGAGCAGCAAGGCCATGTCTGAGCTGGACCCTCCTCTTCAATCTGGCTTTGCCTTGACTGTGGGGCTCCTGCCTGTTCAGGGGGTTGCTATCCCAGCCTTCTTCACTCCCCAGCCTTAGTGCCTGGGCTAGACTCCAATCCCAGAAAAGTTTGGGGGATCTTCCCGTTCCCCTTGCTGCCCCCAACTCAGCTGGGGCCCAGGAACAGAGCTAGGAGCAGTGGGGGGGCCTCCCACGTCCCATCTGGGGCCAGACCCCCGCTGAGCTGGTAGCTGAGGCCCTTGTCTCTGTTCCTACTTCAGACCTCATACCACGGAGCAGAGGGCCCAGCACAACATGCCCTGCTCACAGAGGGTCCCATCCAGCCCCCAACACTCCCTCCCCGTTCTTCAACCAACACAGAAAAATGTGCAAACATGAAGGCATGCGCACACCATACACACACACACACACACACACACACACCACACGTCCTTTCCTCTCTTTCCTCTTCTCATGTCCCCTTTCTTTCCATCTCTCCTTATCCCTCTCTCCCACTGGAACTTCACATACTCAATGAGAGTGAGAACTGGGTTCTAATCCTCCTCACCATCTTGTCACCATGGTGAAGACTTGCAGTTGCTCAGGGCCAACGCTGGCTGGCCAGGAGATGGGGATAATGAGGACCTTCCTCCTAGAGATGCACGACCGCTAAATCAGATAATTCGATTAAGCGCTTAGCGCTGTGTCTGGCATGTAGCAACCACTCAGTAAATGAAGGCTTTAATAAGGTTGAGTGAAATGCTTTGAAAACTTGGCACAACTGTATACAAAGTGAGTCTCCCAACTCCTGCCACATGAGTTAAGCAAGACAGGAATTAGTAGCAATTTTCCAGTGAGAAAATTGAAGCTCTGAGTCTGAATGATGTAGCTGGAGTGAGCACTCAAATTCTCTGGATTTCAAAGCCACTTCATGCTGCTGGAGAATCTCTTTGTGGCTGGGAAAAGGCACTGTAAGTGACCAACTGTGGTTCCACTAAACGGGGTGGGTGATGCTCTCTGGCCAGGGCACCGCCTATGTCCTTTAACCCTTCTGTTCTGGGTACCAGAGAAGTCCTGGGACCCAACCGAAGCTCATGTCCTCTGTTTTCAGGTGATGACCCTCCTCTGAGGAAGCCCTTAGTGTGACCGAGGAAGGGACTGCCCCCCTCGTCCTACCTGGCCACCATGAACACCTCAGCCCCACCCGCCGTCAGCCCCAACATCACTGTTCTGGCCCCGGGGAAGGGTCCCTGGCAACTGGCCTTCATCGGGATCACCACGGGCCTCCTGTCACTGGCCACAGTGACAGGCAACCTGCTGGTACTCATCTCCTTCAAGGTCAACACGGAGCTCAAGACAGTCAATAACTACTTCCTGCTGAGCCTCGCCTGTGCCGACCTCATCATCGGCACCTTCTCCATGAACCTTTATACCACGTACCTGCTCATGGGCCACTGGGCCCTGGGCACGCTGGCCTGTGACCTCTGGCTAGCCCTGGACTATGTGGCCAGCAATGCCTCGGTCATGAATCTGCTTCTCATCAGCTTTGACCGCTACTTCTCTGTGACCCGGCCCCTGAGCTACCGCGCCAAGCGCACACCCCGTCGGGCAGCTCTGATGATCGGCCTGGCCTGGCTGGTCTCCTTCGTCCTCTGGGCCCCGGCCATCCTCTTCTGGCAGTACCTGGTAGGGGAGCGGACAGTGCTGGCCGGCCAGTGTTACATCCAGTTCCTGTCCCAACCCATCATCACCTTCGGCACCGCCATGGCCGCCTTCTACCTCCCGGTCACAGTCATGTGCACCCTGTACTGGCGCATTTACCGGGAGACGGAGAACCGGGCTCGGGAGCTGGCGGCCCTGCAGGGCTCTGAAACACCAGGCAAAGGAGGCGGCAGCAGCAGCAGCTCAGAGAGGTCGCAGCCAGGTGCTGAGGGCTCACCAGAGACTCCCCCGGGCCGCTGCTGTCGCTGTTGCCGGACCCCCAGGCTGCTGCAGGCCTATAGCTGGAAGGAGGAAGAGGAAGAGGACGAAGGCTCCATGGAGTCCCTCACATCTTCAGAGGGTGAGGAACCAGGCTCTGAAGTGGTGATCAAGATGCCCATGGTGGACCCTGAGGCTCAGGCCCCCACCAAGCAGCCCCCAAAGAGCTCCCCAAATACGGTCAAGAGGCCCACCCGGAAAGGGCGAGATCGAGCTGGCAAGGGCCAGAAGCCCCGCGGGAAGGAGCAGCTGGCCAAGAGGAAGACCTTCTCACTGGTCAAGGAGAAGAAGGCGGCTCGGACCCTGAGTGCCATCCTGCTGGCCTTCATCCTCACCTGGACACCGTACAACATCATGGTGCTGGTGTCCACCTTCTGCAAGGACTGTGTTCCCGAGACCCTGTGGGAGCTGGGCTACTGGCTGTGCTACGTCAACAGCACCATCAACCCCATGTGCTACGCACTCTGCAACAAAGCTTTCCGGGACACCTTCCGCCTGCTGCTGCTCTGCCGCTGGGACAAGCGACGCTGGCGCAAGATCCCCAAGCGCCCTGGCTCTGTGCACCGCACCCCCTCCCGCCAGTGCTGATAGCCCCCTCTCTTGCATCCTTCCACCCCAGTCCCAAGGAGAAGCCGGCGGAAAGCAGGCAAGGGCTGTGTCCTCAGCCCCAGGGCTCTGCTCAGGCCCCACCGGGCTTCCCAGGCCCCTGGGTCACCCTCCTGGACAGTCCAGAGGGACCCTGCCAGCTTTCCAAGCTTGGCTGTTCCCAAGCAGGGAGTGAAACCCGGGGAACTGGTTTTTCTGTTCCCTGCTGGGTGGGAATGGGCTCTTCACCAGGAAGAAGGCCTGGGAGGAGGATCCGGGCTTTGGACTCCTTGTTTGCATTAAGACAGGAAGTCAGGAGCCAGCAGGGCGAGCCTGTAATTTAACATCACAGTCTTCCTTGGCCCTGCTGTGGCCAATAGAGATGGCTCCCCCTGGGGACCACAGCTGGGAACTGACACCCATCATTGAGAGAAAAGCTGGACTCAGAGGGAGCTGGGACTTCCTGGCTGGAGATCTCCTCCCTCTCCAGACAAGGCCCGCCCAGTTGGGCCCTGGGCACATTCTCCAGGATTGTCCAGCCTCCCAACACACGTCCCCAGAGTATCCCTATGTGGGTCACCTCCAAGGCAAATGTCCAAGCATCAGCCAGTCAACGACACCAGAGGGGATCAACTTGGTTAATCACACATCAAGTCCCAAGGCATCAGCAGGACCAGGGACCAAGTGTCCTAAGTGTCCCACTGTGTCATTTTTCTGGGGTGGGGGTGGGGACAGGGGTGCCTTCTATCCATCCTTCCCTCCCCCTGCCCCAGAGTAACTTCAGTCCCTCCCTCCTGGCTCACAGCCACCACCTGGATGGATCTGCTCTCTTCAGATCTAGCCAGGCCTCCTGCATGCTGCCTGCCTCCAGCCCTGCCCCACACAGGCCTGGCCCAGCCAGCAGGTTCTCTCCTGTGAGCTCCCCAAACTGATCCATGCATGGCCTCCTAGCCACCCCTGTCTCCAGGCTCAGCCTGCCCCCAAATGTTCTTTCCTTCCACCCTCAGCAAGTGCTGAGTCTGTGAATAAAGCCACATAACCAGTGGGCACTAAGGGGCCTTCCTCCCTGTGTTGGCTCAAGACCCTGGTCTCAGGCCAGGACAGATTGGGGCAGGGAGGGCCCATGTGCTGTGGAATGTGGGTCACTTCCCTACAGGTGGCTCCAGGAGGGGCAGCCTGTGGGCCTCAGCACCCCGAGGACTCTGGCTCAGGTGAGTGAGGCTGTAACAGGCAGACCTGGCCTCTGAAAGTGGGACAGCTGGGTAAAATAAACTCCCCTACATGTTCTCTGCCATATGTGGCTGCTCTGGGGTTTTATCACACCAAGGGACAATAGAACTTCTTCAAACCCTCAAGTATAGATGGGGAGACTAAGGCCCAGAGACCCAGGAGGATTGTCTAGGGTTATACCACAAAGCAACACCCAAACTTCCAGGCAATTCACAGCCTCCTGACCCCTAGACTGTGGAGATGGGAGCCTGGGGTACTCTTAAGCCAAAGCACTCCAGCAAGATGACCTGCAGGGCCACATTATAAAGCACTGCATTGGCGAGGAGTCTTCCAAATCCCAATAGAGGTTATTCCCACAGACTAGAGCAGTAGTTCTCAAAGTGTGGTGGTAATGGGAGGGGGTCTTCAAGATCACAGATTTAATAATTTGCTAGAAGGAACAACACACAGAATTCAGCAAAGCTTCTTTCTGGAGCCACAGTTACAGTTTATTATAGTGAAAGAACAGAAAACATTAGCAGCAGAAGTGGGTACAGAGTCCAGGTGCAAGCTTCCAGTTGCCCTCTTCTAATAAAGCCATGCTAACAGAGGTTAATTCTCCCAGGTATAATGTGTGACAACATAGAGGACATACTGTCAACCAGAAAAGCTCACCAGAGCTTGGTGCCTAGGATTTGGGGGTTTTGTTGTTTGGTTTCAGTATAGGAATGAACCCAGGGTCTCACTGGGTTTTTTTATTTGTTTGTTTTGTTTAGTTTTTGTTTTTGTTTATTTTTTTTATTTTGAAATAAGGTCTCACTAAATTATCCAGGCTGGCCTTGAACTTGAGATCTTCTTGCCTCAGCTTCCTGAGTAGCTGGGATTGCAGGTAAATGCCACCATACCCAGCTGGTGTTTTTACTACATGTTGCTCATATAGGCATGGCTGACTTTAGTTATTCAGTCTTCAGCCTCTGCAGAGGTGTTTAACCTATGGATATGGTGTGGTCCACGGCCTCCACCAGAAATCAAATTTTTTATCATAGATCATCTGGTGTGAGCCAAGGCATACAGGTGAGCAAAGACACTCTTACGGGGCAGGATGTTCCAAGGACTTGACATTCCAAGGAGCCAGACTGTCCCCACCGGCAGGACACATCAACCAACATGGCAGCGAACCTAGGTGGGGAGGGAACCCAGGTGGGGAGGAATGAAGGGACAAGAGAGATGACAGCAAGACAGGAGTCTGATCAAGCTGCAAACTTTTATTGTTCACACAGGGGTATTTATATGCTGGGGATGGGGAAGCTCTCTAATCAGCAGTTGCTGGATGTGGGTGGTAAAACTGCCAGCTGCAAGATGTCTGGTGATCCTGATAACCGCAGGATGTTCCAGGGAGATAGGTAGCTGCAGGATGTCTCCCAGGCAGGCTGTCTCCCAGGGGGCTGTCAGGCTATTCTTTGAAGGAGAATTTCCTTCTAGCCCCTGACACCAGACAAAGCCAAACTTTTCTTTGACATGCACAGAGTTGGGAACAACACTAGCATCATCAGTACAACCTGAAAACTTGTTAGGTAAATTCTTGGAGTCACACTAAATTAAAATGGAAAGTCAGAGGATGGAAACCAGCCATCTGTTTTAACAAGCCCTCCAGGTGATCCTGAGGCAGAAGTTGAGAAACACTGTCCTGAGAGGGATGAGGTCCTGGGTGGGGCTGAATCCTTGAAGAGGGAAAAGTGGGGATATGCCTCACACAGCTGCCGGGGCTCCCAGACACCTTTGGAATGGAATCTTCCAACACTGTGGGCAAGCCCAGTCGAGTGAAGAAAAAGCGGACAAGACAGGCTAGCCAAGAGCCAGCAGGAAGTAATAGCCCCATGGGAATGACTCTCAGACACAAACGCCATCCCTACCCCACCAGCACAGTTTCCTGGATGGTCAGCTCAAGACTCTGAGAGGACCCCCTCTCTTGCTACTGTTCCCACATGACCCTGAACCCCCTTTGGGATAAATGTCCTGACCAGTGTTGATGGCACCACAACTGAGGTCCCAGGAGAAGGACACACTGAGGAAGCTGAGCAGCACTGGGAAAATGGAAGCTTTGTACTCAGCCATTGGCCTCTCTGAAGACTGGGAGTGGGGTTCAAAGCTGGTATCGGGATCCCCCATCAAACCAACTTAGGCATGTCTCCGACTCTGTGTCCAAATGGGGAAGGAGCCCCTCACAGAAGAGGGAGGAGAATGAGACAGACTGTAAGGAAAGGACTCAGTGGCTTTATGATCAACGTCCCACAGGGCAAGGCTGCCACCAGTATAAGTCAAAAAACAAGTCTAGTTTCAGACCGAGCACTTTCCCTACACCTCCAGCCTGGTTTTGGAAAGTCCAGAGTTCCATCCCCCCAACCCAAGGAGAAAAAAAAACTTGCTCCCTGATGTTGCTTGTTAAGGGAGTATACCAGGGAACACCCCTGGGTGGGAGAGGAAGTATGGTCCAGGAAGGCTTCCCAGAGATGGGGTCTGTGCCCTGCAGGCCTCCAAAACAAGATCCCTGAAAACCCAGCGGCCAAAAAAGGAGAAAATGACATGCACTAGAAAGGAGAGGGTGGCTGTTCTGCATCAGTTCACCCCTAACTGCAACCGCTCCCACCCTCAGGGAGTCCTTCTTTGCCTCCGAAACAAAGGCCTTTCGTTCCTAAACAAGAAGGAGAGAGGGAATGAAGTGGCTTTGTGCATGCCACCTCCTCTCCTGCCACTGCCACCATATTGGTGCTAAGCCTGGAGAAGGGGAAAGCCTTAGGAGCCTCTCCTCTTCCGCAGGCCCCGCCCCGCCCCCACCTCCACTCCATCGCAACATTTTAGCGCCATCTGCTGGTCATAAAGGAAATAGCCCTCCCAAGAAACCTGGCCCTTGAACCTGCGCGGGCCTGTTCAGACAGTAAGTTCACAGGAAAATGATGGAGTAGGTGGTCTTGGCTGTGTCCTGCCTCCGCAGGAACTCAAGTCCCCAAAAGGATCGTCTCACTGGGCTCCTACTATACATATGCAAAAACAGGCCCTCCTTCTCAGCAGTATGCCAACCTCAGCAAGTACTGGCTGAGGGGACACTTGGCATCCTCTGCACAGCTCCACATTCTCCCAGAGTCTCCCAGGGCCTTTGAAATCTGTGCTTTCATTCTTAGGAATTTGGCTCAGCTTTCATAGAACTCATGCTGAACAGCTGGAAATTCAGAGAGGCACCTGCTCAACTTTAGAACAGGAACGTTGTGTTCCTGTGTTTGTTTTGTTTTGTGATACTGGTGATTTCACCCAGGGGTGCTCTACAACTGTGGCTATTCCCCCAGCCCTTCTCTTCCTTCCCCCTCACTACACTGCAATTACAGGTGTACACCACCATGTCAGGCCCCCAAATGTCCTTTGAACACCCATGCCAGCCTCAGGCTCTTACGGGCTCAAGGTTATTGCTTTTGACATCTTTGTTTTTAGCATGTTTGGTGACAAATGACAGAATTCCAGGAACCAGACTATCTCACAAAATAGGCCTGAATATGGTTCTCACTCCCCTCCCCAGCCCCCAGCCCCTGTCTTTCCTCCACCCTCCTCCCACCCCTGTTGATCTCCTTCTTGGTATTCCTGACCGACAGTATTCACACAGCTGCTCCAACCAGAAATCTGGGAGTTGGTTTAGACTCCTTTTTTTTCACTCCCGGTGTCCAGACTACTCCTGAACAGTTCCCAAGTTCAGTGTTCTCCGTCCCCACTGCCACTATCCCAATGCAGGCCTCTTGCCAGAGGCACTTAAATAGTCCTTTAACGTAGAGTTGGCACATTTTTTTCTGTTAAGGCCCAGAGAGCAAACATTTTAGACTCTGCAAGTCAAGAGACAGAATCAAAGCTATTATGTCAGTACTTACGCAGTCTTCATACCATTCCAGTCAAAAGCAGCCATCGACAATATACAGAAGCAATGGAACTGGGGGTATAGCCACAGTTGTAGAGCACCCCTGGGTGAAATCACCAGTATCACAAAACAAAACAAACACAGGAACAAGACAGTTCCTGTTCTAAAGTTGAGCAGGTACCTCTCTGAATTTCCAGCTGTTCAGCATAAGTTCTATGAAAGCTGGGTTCCAATAAAATTCCAATGAATTTCACATAATTTTCATGTGCCACAAAATAATATTCTTTTGATTTATTTTTCAGCTTTTAAAGTACAAAACCCATTCTTAGCTCACAGTTAGCACCAAAACAGACCCACTGGCCATAATTGGCACCTCTCCCAGCCATTCTCCATACTCAGCCAAAGTGATTTGCCAAAACACAGGTCTCATGTTTTCAATTCCTTGCATAAACTAGCCAATAACTTGGGATGGGAAAAAAAAAATATATGAGTGAGTTGGGGATGTAGTTCGGTTGATAGAGTGCTTACCTCTCATGCACAAGGCCCTGGGTTCAATCTCCAGCACTGAAACTAAAAAAAAAAGAGTTTCTTGGGGCTGGGTATAGTTTCCTAATAGAGTGTTTGCCTAGCATGCATGAGATCCTGAATTCCACGTATGAGGTCCTGAGTTCCATCCCCAGCACTGCAAAACAAAAACAGTATAAGCTACTTAGCCTTCAAAAGTTTTCACATTCAACCTCTTCAGTGACCTTTCCCCCACTTAACACATTGCAAGCTTTTTCATGTTTTCATGCCATTAGTTCCTTTGCTGGGGATATTTTTGCCTGCCGTCTAGAAAATTCCTATGCTCCATTCAAAGTTCAGAGAGAAAAGACAGCCCCCTCACCCACCCTCCAATTCCCCCACCCTCTGACTCCCCCACCCCACACATGCCCGCAGGCACCTCAGGGAATATCAGGTTTTAGCTGAAGTCCGGAGGTGGAGAAGGGAGGAAGGTGGGATGCAGGGGCGATGGAAGACCCCCAAAGAGAGGGCAGTGGAGAGGTCTGAAAGGAAGGGTGGGACAGTGGAGGGAGGGGTTACAGGAGGATGGATAGGGGAGAGAGGGGTCCACACAGCCCACTCCTCCTCAGCAGTCCACCCGAAGAACCCATCCTGCAGGGATTTTGTATGCTGGACCATCTCCTCCATCCTGGAGAGAATGGGCCTTGTCTTCATGTTCTCATCTCCCCCCTAATGCCATTCTGTGCCCCCTGCCGCTGCCTGCTGCCTTGTCTGGTTAATGGGGGAGAGACCTCTGCTAAGGAAGGATCCATCCTTGGGCAGCAGAGGTGGGGGTGCTCTCTTGGAACCAGACTGAATGGCAGGGCTAGGCCAGAAAGCAGAGCCAAAGAAAGGCTTTCTCTCAGCACTGACTACTCTACTAGCAAGCTGGGTGAGTTTGTGCAGAGAATAGGGCCTCGCAGTGGTGCACACCTGTAATCCCAGAGACTCAGGAGGCCAAGGCAGGAGGATTGCAAATTTGAGGCCAGCCTGCACAATTCAGCCCTGACACAAAACAAAAGCTAAAAAGGGCTGAGGATGTAGTTGGTGGTAGAGCTCCCCTGGGTTAGATCCCTAGTACCCACCCCGCCCCTGCAAAAAAAAAAAAAAAAAATGTGCACACTGGATCTTGACCTCTCCTGCAGGGTGAGCTTCAAACCTCCCATGAACTTCCCATCCCTTCCTCCTTTGTTTCCCAGGCCCCTCATTGGAGATGATATGGGATACAGTTAGAGTTGGGGAGCCAGAGTTTGTGAACCTATGCAAATTATTTCTTTAGGCCAAGCCTCAGTTTCCTCATCTGTAAAAGGGGAACAGTTATGCTGGGTCCTTTGTATGTCACTCAGAAAACATGATGTTCCTTCCCTTCCCACTCCCTACAGTCTCCACTTTCCCTTTTTCATGCTTTTGTCCCCCTGCCCAGCCAAACCCAGGGGGGTGCACACTGCACACTGTAGACCCTGGCCCCTGGGGACCAGGAAGTGAACTCTGGGGAGGGGTGGAAAGTGTAGGAGGTAGGGCCTAGTTGGAGAGATTGGGTCTTTCAGGGCATGCCTTTGGGGGCTGCACCTTGTCAGGCTTCTCTCTCTCTCTCTCTCTCTCTCTCTCAGCTGGGCAGATCTCCTCCAAGCAATGGGACCAGCCAACCACGGACTGAAAACTCTGAAACCATGAGCCAAATAAATCATGCCTCCTCTGAGTTGATTTCCTCAGGCCTTTGTCACAGTGCTGAAAGGCTGATTAACGCTCCTCATGCCCCTACCTCTGCTGCCTATGGACCTAAATATTTACCAAGATAAGACTGTCTAGCTACCAAAGCAGTAGACACCTGTGGTTTCAGCTACTGGGAAGGTTGAGGCAGGAGAATGGCTTGAGCCCAGAGCTGTCGGCCAGTCTAGGCAACATAGTAAGACCCTCCCTCAAAAGTGCTTGCTTAGCATATGCAATACCAGAGTTCAATCCCCAGCAAACCCCCCTCTCCCCCCGCCCCGCAAAAAAGAAAAAAAAAGGAAGAAAGAGAATGAAAGGCAAAGGCAAGAGTCTCATACTCTTTGATTAAGATATCTTGCAGGTTGGGCATGGTGGCACATGCCTGTGATCCCAGCAGCTTGGGAAGTGGAGGCAAGTTCAAAGCCAGCCTCCATAGTTTAGTGAGGCTCTAAGCAACTCAGTGAGACCCTGTCTCTTAATAAAATACAAAATAGGACTGGGGATGTGGCTCAGTGGTCCAATGCCCCTGAGTTCAGTCCCCATTACACCACCATCCCCCACTGCCAAAAAAAGAAAAATTTCGCAGCCTCTGGGTTTATTTGACCTCCCACCAGTGGGAGAGGAGGGATGAGTCAATGCTTCCTCTCTGACTTAACAAAGAAAATCCACAGGTATTTATACCTTTGAGAAAACAGAGATGTGAATTTAAATAGTATTGCCAGGGCAACACATTATTAAGAAAGACAAGCAATCAGAATCACAAGCTTTTTAAGTTACAGGTTACTTTCATGGGACAAAGCAACAGCCTCTTAAATTTGATTGTCTGACAAGACTCTTGTTAGAAATAACATTTGCAAGAATGGCAACTATATTTTTTTCCCTTCTTATCATATCAGGGGGGCTGGGGGTTTTGTTGGTTTTGTTTGTTGGTTTTGCCTTATCACCACTGATACCAAAAAGAAAGGTCAGTTCTTCTCCCCCTAACAACAAGAAGGAGATAGGTTTTGAAAAAAAGGAAAAAGAAGTTTTATTGTTTTACTACCAAAGGAGAATACACAGGGGACTCTTGTCCCAGAGGCCGGGATTCTAAATGACCAGGGAACAGTGGACTTTTGTGGGGCGTGTGGGTATTGAACTGGGTATTGAACTCAGGGACACTCAACCACTGAGCCACATCCCCAGCCCTATTTTGTATTTTATTTAGAGACAGAGTCTCACTGCGTTGCTTAGCGCCTCACTTTCACTGAGGCTGGCTTTGAAGTCGTGATCCTCCTGCCTCAGCCTCCCAAGTCACTAGGATTACAGGGATGCACCACCACACTGTACAGTGGATTTTTAAAAGGGGATACAAAGGCTAAATTGCAGGTGGTCCCAGGAGTCATCATGTATTCATTGCCTTGAGAGGCCGCCATTATCAGACTGGTTGGTGCTAGCCCAGAAGTCTGGACTTCTTCATTCCTGGGGTCAGTGAGCCAAAGAACAGATAACTCAGAGGGAAAGAAGGTTGATTTTGTCCCCCCCACCCCCACCATGGTTAGAGAGTGAGAGAAGAAGAAGGAGAAGGGAAAAAACACACCAGTTTAAAATATAAGACACCAGGGCTGGAGCTGGAGGCTCAGTGGCAGAGCACTTGCCTTGCACACGTGAGACACTGGTTCAATCCTCAGCACTACATAAAAATAAACAAATAAAATAAAGGTATGCTGTCCATCTACAACTGCAAAATAATTTTAATAAAATATAAGACACCAGTGAGCATAAAGTGGACTTCTATTTCACTCCCAGTTAGGGGGCCCATAGTGGTTCAAGGCAACACCAGAGAAACAAAGTCAGGTCTGGGTTGGCAGTGTAGGTCAACAGGAGAGCTCTTGCCTAGCGCACATGAGGCCCCAGGTACAATCCCCAAAACTGCAAAAAAAAAAAAGGCAGATCTGACATCTAGCTGGTTGTCTCACCATCTGCTACCTGGCAATCAATTTATACTTCTTCTCTCCAATAGTGGCTCCTAGCCAGCATGGTGGACCATGCCTAAAATCCCATTGACTCTGGAGACTGAAGAAGGAGGATCAAAAGTTGGAGGCCAGCCTCAACAATTTAGCAAGACCCCCAGCAACTTAGCCAGACTCTGTCTCAAAATAAAAAATAAAAAGGGCTGGGGATGTGGCTTAGTTATTAAGTGCCCCTGGGTTCAATCCCCAGTACCAAAAAAAAAAAAAAAACTGGTAAATCCCTACTGTCCCACATCAAGGTTTATCACACTTGAGTGCACAAATGAATCCTGGGATCTCTTTAAAATGCAGACTCTGATTCAGTAGGTCTGGGACAGCCTGAGATTCTGTACTTTTTTTTTTTTTTAATATTTATTTATTTATTTTTAGTTCTCGGGGGACACAACATCTTTCTTTGTATGTGGTGCTAAGGATCGAACCTGGGCCGCACGCATGCCAGGCGAGCAAGCTACCACATGTGAGCAAGCTACCACGTGAGCCACATCCCCAGCCCCGAGATTCTGTATTTCTAACAAGTAAGATGTATAGGACAGTGCTGGGTTTATTCATTATTTCTTTCCCCTCAAACATCCAGTGCTTGGAAAACAGCAATCCTCAGTCTCAGTTAAGAACTTTTTTTTCCCATGGAGAAAATAAAAACAACCTGGGATACAAATATCAGGATATCTCATTGTGCCCCCTAAACATATATGATTTTGCTTGTCAATTAAAAGTTAATTCAATCGTTTTAAAACATCCTGGAGAGACACCTGGTCATGTCTGCACAAAGGGAAGACCAAGTGAAGAAGCAGCAAGATGGCCATCTGCAGGCCAGAGAGAGAGAGACCTCAGGGGAACTGCTGGCATCTGGATCTTAGACTCCCAGCCCCTTCTTTCTGTAAAAAGAAGAAAAAGGAGAAGGAGCTGTGATCCCAGCAACTCGGGAGGTTGAGGCAGGAGGATAAGGAGTTGAAATCCAGCCTCAGCAACTTAGTGGCCTAAGCAACTTAATCAAACCCTGTCTCAAAATAAAACATAAAAAGGGCTGGGGATGTGGCTCAAGCGGTAGTGTTACCGCTGTAGACTGGTGACGAGTCCTTGCTTCCCCAATGTTGAAGAATAACACCAGAGAAGCACACCCAGGCAAGGTTGGAGTAGAAATTAGAAGTTTATTAAAGGACAGCAGAAAAGACTTGTCCCGTCCCGGAGGAAGAAGGGGACCTAAGAGGTGGAATCCGTGGAAGTGCGGTTGTCTCCCCTTTTTATAGTTCTTTCAGTGATGGAACCTAGGTTGGAAGGCGCAAGGGGAGGGACACAGGTGGGCCAAAGAACCAATCTGGGCAGGAAGAACTTCATTAACACTTCTTTGGGATGGGCTATCTTCAAATCTGCTGGGGCTATTCATTAAGGTTTCTTTGGATGGACTTTGGGCCTAGGGCTTTTCTTGGGACTTCATTAACATTTCAAGAGTTGCTCTACTAGGGCTGGGGAAGTGGCTCAAGCGGTAGCGCGTGTGCGGCCCCCGAGTTCGATTCTCAGCACCACATACAAACAAAGATGTTGTGTCCGCCAAGAGCTAAAAATAATTAAATAAATATTTAAAAAAAAAAAAAAAAGAGTTGCTAAACTCTTCCGGAAATTCATTCTCAACATGGCCTCCATTTTAGATTTCACTCGATATTAGACCCGATTTACCTAACTACACTGACTACCTAACTTTAAATCTGGCTTCAGTGGCTGGCTCGCCTGGCATGCGTGCGGCCAGGGTTCGATCCTCAGCACCACATAAAAGATGTTGTGTCCGCTGAAAACTAAAAAATAAATATTAAAAAATTCTCTCTCACTCTCTCTCAAAAAAAAAAAAGGGCTGAGGATGGACTTGGAGCTTGGTGGTAAAGCGCCCGTGGGTTCAATACGCAGTACCAAAGAAGAGAGAGAGAAGGAGAAGAAAGAAGTCTGTGAGAGAAACTCCACAAAGTTCCCCCTCATCTTCCGGCCAGCTCTGTGCTCTGCTAGGACCAAGCTCCTAGCCAGGTTAGCCCTCCCTTCTTACCCTCCCCCACCCGGACTCAGAGGCTTCTGTGCTCCTTTCTGGAATCCTCAAGGTCAGTCTCTCTACTGAAATAAATAGGCTGCTATTGCTTCCATTAAAAAAAAAAAAAAAATGTGAGGGCGAGAATAAAAGCACTTGTTGTTCCTTTTCTTCCGAGTCGCTGCCTCCTTTCTCTCCCTTCCTTCTCAGTGACCCATCTGCAGTCAGTGACTCCAAGTACTTTCCTTTGATCCTCTCCTAAATCACCTCCAGAAGGACATCTGCCCCCACCCCGATCAAAACTGCTCTGTCGAGGTCCAAAGATATCCATGCAACAAAGCCCCAAAGCCAGTTCTCTGTCCTCGTACTTGACCCTTGACCAGCATCCAGAACACTCCTTCCTATGCATTCCTTCCCCTCCTCAGTCTCCATGCAGAACTTGGCCCTTGGTCCTCTTCTCTTCCCTCCTGTTATCTCATGGCTTTAAATATCAGCTGTACACATAACTCCCAATTGGCTCCCCACCTCTAGGGGCTGGGGAGTAGCTCACTAGTAAAGCACTTGCCTAGCCTGCTTGAGGTCCTGAGTTCAATTCCTAGTTTCCCTCCACAAACACCACAATAGGTAAGTCCAACTATTTATTCCCTTCACATTCCACTTAAATGCCTTAGATGTCAAAGCCATTATGGCCCACACTGAGCTGCTTATTTCCCCATTTCAAGCCAGTCCTCCCCATCTTATTAAATGGCAAATACACCTATTCCAGGTGCTCAAGCCAAAAAAAAAAAAAAAAAAAAAATCATCCATGAGTCTTCCATTTCTAGGGCACTCCAGCTTCATGGACGCCACTATGTGAATCTGAACAGGACTTGTCAAAAAAATAAGGTAACCCTGTTAGTCCTGGGACTCAGGACACTCCTGGGACACTGCAAGAAGAACATGTTCTGAATTTCAGCACCACCCACACCCTACCCAGGGTTGCCAATGCCTTTGTGCAGCATGCCTTTGTGCCCAGCACACACATCTTGGCAGCATGTCCCCTGTGGCAGCATCCCAGGCTATTCCAGTTAAAAGACAATTGTACTTCCTGCTTCTTGGCGCTCACTTCCTGCCCATTTTCCAAGTCTGGTTCTGCTTCCTCCTGGCAGTTCCTGATGGCCTTCCAATAAATTCAGGTATTCCAACTGATACTATTCTAGAAGCATATATAAATCCCTTGTCACACTTCAAATTAGAACAATCCATTTCTCACTGGGCGCAGTGGCACACATCTGTAATCCCAGTATCTCAAGAGCCTGCGGCAGGAGGACTGCAAGTTAGAGGCCAGCCTCACCAACTCAGCAAGGCCCTAAGCCACTTAGCAAGACCCTAACTCAAAATAAACAATTAAAAAATCTGGGGATGGAGCTCAGTGGTAATGGGGTTCAAGCCCCGTTACCAAAAAGCAAAAAAGAAAAATCCACTTCTCCACCCTCCCATAGGAGTGCTCAGGAGACAACCACAAAAAGTCCACCAATGACACCCTTGTACCAAATCTGAACATCACCTGGGACAGTTCTGCTGTGACGATGACCAAGCCTCTTCTTGCTTTCCTCTCCGCACCCGCCAGGGGCTCTATTCACTTTGTGGGTTCCCTTCTACTTTTTGTCTTGTAGATATTGCTAGACTTCAGGGCTCCAGCCTCACCTCTGCCTTGCTCACCTCACACACTCTCCAGGACATCATTCATCCTCACAGCATATTCCGCCTCTACTCCAAGGGTAGAGCTTGTGCTCTGCTGACCTGTAGGCTCTGTCCTGCTGGAAACCTCCATCTGCAAATGCATGGGCACCTGCCCTGACTCCACCCACATGGAGCTGATCACCTTCCTGCCTCCCCTGTTCAGCTCTCTGCCCCCCCCCCCCGCCCCCGCGTGCCAATTACCTAAGCGAGCCACTGCCCAGCTCCCCTTGCATCCTGTGCAGACAAATCATCAAGTTTCTTCTCTTGAAACATTTCTCCAAGCCATCCACTCCTCCAACCCCACAGTTTCTGCCTCCCTAATTTCTGATTTTTTTTTTTTGTATCAGGGATTGAACCTGGGGGCACTTAACCACTGAGCCATATTCCCAGCCTTTTTTATTTTGAGACAGGGTCTTGCTAAGTTGCTGAGACTGACATTGAACTTGCCATCCCCCTGCCTCAGCTTCCAGGAGTATACCACCACATCTAGTTCTTCCCACCCAACCCCACCCCTCCTATTTTTTTTTTTTTTTTTGGGCTGGGGATTGAACCGAGGGCCTTGTGCATGTGAGGCAAACACTTTACCAACTGAGCTATATCCCCAGCCCCTCTCATCCTCTTTTTAAAAATATTTTTTAGTTGTAGATGGACACAATACCTTTATTTTATTTTTTTCTTTTAACTGTTGATGGACCTTTATTTATTTATATGCAGTGCTGAGAATCGAACCCAGAGCCTCACACATACTAGGCAAGAGCTCTACCACTGAGCCACAACTCCAGCCCCCACAATACTTTTATTTTAAACATTTATTTATTTATATGCGGTGCTGAGGATCAAACCCAGTGCTTCACACGTGCTAGGCAAGCGCTCCACCACTGAACCACAACCCCAGCCTCTCATTTATTTATTTTTATGTGGTGCTAAGAATCAAATCCAGTGCCTCACATGTGCTAGGCAAGCGCTTTACCACTGAGCTATAGCTCCAGCCCCTCTTTCTCATTATATAAACTTGTAACATGCATTCTGGTGGCCCATCCAAGACCTTCTGAATTACAACATCCAGGAGAAAAAATATCAGAACTTTTCTTTCTAATCATTGCCCTTAGGCATAACTAAGCAAGTTTGTAAAATGAGGACCTTCTCTGAAACTCATTCGTGAAGGTGATTCTAAACAGACTCCAGGGTTCACTCCACTTATTCTGATTTAGTGCATCTTGGATGGAAGAAGTTTTTCTAGAAGATGCCATATATACATATTTACATATATATGCATATTACATGTGTGCGTGAGTGTAAATTAGAGACAACTTGAACATAGATATTAAATCCCTTTGTGCTTCAGCCTCTGCCTTCTCTCACCATTCCCCAAAACCGTCCAAAACCAAGCTCTATGTCCTGTGTATGGCTCCTCATGTTCCCTGCTATCTCAACTGAGCAACAGCACATAATGTTCCCTCCACCAAGTGGCCCTTTCCTGTACCCGTGTCACATGAATGCCTACTGGTGCTTCAAATACAGCTCAGTTGAAGCTCCAAGTTTTCCCTGATCTCTCTGGGTTAAACATTTCCTCTCCTCCTCAAGACTTAGTCATTGCTGTCCCAAAGACTTTACTGTAATTAGGGATGCATCTGCTGGCAACCTGAGCCAGTAGAGCCCGGTGCAGGGGTATTTTAGTCTCTTTTATGTCCTCAACGTGCAATGCATTGACTGGCACTAGAGGAATAACTTGTTCATGGAGATCTTAGCACTTCCCCAACCCAAGGGCAAAAATTTGGCCAGGGTCTCTGGGGGAGGACCAAGTCCACAGGCAATTGGGGCTTGACCAAGGGGCTAAAACTTACCTCCAAATGGCAGCTCCAGTGTAGTATACAGGAGGTGCTCTTGGATCCCTTAGCCTCCTTTGTAAACAAGTTTCTCTTAGTCCATATAGATGTATCCTGGTGGTCTTTGAATAAATTCTTTTAGTGCTTAAGAAAATCAGATATTCCAACTGATTCTATCTAGAAGTCATGTATAAATCTTTCCCCCACTTAAAATTAGAAAAATCTATTTCTCCACTAGCCCCTCAGTGTGCTCTGGAGAAGACCATCAGAAACCACAGCTGATATACTTGTCACCAAATCTGAAAATGTATCACAATGACCAAAGAAAAGCACAAATCCTGTGAAACCAATGATTTCATATAGGAGTGCCCTTAACCATTAAGGAGGCACTCAATGCTTTGAATTTCAAGCATGTTGCCTTTGGGAGACCGGAAATCTTTTTAGGCTGGTTTGTTTGGCTGATTGGTTGGTTTTCAGTGCTGGGGATCAAACCCAGGCCTTACATATGGTAGCCAAGTGCTCTGCCACTAAGTTACACCCCACGCTGAAGACAGGTCTTGTTCACACTGTACCCAGAAAGCTGAGTAGAGTACTGGGGGCAGAGCAGTACCTGCAAAACTGTTGAAGGAAGGAAGAAAGGAAGGAAGGAAGGAAGGCAGAGGAACAAAGTGCCTCCCTTCCTGTGGGAGCTGCCTGTGTGCCTCCGCCACACATCAGTAAGTCCTGCTGAGCTCACACTGCCCTTGGAAGAGGCATCTGGCCTGATGAGGCAGTTTCTATGATTGCATTTGATTCCTTAGTTTGCTATTTCCTCTTCATCTTCCAGGATAAAATTGGTCATTGACACGCCTATAATCCCAGCAGCTCAGGAGGCTGAGGCAGGAGGATCACAAGTTCAAAGACAGCCTCAGCAATGGTGAAGCACTAAGCAACTCAGTGAGACCATGTCTCTAAATGGGGATGTGGCTCAGTGATTGAATGCCCCGAGTTCAATCCCCGGTACCAAAAAAAAAAAAAAAAAAAAATCAGTTTGTATGCTGGTCCATACTGTTTTGACCACTGTAACTTTGTAATAAATTTTTAAAGGAAGAGTGATGGTGTTAGTCAGCTTGACCAATAGATCAGTGAGGCAGAATAGAGACCCCACAAATAAATCCAACATATATTGGATCTTCAACAAGGGTACTAAGAATACACAATGAGGAAAGAACAGCCTGGCCAGGTGGTGCATGCCTCCCAGAGACTCAGGAGGCTGAGGCAAAAGAATCACAAGTTTGAGGCCAGTCTCAGCAACTTAGCAAGGCCCTGTCTCCAAATAAAAAAATAAAATGTGCTGGGGATGTAGTTCAATGGTAAAGTGCCCCTGAGTTCAATTCCCAGTACCTAAAAATAAATAAATAAAATAATGGAGAGGGGCTAGGGCTGGGGCTGGGGCTCACTGGTAGAGCACTTGACTGGGTAGGATACTCAGCACTGAATAAAAATAAACAAATAAAATAAAGACATGCTGTTTATCTACAAATACCAAAATAAATAAATAAATAAATAAATAGACCAATGGAGAAAGGACAATCTCTTCAACAAATGGTGTTCAGAAAATTGGATATCCACATGCAAAGGAATTAATATAGACCCTTCTTTTAAACCATATACAAAAAACCAACTCAAAATGGATTAAAGATTTAAACATGCTGGGTACAATGGTGCGTCCCAGCGGCTCAAAAAGCTGAAGCAGGAGGATTGCAAGTTCAAAGCCAGCCTCAGCAACTTAGCAAGACCTTATCTCAAAATAAAATATAAAAAGGACTGGGGATGCAATTCAGTGGTAAAGTACTCCTGGGATCAATCCCCAATACCAAAAAATATAAAAAATAAAAACCGTCACATGATCCAGCCATCTCACTGCCAGGTATTTATCCAAAAGAATTGAAATCAGAATCTCAAATATTAGCACACCCATATTCTTTTTAGCCATACTAACAATAGTCAAGATGTGAGAACAAAATAAATGTCCATTTGACAGATGAATTGAAAAAGAAAAAATGAAATACTATTTGGCCTTATAAAAGGAAATGCTGCATTATACAGCAACATGGATGAATCTGGAGGACTTTATGCCAAGTGAAAAAAGCCAGGCACAATGGGGGCAGGAAAGATGGTGGAATATGATGGACATCATTACCCCAGGTACATGTATGACTGCACAGATGTTGCGACACTATATCGTATACAACCAGAGAAATGAAAAGTTGTGCTACAATTATGTAAAATTAATCAAAATGCATTCTGCTGTCATATATACCTAATTAGAATAAATAATTTAAAAAACAGGCACAGAAAGACAAACATTACATATTCCACTCTATGAGGTATCTAAAATATAGTAGCCCCCCCCCCCTTATCCTTGGAGCCTTATTCAAGACTCCCAATGGATGCCTGAATCCAAGAATAGTACCAAACCCTAGATATGTATTTTTCCCCCATACTTGCAAATTATGAAGTTTAATCTACAAATTAGACATGGTTAAGAGATTAACAATCACTAATAGTAAAACAGAAAATAATAAAATAGAAATAACTAGACTGTAAAAGTTATGTAAATGTGGTTTCTCTTGCAAAATCTTATTGTATGCAGATTTTAGCAACCTCAGCATAAGATTTTTTCTTTCCTTTAGTTGAGAACTTTTACCTTTTCACTTAAAGTACTTAATGGCTTCTCTTTGTCATATGCAAATTGCCAGCACTGCTACACAACCAGTCAATCTGATAACTCAGCTACCTAGCACCTAACAGGCAGGTAGCATATACAGTATGGATACACTGGACAAAAAAACAATTTTTATCACAAGTAGGACAAATTTTATCACACCACTCATAATGGCACAATTTAAAACTTATTGAAATTTTCTACTTAATATTTTTGAACCAAAGATGCCCACGGTGGGCTGGGGTTGTGGCTCAGCCGTAGAGCGCTTGCCTCACACATGTGAGGCACTGGGTTCAATCCTCAGCACCAGATATAAATAAATAAATAAACAAAATAAAGGTATTGTGTCCATCTACAACTAAAAAAAAAATAATACATTAAAAAAAAGGGGGGGGACTGGGGATGTGGCTCAAGCGGTACCGCGCTTGTCTGGCATGAGTGCGGCCCGGGTTCGATCCTCAGCACCACATACAAACAAAGATGTTGTGTCCGCTATTTTATTATTATTTTATTACTAAAAAATAAATATTAAAAAAAAAAGGGGGGGCTGGGGCTGGAGCTCAGCCATAGAGCGCTTGCCTTGCACATATGTGGCATTGGGTTCGATTCTTAGCACCACATAAAAAACAAAGATATTGTGTCCATGTATGACTAAAAAATAATTAATAAAAAAATGAGTGGCATTATTATTTAAAGGATGATTTCAAAACAACGTGAACATACTTAATACCACTGAGCTGTACACCTAAAAATGATTGTTTTATGTCATGTATATTTAATCACAATTTTTTTTTCTTTTAGAGAATTTTTTTTTAATATTTATTTTTCAGTTCTAGCAGACTTTGTATGTGGCGCTGAGGATCGAACCCGGGCCGCACGCATGCCAGGTGAGCGCGCTACCGCTTGAGCCACGTCCCCAGCCCCTAATCACAATTTTAAGTAAAAGTCCACAGCAAAGTACATAACCGTGGGGAAACTCTGTGTGGCAATACCAGAATAAAAACTATGTCAGAGGGGAAACCAGGCAGCAGAGAAAGGAAAGGGGAAAGGAGGGGCTGCAGCTGGGACCCTGGCCTGGGAAGAGGGGGAGGGGTGGGGAATCTCAGGAAGAGGCCTAGACAGAGCAGGGGGAAGGGTAGCCCAGAGGGAGAAGGCTATGTCTACTCTGGAACCCTACTCCAGAGCACCTTGGTGACAGCATATTCTCCTGCCCTCCTCACAGGCCTCTTGCAGGGCAAGGCAAACAAAGGTGAGCAAACAAGGACTGGGCCTTAATTTGGGTTTTCTAGTCTCTTGATCTTGTCCCCTACAACAGGATACCAAGAGGCCCAGATCCACCCCACGTCCCAGTCCACAGAAGGGAAGCCTGTGCTGAGTGTCAGCTTTATGTTCTTTCCCATAAGAAGGCAGAGGGCCAAGTTAACCTCAAGGACTGTGAGGCCTAAGGGTCACTGACTATAATAGAAGGATCCAACAGCAATCATGTGGGCTTACTTATGAAGGAAGTACGGGATACACCCTTCTCTACCACCTCCCAGCTCACCATCTGAGTGAATATTTGAGACTGCAGTAGCAAACTAGCCTCACTGGCTTCCCTGCTATCCCATAGTCAGTCAATGGGCCTGTGAAAACCAGCCAGGCCACATGGCTCTACTCAAAACCCTTCACTCCCGTTTCATTTCCCTGATGCTGTGTGCACTGAAGAACTGCTCATATCCATAAGTATGGCCTTTGTCCTTACCCTGAGGTAATCTCTAAGTCCCTAGAAGGTCCTGATAAGAGTTTGTCTGGGGACTTTAGCAATGTGGTGAGAGCTTTAAAGCACACAAATCTCCTTAAGAAACAAAGACTAAGTATTAGCCCAAAGTCCTGGGAGGGGCTGGAGATTACAGATCAGCCACGCAGGCAGTATGTGATTAAGCTCCAAGGAAATACCAACAAAGGCTTCCTGCTTCCTTACTATACATTATGGCCAGGAGGCTTTGTCTCTGGGACTCCACTCACAGAGGACTGTGGTAAATCTCACAACTGGACCCTTCCCAGATTCTGCTGCATGCATTTCAGCCTCTGACTGGATGTGAATCCTTTTATTGTAAAATTGAGTCTGAGACATTCTAATGTGTTACACACCTGAAGGTCATCATGGGGACCCCCCAGCATGCAGCTGGTGTCTGAAGTGAGGGCAGTCTTTTTGAGACAGAGTCTCAGTAAGTTGCTGAGGCCTCAAACTTGTGATACTCCTGCCTCAGACTCCCAAGGCACCGCAGACCTTGTTTTTTACCCTTCTGCCTCACAAGCATATGTTCCTACTCCAGGGCACCAGAAAGCTCCTTCCCCAGATACCGCCAGATTAATCCCCTCCTTACAAAGTCTTTTACTCCAAGGTCACCTCTTTGGTGAGGCCTCCTCTAGACCCCTCCACAAACTCCCTCTTCTCATAAACATCTCTCCTACTTTAACTTCTTCTTCCTTGTACCATGACTATATCCACTATACATTTTATTCCTCTAATTTCTTCTCCATCTCCCCATGAGTTGGCCCCAGGGGCAGGAAGAGTTGGAGATTTACAGTGCTGGAGATCAAACCCAGGGCCTCATACACACTAGGGATTTTTGTGCGTTGTTCCCCATTGTAACCACAACTTTTTAACAGTTCCTGGCATGTCCTATGTTCAATATATTCTTGTTAAATAAATCATCTCAGGTACCCTTTAAAAGTACCATTAAGAAACCAGGTGGTCCCCACCCTCACATTCTCCCCGAAAGGCCAAGTCTACAAAAACAGGAAAACTGAGAACACTTAGCTGGAAACCTTTGCTGAGGGAGATATGAACCAGCAATACCCAAGATCTCTAGACTGAGTGGGGCATGGATATGGTGCCAGCAGTGACACATCCGTGTTGTTGACCTTGGAAAGCCCCATCTCTGGGCCCTGCACCCAGATAAAATAATAAAAGCTGGGACAGACACATGGAATTCTAGCTGAGATCACTGTGGGAAAGACATTTCTGCTGTGACAGAGGAACAAAGGGAAGACAGGACCTCACCAGGCAGGGATGACTTTTATTTGAAGGCAGAAGACACCCTACTTGAGAGTTCATTTGTAATCTGCAAAAAAGTTTTTAAAAATAAAGAAAAAGAAAAAACAGAACCCAAAGGGGCTGGTGAGGGAACAAGGAGGGTACTGGGTCCTAGATAGGTGGGGTCAGGCCACATAGGGGAAGCGTAACAGCAGCCCCTCATGAGGATCCAGATTCAGGTTTTCCAGCTCCAGGGAGGCCCCTTCCTCACGGCCTGACTGAGTACTGAGTAGCAAATCAGCCTTGCCTGGCAGGCTGGGGATACTAGGCAGGTCGGAGGCCCCTAGCCTGGCTGTCAGGCCCATGTCTCCAAAGTTGAGCACCACCAGGAAACGCTCATTCTGGTCCCAGTGGCGGATGTAGGAGAAGAGGCCAGAACTGGAGGGGAGCGGATGGAAGTCCCCATGCAGCAGGGAGCGCTCTTTACCACGCTGGTCACTCAGGCGCCGGAACAGGGATAGGAGGGAGCCAGGGTCTTCATGCTGGCCCTGAGAATGATGAAAACACAGAAAGAGGGGATGAGGGGGTCTCCCAAGAGCAGACTTTGACAAGCTACCTGCCCATCCTCTGCTGGTCAGACCCCACCCATCAAAACTTCTTACCTTCACTGTCATGTTGATGCTTACAGACCCTGCATGGGATAGGCTGGATTCATTCCACAACATGACCGGGGCTTCCACGGGCTACAAAGCAGAGAGAACAGGGCTTAGAAGACCAACTCCCCTCTCACTCCTCTCCTTCCCACTCTCATCAATGCACAGCCCTCCCCACCAAAGTGTGGTTAACTTCTACTGGACAGACAAGGCTAACTCCGACCTCAAGGTCCTCACACAAACACTGTCCCCTCAGCCTAACGGACTTCTAGACAGTCACAGACCAACTCCCTCACTTCCCTCAAGTCTGCTCAATTATCTCACCAGGTTTTCTGTGACCCCTTTATATAAAATATGCCTCATTCCTATACCCTAGGCCCATTACCCTGCTCTCTTTTTCACAGCACTTATCAGCAGCTTATTTTATTTGCTTATTACCCAATTTCACCACCTCCAGTATTTCCATGTGCTATTGTTATCCCCAGTGTATAGCATGCAAGAATTATTCAATAAGATCTGTGGATTAAGTGAATGACGGTTCTACAAATATCAGTTCAGCACCAACTCTAACACAACACTCACCACCATGTATACCTCTGCTTACTGATCTGGTTCCCTCACTCAACCGTAGACTGCTAGAGGACTCAGAACCTAGTCTGAGAACTCACCATCCAATGAATGAATGATGGCTACACATTGAACACCTACCAAGTACCAGGCACTGACATTAAAAAGAGCCCTTGGAGTGCTGGGATTGTGGCTCAGTGGTAGAGTACCTGCCTAGCACATGGGAGCCACTGGGTTCAATACCCAGCACCACATAAGAATAAATAAAAAATAAATGTATTGTGTCCACCTACAAGTTAGAAAAAATATTAAAAAAAAAAAAAAAAAAGAGCCCTTGGAGCCTGGTGCAGTAGCACACGACTGTAATCCCAGTGGCTTGGAAGGCTGAGGCAGGAGAATTGCGAGTTCAAAGCCAGCCTCAGCAACAGTGAGGTACCCTTGGAGCCAGGTACAATGGTAGGCTAAGAGTTAGGCTAATTTGGGAGGCTAAGAGTTCAAAGCCAGCCCCAACAAGTTAGCAAGCCCCTAGGCAACTTGGTAAGACACCTTCTCAAAATGAAAAGGTCTGGAATGTAGTTCAGTGGCAAAGTACTCCCCAGGTTCAATCCCCAGTACCAAAGAAAAAAAGCCCTTGGGAGATGAGATATTGCTTAGAACACTTGCCTAGCAAGCACAAGATCCCAGGTTCAACTCCCCAGCAAAAATTAAAAATAAAACCATTCATTCATTCACTCATTAATAGACCCTTGGAGGAGCAAGGTGGTACACAGATATAGTCCCAGCTACTAAATAAGTTCATTTTTGGTGTTGTTTTGTTTTTGCAGTACTGACAATCAAACTCAGGACCTTGAGAACGCTGGCCAAGTGCTCTACCACTAAGCTACACTCCCAATCCCTACTAAGGAAACTGAGGCAGGAGGACTACTAAGCCTATGAGCAACATAACAAGAGCCCATCTCATTAAAGAAAAGAAAAAACTCATTTAATTCCAGCCACTCTAGAAGGAATGCAGTGTCACAGAAAAGATAACCAACATCCCTAAGGGTAAAATAATACCCAATGGGGGCTGGGAATATAGCTCAGTCAGTAGAGTGCTTGCCTTGAATACACAAGGCCCTGGGTTCAATCCCCAGCACCACCAAAATAATAATAATAATAATAATAATAATAATAATAATACCCAAGGATGGTATGTATCTGCCACTATCCACAAAAGCCACATGACATGATGAATGAATAAGACCTCTTCTACTATGCCAGGCAGAGAGCAAGGGGTACCTGTCCAGGAAGGGCCGCCGCCTGCAGGCCAATCTCATCCCCATAGCTGAAAACAGGAGTCCCTGGCAGAGTGAAGAGCAGCAGGTGGTAGAGTCGGAGGAGCTGAGTCGGCATGAAGGAAGTCAAAAGCCCTGCCTGAGACAACTGCAGGGACAGGTACACCAGTGAGCCCCAGAGCCTGCTTTGACCTCCACCTCCCAACCAACCTTTCCTCCCTCCCAAAGGACCTGTCCCCGTGCCCGCCAGTAAAGTACTCACACTCCAGCTACACCAGCGGTTGTCAGTGGCATTCAAATATTGGGTGATGAGGAATTTTACATGCTCCCCACTGGAACTGGGTGTTGACAGGTATGAGCTGGTTAACAGCAGGTCCTTAGCATTCTCAAGGAGGCTCAGGATCTGCTGCAGGTTGGAAGAGTCTGTCCCTGCAATCAAGAGCCTGCAAGGGATGGGGGAGGCGGGGTCAAGGTTGGTACAGAACAGAGGAGTAAAGAGAGTTCTCTGAATTAGGAACCCCTTCTTGAGGCCTCATACTCCACTGAGTCAGGAAGGGGTTGGCACCCACCTATCTTCACTGAAGCTCTTGGTGATGTTTTGCCACTCAGCCAATAAGGATACATCCTAGAAAGAAAACACAGAATCAACGAAAAAGGAACATTACCTGACCGTGGTTGGGACCCTCTGTTCTCACCCCAACTTTGCTCCTGACATGGAAAGTGCACTCACTGTCAGATTTTCCACATTCTGAACTTGGAATCCATCCACATCAGCCTCCAGCCAAAACCTCAGAGCTGCCTAAGGGGGCAAATGAACATAGGAAAAATTATACAGCAAAGCTCTGAAAATCCCAGCCCATGCCAACTCTCATCCACAATGGACTTCTCTACAGCCTCAGTCAGTAGTTGGCCTTGCCTGGGTCTCTCTCCCAACTCTATTGCAAAGGGTCTTTCTTGGTCCTCTCCCTCTTGTGTCCCACTCCCCAACCCCATACTGGGGATTGAACCCAAGGGTGCTTTACCGCTGAGCCACATCCCCAGCCCCTTTTATTTCTGAGATAGGATCTTACTAAGTTGCTTAGGGTTTCACTAACTTTCGCTGGCCTGAAAATTGCAATCCTCCCGAGTCACTGGAATTATAGGTATACCACACTATGCCCAGAGGTCCCTTCTATCTCTAACATCCCATTGATTGTCTTACTTTTACAGCATTTTGCCTTTTTTTTTTTTTCTTTTTTAGGATTTTATGTCTCCATTCCTGCCTCTGGCAAATACACAGCTTCACCTTTAATAGCTATGGAAAAGATTGAAAATCTATCCATAAACATAGCTCCTTTTAATATTTAACATGTGAAATACTAGTATCCTCTATTTTGGGGATGAAGAAACAGGCTAAGAGAAAGAAGACATGTCAAAGATCATAATCAGGAAGCAGCAGAGACAGGACCTAAAATGCCTGTGAAGACCCCAAGGCAAATATACTTACTCCTCTCCCAGGTTCCTGGGGCCTGAAGGGGTGTGAGTACAAAAACTGGTCAGAGCAAGACCAAGAATGAACGATCAGAATTCAAAGCACAGCCCCAGGGCAGTTGAGATGATTTGAAAAGAGGCCAGCTCTGCAGAACAGGCCCCAGCCTGAAGCTCTGGTATTCATCTGGCACAGGGTAGAACTCCACCCCCACCTCTTTTCTTCCCTTTCTCTATTTAATGTGCTCTCCACTCTGGTCTCCATTTTAATCTGATATTACCCCTGGTACCCTACCATCTGAAAACAATCTATTACCAGTAACTTTTTTTTTTTTTTGTACCAGGGATTAAACTCAGGGGCACTCAACCACTGAGCCACATCCCTAGCCCTATTTTGTATCTTATTTAGAGACAGAGTTTCACTGAGTTGCTTAGCGCTTTGCCATTGTTGAGGCTGGCTTTGAACTCACAATTCTGCAATCTCAGCTTCCAAAGCCACTGGGAATACAGGTGTGTGCCATTTCGCCCAGCTATTACCAGTAACTTCTAAAGGGTCTCCCAGCAATTGACAAGGGCCAAACTAGATGGTCCCAGGGGTCCTACCTACCCAAATGCAGAGAGTCCAGAGTTCTTCAAAATCACAGCTACCAGAATCTGCCTCTACTTTTATTCTGCCCATTCTGAGCCTGTGTCCCAGAACCCAAGCATTAGGAGCTGAGGTGATACTGAAAGCCCTACACCCAGCATGCTGGGTACTGAGTTTGATCCACTACCTTGAGAAAAGATAAATTAGAAGACTTCTCAGGACTTCAAATCTTAGACACCTCTACTCCTCAGCCTCCTCATTTACAGATTAGGGAGAATATGTATTTTGTATAGTTATACAGGGAATTAGAAAACATCTACAAAATACTTGCACAGTCCCAGACTCTTAGGAAGACCCCATGCTTACAATTTCAGACTGGGATCCACTCCAAACACATCAAACAAGAACTGGAAACCAGTCAGGACAGGATTCCCACAGAGAAAAGAAAGGACTTCCTATTCCAAAAGGATGAAAAATCAAACTTCCAGAATGACATCTGAGAAATTCCCTTCCTGGCACTGTCCCATCCCCAAAGTCAAGGAAACAAGAAAAATCAGTGATCAGAAAAGAAACAGGGGGAGGGGGAAGCAAAACAGGTGTACTATTGGCATATCCTTCTGCCTACAGGTCAGAACAAGGAGACATGTACAGGGCTTACTGTGAAAGGACTAACACGGCCATAGCCCCTGCCTCCCACCAACCATAGCTCCAACACACTCACTTTCATCTTGGTGGTTACAATGTCAACCTGAGTGGGGAGGAACCACGGGTTCTGGCCCCGGTAGTTGGGAGTTAGGTCCAGAATGACTCGAATGCCTGGAATAATGAAGGAAGACACAGCTATTTAGAGTAAGGGGACACAAGGAAGTGTTTCCTATATATTACTTGGTACAAAGGTTGGATCTGAACCCTGCCAATGCTCTAAAGCAAGTTTGTACTTTCTTTGACTTTCCACCCAAAAAGAGAAAAAAAAATTTTTTTTTTTTGATAGTAGGCATTGCACCCAGAGACACTTTACCACTGGGCTACATCTCAAGTCCTTTTTATTTTTTAATCTTGAGACAGAGTCTCACTAAGTTGTTAAGGCTGGCCTCAACCTTGCAATCCTCCTCTCATCCTCCTGAGTCATAAACATATTTCTACAATAAATTTTAAGAGAATATTTGCTACCCCGCCAAAGGATCCACAGTTTTACAAGTTTAAAAACTACTGATGAGCAGGTTATGGAGGTTCTGATTTAGTAAAATTTTGCCTTTTGCAAATAAGAGCACTAAAGCCCAGAAGTTAAATGACCTGCTGATGATTGCCCAGCCATGTAGAAAGATCTTGGGCCACTTGATAAATCCATTTTAGGCTGAACACTGATAGACCTCCCCTGTGCCTGGCCTAGAAAAACTCAGGAGAGCCAAACAAAAACCCTATCCTGCTTTCCTTGTGTCCAGGAAGGTAAGCCCTTGGGAAACCCAGGGCACCCACTCTTTTTCTTGGCCAACTGAAGGAAACTGTCAAAATCTTCCTTGGAGCCGAGTGTGGGGTCTATCTGTTGCAAGTCGGTCCCAGCGACATCATCCTCCTGATTCTTGTGAATTGGGCCCAGCACAAGGCCCTTTACCTTCAGAGAGCTCAAGTAATCAAGATGCTGCTTCAGACCTGAAACGGGAGTGGGGAGAAGGGAAGCTGGGTTAAGGAGTGAGCCCCTGTCCTCCCGGTTCTCTCCTCCCAGGCCTCAGGCTGTATGGGGCTGGGGCATAGGAGGGAGCGGACCACGAGGCACTGAGGAGCTGACGTAAGGAACCTTGCACATTGCTTCAGAAACCGGTTGCGACTGGCTCAGCCACCTCGTGGTGTGTGAAAGAGCGCGGAATGCTGAGTCAGCCGCCCTTGAGTAGAGTAGAGGCGGGTTGTTTTCTTCAAAGAAAAGAGGGAGCAGTCCTAAATGGGGGGCAGGGAGGGGGGGTGCCAGGGGCGGACAGGGTGGAGAACTGTCTTGAGTCCGTCCAGGGAAGGACAAGAGGAAGGGAGTCCAATGCAGGGGGCCATTTGAAACCAGAGGTGCAACCGGATGGGGACTGGGGGGGTGTTTTGCACCGGAACTCACCTGCAAGGTTGCCCGCGTTGCTGCCCTGGAAGGCCTTAAGGTCACCGATGCGGTAGAGAGCGCCTTTGTGCCACCATCTCTGGACAGGCAGCTCACGACAGCGCGGCGCCTGGACGATGATGATCACGGCGCCCGCCAGCATGCCGAGCCAGCCGAGCCAGAAGAGCAGTAGCAGCGCCCAGCGGGTGCGAACCCAGCCAGGGCTGCCAGCCACTTTCAACAGCTCCTCCTTGGAAAGGCCCGTGAACTTGGCTGCGGCCTCTGCCTCTGCGTCGTCTTCGGCCACCTTGATCTTCACCAGACCATTCTTCTCCCCACCGCCTGCCACGGCCACAGCTGCCCCCGACGCCGCGTTCATGGGTTGCTTCTCGGGTTCTAGCTCATTCAGCTCCACCTCCTTCAAGTCCACCTCGGTATCGTGGCTCATGGTGCCTGCGGAACGGGGACACAAGGCAGCCTGCGGTCAGGTTCACCCAGACAGGGGCCTGTGTGGCTCAGCGTAGCTTCCTCTCGGGCCTCTGGAAAGCTGAGGGCGCGGCGTCTGGGAAGTGGCATGGCAGCCCCGCCCCGGCTCGCCCCGGCCCGCCCCTTAAAGCGCAACCCCAGAGACTGCTCTTTCTGGGACGTCCCGAGTGAGCTGTGCAAGGCAATCCTGCTAGAACATGCCTCTGACTGCTACAAGGTCCAGTAGCGCAGCTTGAACCTGTCTACCCCTAAAATTCCTTTAAACCAGACCCTCGGAAAACACTGCATGGATCCACCTTTATGAGAATGGCCTGCCCGAGGTCCCTATTTGCCTGCTCCGGTGGGCTGGTAGTTTCCCTGGATGGTACCATCTGTTTACCCCTACAGGCCAATTTTACATGTCCACTTGCACTCAGAGCCTGCCAGACTCAACTTCTGCTTTTGTCCCACCCAGCCTTGCCTCTCAAGCTTCCAGACCTAGCTCTAGACGGTCAGGGTTTATTCTCCTGAAGACTCATCTTGACTTTATTTCAATTAATTCTTCATAGAGCAACTATTCACTGAGCACCTACTAGTCCTCTGCTTCATTAACTTTACTGACTTACCTAACCCATTTTTCTCCATGACTTGAGATGAATCTGAGTTGGGGATGCAACTCAGTGATAGAAGGCTTGCCTAATATGCATAAGGTCCTGGGTTCAATCCTCAGCACCAAAGGGGGTAAAAATCTATTTGAGAAAGAAAGTTGAAATGAACAGCCCTCTTCTTACCCTAACCCACCCCAGTTATTGGGCAGCAGGAATCAAACATCCAGAAGAGACCAATGAACTATACAAAATGTTACAGAGTTGGGTCTTAGGCATTGAGGCATCCACCCCTTTCCCAGAACAGACCAGAAGATGCCATGAACAGGCTCTTCTCCACCTTGCAGGGTCTCCCAGACTCCCCAAGTGTGTCTGGTTTTCCCTGTTACCTAACATTTCATTACCCTAGGCCTAAGAGGCAGCATATTCTTCAGGATGGAACCTAGGGCCTTGCACACACACTAGGCAAGTGCTCTACCACTGAGCTACATCCCTAGCCCTTGTCTAAATTTTTATTTTAAAGCTGGGCATGTTGGCACACAAATGTAATCCCAGCAATCTGGGAAGCTGAGACAGGAGAACCCCATATTCATGGCCAGCCTCAGCAATTCAGTGAGGCCCTAAGCAACTTGGTGAGACTCTGTCTCAAAATGTGGTAAAGTGCCCCTAACTTCAATCTCTAATACAAAACAAAAACACAACAAAAAATAAATAAATTTTATTTTACTTTAACACAATATCTCACTAAATTCCCCAGGCTAGCCTTGAACTTGCAATCTTCCTGTAGCTGGGATTACAGGCCTGCACCACCATACCCAGTTTCTGCAAGGGTCTTTTTTTTTTTTTTTTTTTGTAGTGGGGATTGAACCCAGGGTGCTTTGCCACTGAGCCATCCCTATCCCTTTTTATTTTTTTATTTAGAGACAAGGTCTCACTAAGTTGCTTAGGGCCTTCCTAAATTGCTGAGGCTGGCCTTGAATTTACAATCCTCCTGCCTCAGCCTCCCAAGTCAAGTGGAGTTACTAGAATTACAGGCATACGCCACTGGGCCCAGCTCTTCAGGAGCTTTTGAAGACCTGAATTCCCTCCACAGAGATCCTTGGATAGAGAAAGTGTCAGTGGGGCAGAGACAAGATTCAAAGCAGGGACAACTACACATCAACACCAGGAGGTGCCAACACTCTCAGGAACTACTTGTTCTTGACCTGAACCAGCTGGGTTATTTTGAGAGAAGAGCTGAAACAAATAGGTTCTTTCTTCCTTTCTTACCTAGGCTGGAAGCCAGGATTTGAAATAAAGCAGAAGCCAAGATTTGAAGTAGAGCAGAGAAAAAGAGGTGTGGAAAGGCTTGTCCTTAGCCATTGCCCCTCTGTATCCCAAAGGATATTTTCCTATCCCCACCAAGAAAAGCTGAAATCAGCAACTAGGGGAAGGCAGGCAAATGGGTTAGAGGTTGGGATTCATAGCAGGGCTCAAAGATGATAAAAGGCCCAAGGTACCCTGGGCATGCTAGATAAGAAGTACCATCCAATAGTTCCAAGCAAGAAAGCTCAAGGTTGAGAGGACTGTGAGGTCAGAAGCTCTTGTTGAGATGGTTCACCATAATACCCCCTAGATACAGTACCTTACAGCCCCCAGTGGCTCCAGATGGCTGAAGCCAATTCCTTCTCCATGCCTTAAAGAAGCCAACAATTTACCCCAGTCTTCTCACCCACCACACCTTCCACAGGCACTCCCCTACAGCCACATCAGCTTTCAAACATCTGCCAGTCTCGCAACACACCAGACTTTTTCAGGCCTCTGCATCTTGTACATGCCAGTCTCTCTGCTGTTTGGTCCTTCCTGTTCTGCAGCTCAAAAGCTCCTATAACACTAGTATGGCAATATGTAAATTAATGGATGTGTAACTGATGTGAGTCTGCAATCTGTATACGGGGTAAAAATGGGAGTTCATAATCCACTTGAATCAAAGTGTGAAATATGATATATCGAGAACTATGTAATGTTTTGAACAACCAACAATAAAAATTAAAAAAAAAAAAAAAAAGTTCCTATATATTCAAGGCCTGGCTCAACTGACAGCTTTTCTCAACTCTACAGACAAAATTCCTTTCCCACCATGGTGCATCTACCTCTGCTACACTTCATGCCCCATTTGTTTATTATATTTCCTTTCTGAATGTCTGTTTGCCCTGGAAGGCAAATGGCAAGGGCCTTGTGGTATTTGTCAAAGAACTAGTCTACTCAGAAATAGCATATAGTAGACTCTTCCTAAATGTTTGGTAAATGAGTGGATGAACTATATTAATTAAACTCATATATTTCCCTTCTTAAACAACTGAACCAAAGTAGCATGTGAAGGTAAAGGATAGAAATAAAAAGCAATTTAAACAACACTGTATTGTTCCAAGATGAAACTTGTTTATGTTATGAGACTTGTTAACTGTTCAACCAAAATAAAACCAGGAGAGGGAGGTCAGAAAAACAAGAGGAAGAGGTTCAAGCCCAGCACAGTAGCACACGCCTCCAGTGTCTCTGGAGTCTGAGTTTGAGGACAGCCTCAGCAACTGAGCAAAACCCTGCTCAAAATAAAAACACAAAGGACTAGGGATGTAGCTCAATGGAAAACACCCCTGGGTTCCATTCCAATACCACAAATAATGATAACAACAACAACAATATTAATAGAATTTAATATTTACTGTAAGAATACAAAATAAATAATTTGTCAATAAGAATTTAGCCTTCCAGCCAGGGACCAGCTTACCTGCCTATAATCCTAGCAACACTGGAAGCTGGAGGCAAGTTCAGGGTCAGCCTCCCCAATTTAGCAAGACCCTGTCTCAAAATAAAACATAAAAAGGGCTGGAGATACATCTCATTGGTAGAGTGATGCTGTATCCAAAATAGAACTAACATGAATTTACTAATAGGAGGATATAAAACTTGCTTGGTGGGATCAGATAAAGGGGAATGAAGGGAAGGGAGGTAGGATAGGAATAAGAAAGATAGTAGAATGAACTTTCCTATTTCATACATGTAAAAACTGTGATAGAACAGAATGGAATCTTCAGAGTTTAAGAGCTGGCAGGCTGTGGCTTTGCACGCGACATACTACTGTGTGTCTGCTAACTGTCATTTAACCATAGAGACTTACTGTGGCTAACAGGTACCTGTAAAAGATAATCACAGTAGCAGAAGCAGGAAACAAAGCAACAGGGACAGAACAATCCCCTTTAGGCTCAGCACAGTAAGTCCCTAAGCTGTATGCTCTAAGAGTCCCTAGGTTGTTGACAAGCTTGTAACCATATAAGAAATGTAGAATACCCCCTCCCATAGAATTGCACCAACTCCCTTGCCTTTATGTACCCAAAACTTGCTTATGTATAAAAGTAAAATCCTTGCTGTGCTCAGAGATCAGACTTTGGAAATTATTCCTCGGGCCCTGCCTGGCACTACTAATAAAGTGTTGTTCCACATCTCAGGTGTCCTGATCCTCATTTCCCACTACAACACCACCAGTGAAATTCCACATCATGTACAACCATGAGAATGGGATCCTAATTAGAATAAGTTATATTCCATGTACATATGTCAAAATATGCTCTACTGTCATATATATCTAAAAAGAATAAGAAAAAATTTAAAAATAAAAATTAAATAAAAACTTGCTTACTAAAGATTACCAAGATAATTAGAAAGCAAAATATCCGGATCAATAATGACTAGAAGTCAGGGTTGGTGATGTACACCTGTAATACCAGTGACTTGAGAGGCTGAGGCAGGAGCATTGTAAGTTTGAGGCCAGCCTCGGTAACTTAGTGAGCCTGTGTCTCAAAATAAAAATAAAAAGGGTTAGGGATGTGGCTCAATGGTAAAGTGCCCCTTGGTTCAATCCCCAATACAAAAAAAAAAAAAAAAGGAGAGAAGAAAGGAAATAATAATTAGGAAGCAAAACAGAGGTATAGACATAGAAAACTAGATATTCCCTAGGCAAGATAAACCTGCTATTTAACACCAGGATACTTTTTTTTTTTTTTTTTTGGTACTGAGGATGGACCCAGGGACGCTCTACCATGAGCTACATCCCCAGTTCCCCCCCACCTTTTTTTCTTGAGATGGGTCTCACTAAGTTGCTAAGGCTGGCCTCAAACTTGCAATCCTCCTGTCTTGGCCTCCCAAGTTGCCATGAGTACAGGTGTGCGCCACCACACCCAGCCAGGATATTTTTCCTAAAGAACTCAAAAGTAGAGACTAAATTTTATTAAAAACTGCTATACTAGTTGTATAAAATAAATCTGAGGGCTGGGGATGTGGCTCAAGCAGTAGTGCGCTCGCCTGGCATGCGTGGGGCGCTGGGTTAGATCCTCAACACCATGTAAAAATAAAATAAAGATATTGTGTCCACCTAAAACTAAAATAAAAATAAACCTGAATAAGACACTTCATTAATACACAGTTTTCTCACTGTAAAATGAGAATGGGCATAATAATATCAGCAGTGTCTATCATGAAAAAGAACTTAATAAATATCAATGTTTTAATATTCAAATTCCTCATTGTGGCTTAGATATGAGATGTCCCCTAAAAGCTCATGTGTGAGGGGGATGGGGTTGTGGCTCAGTGGTAGAATGCTCGCCTAACAGGTGTCAGGCACTGAGTTCAATCCTCAACACCACATAAAAAGATCAATAAACAAAATAAAGGTATTGTATCCATCTACAATTTTTTAAAAAGCTCATGTATGAGGCAATGCAAAATGTTCAGAGATGAAATGATTAGATTATGAGAGCTATAACCTGATCAGTGGATTAATCCACTGTTATGGAGAAACTGGGTGGTAACAGTAGGCAGGCAGGACGTGGCTGGAAGAGAAAAATCATTGGGGCATGCCTTTAGGGTTCATATTTTGTCCCTGGTAAGCAGAGACTTATCTCTGCTTCTTAGTTACCACATCCTGAATGCTTTCCTTCACCACACCCTTCCAATGTGATGATCTGCCTCACCTTGAGCCCAGAGCTATGGAGTCAGCCAAACTCCTGAAACCTTGAGCCAAAATAAACTTTTTCACTTTTTAAGTTGTTCTTGTCAAGTCTTTTACTCAAAGAGAAGAAAAACTCACTAAAACTCTCCAAATTTTTTACCTCATTATTTTTTTCAAATGAGAAAAAACACAAGAATGGGATCCTAAATAGAATAAGTATTTCTCAAGTGAGAAAAAAAAAGTACATTTATATATACACATGGCCACTATATTCTGCTCATACAACATCCTCTTTATTTAAAGAAAAAAAAGTTCAAATTCAACTATCTCATGGAAAATGAAACTTGCATTATTTCCACCAAACTTCAATGTCTCCTTGACAAATATAAGTAAAATTTCCCATCTTATTTAAAAATTTTTAAGCATGAAAAACAATAATAACAAAAAATTCCTAAGCACAAGTAGTAATTTCACTTACAAGTCAATAAGCAGTTCTCTGGTCCCTCTGTCTGGAACACTTTACCCATTCAGCTCTCTCCTCCATCTCCTTTAGAGTTCTGCCCACAAATGTCACCCCACCAGAAAGACCCTGAGTGAAATAATTCCGCCCATTCCTCAATGCTCCCTCTCATCTTCCCTGCCAGTACCAGATTAGTACCACTGCACTGATTTCCCCTGGACATTTTATTTATTTCTCTTTGTTTATCCATTGTAAGCTCCAAGTGAGCACAAGACAGTTTGCTTTGTTCCCGTTGTATTCCTATGCCTAGTAAGTGTTCAACAAATTAATATTGGTACAATAATGGTTGAATGAAAGGCACCTGTGCTCTCAAAGTGCTAAGAACATTGGTTTTGGGGGGCTCTGTTTCTTTTGTTCTTATCCCCTTCAATCCTTCTATAGCTTCCAAAAGAGCATCCACTTTTTGGAAATGCCCCCTTTCCAATGGATTCCATGTCTTATACAGAGGGTGCACACTCATAATGATGAGCCATCTGTGAGCCAAAGGCACATTTTCTTTTTTTTTTGTTTAATAAATAAATCATAAGTTTATTAATTTTTTTCTCTATCCACAGGTTCTTTCTTTTTTTTTTTAAATTGGTTGTTCAAAACATTACAAAGCTCATGACATATCATCTTTCATACATTTGATTCAAGTGGGTTATGAACTCCCATTTTTACCCCAAATACAAGTTGCAGAATCACATAGGTTACACATCCACATTTTTACATAATGCCATATTAGTGACTGTTGTATTCTGCTACCTTTCCTATCCCCTACTATCCCCCCTCCCCTCCCCTCCCATCTTCCCTCTCTACCCCATCTGCTGTTATTCAATTCTCTCCCTTGTTTGTTTTTTTTTTCCCTTTCCCCTCACAAACGCTTATATGTAATTTTGTGTAACAATGAGGGTCTCCTTCCATTTCCATACAATTTCCCTTCTCTCTCTCTTTCCCTCCCACCACTCCTCTTTGTTTAATGTTAGTCCCAAAGGCACATTTTCATTAGCTCACAGGATGTGCTTAAAATTTTAAAGGTAGGGCTGGGGACAGAGCTCAGTTGGTAGAGTGCTTGACTAGCATGTGCAAGGCCCTGGGTTTAAACCCCAGAACTAGAAATAAAAAATTAAAAATTAAAAAATCAAGTCAGATTTCAACTTAGATGTTAACACTTTTTTTCTTTTTTCTTTTTTTAAGATGTCAACATTTTCAAATAAGTAAATTAATACAGAACTCTGGATTCTCTTCTCTTGAAAACTCTAACCATACAATCACACAGGAAAAATATTCCAGCAAGGCAACAGTCAGCTGGAGCTGAATCAAAGCTACCCAGTTTCTATCACTTATTTGCAAAACTTGCCTGATTTTTGTAGGTACACAAGTTGGAGACCCCTGACTTAAATCCCCTACCCTATATTTCCACTGCCAATTCACTTATTGGTGTAGAATCCAGTTACCTCTTGCTTAAACTACTGTGACAATCAAATTAATGTCTTTCTCTCCCTCTTATTTCCTAATTTTTCCTCAACCCCTGCTCAACTTTTACTAGCTTCTTTCTCACTATCTACAATCCCAATGATTTAGATATTCTTTTTTTCTCTTTTTGGTACTGAGGTTCAAACCCAGGGGTGCTCTACCAATGAGCCCCCTTTTTATTTTTTATTCTGAAACATGGTCTAACTAAGTTACTTAGGGCCTCCCTAAATTGCTGAGGCTGGCTTCAAACTGTGATCCTCCTTCCTCAGTCTCCAGTTGCTGGGATTACAAGCATGAGCCATCATGCCTGGCTCCCCTGCCAGCCTTTCCTTGGAAATCTTTCCCAGTTTTATATTCTATCATTCCCCTTTAACCTAACTTTCATGAATTTTATTGATATACTTTTTTGCTGGCACCAAATCTGTGCTCAAATTGTTTTAACTAGGAATTCCCTCCCTCCAGTCTGTTTATCTATCCTTCCAGTTGTAACATTTTGTTACAACTTTTCAATCTGTATTTAGGGTCTTTATATGCACATCTTAATGCCCTCCCAACCAGACCAAAATCTCTTAAAGCAGAGTGTCTTTTTCTCTTCCCCAATATGATGTATCATGCACAAAATAAGAATTTATTAGTTATTGAATAAATTGATTCACACCAGTCTATAACTTAACTCAAATTGGAATTCTTTCAGGGGCTGGGATTGTGGCTCGGCAGTAGAACGCTTGCCTAGCATGGGAGGGACCCGGGTTCGATCCTCAGTACCACATAAAAATAAAGGCATTGTGTTGTGTCCACCTACACCTAAAAAATAAATATTAAAAAAAAATGGAATTCTTTCAGTATTTGTGTACAGTGTCCTTCATTATGTTACTCTGAGACATGTATGAAAATATCATTGGTCCCAAGGCGTGAAAATTGGTTTGTAGCAGGTGGCAAATCTCAGATATTGAAAAGGTTTCTGGCACTCTAAATGTCCAAGTAGATATGCAGATAGACTGTATTATCTTTGGCACTAAAATTTCATAAAGAGATTAGGAGGAAAAAAAATGTTTGGGGCTGGGGTTGTGGCTTAGAGTGTTTGCCTCACATGTGTGAGGCACTGGGTTCCATTCTCAGCACCGCATATAAATAAATAAATAAAGTCTGCCAACAACTAAAAATATATCCTTTTTTTTTAAAGTGCTTTTTAGGGCTAGGGATGTGGCTCAAGCGGTAGCACGCTCGCCTGGCACGCTTGCGTCCTGGGTTCGAACCTCAGCACCACATACAAAGATGTTGTGTCTGCCGAAAACTAAAAAATAAATATTAAAAAAAAAAAAATTCTCTCTCTTAAAAAAAAAAAAAAAAAAAGACATTGTGTTGTGTCCATCTACACCTAAAAAACAATTTTTTTAAAAGTGCTTTTTAGGTTAGGCAGGGTGACAAAAAAGATTAAGAAACAGCGCCCAAGGATTATTCCACTTGTTTCCTATGTCACTGCCTGATCTCCAACTTTCTTCAGATGTCAGAAGCAGACTCTGAAATCATACTGACTGTAGTTTTAACATGGCTTTGATATTACTTAGCAAAGTAACACTAGAGTTACTTAACCTCTCTAGGCCTCAGGCTCCTCATCTATAACATTACCTTCACAGCTTCCTCCCAAGGTAGCAGTATTAAGTGAAGTCATGCAGAAGAGTACCTAGTAAGCTTAACGCACGCTCATACATGGGTGTCTATGAATGCCGGTTGATCTCAATAACAATACCCTTTAGTTGATTGCAACCCAGAAAATCAGGAGGAAATTGTAAGCAGTTCCTCGGGCCCTTTATACCTAAGGTCATTCATCTATAAAACAGGAATTATAGAGGATTAAATTAATCAACTCATACTTCATGCTTAAAATCGTGCTCCAGGGTCGGGTGCAAAGGCGCACTCCTGTGATCCCAAAGGCTGGGGAAGCTGAGGCGGGGGGATCCAGAGTTCGAAGCCAGCCCCAGCAATTTAGTGAGGCCCTAAGCAACTCAGCAAGACCTTGTCTCTAACTAAAATACAAAACAGGGTTGGGGATGTGGCTCAGTGGTTGAGTCACCCTGAATTCAATCCCCGGTGCCTCAAAAGAATCTGCTTCAGGCTAGGTTGTGTACCTCGATGGTAGATCCCTTTGCCTAACATGCATAATACTCAGAGTTCGATCCTGGGCACCGATGAGAAAGGAAAAAAAAAACAGTGCTTCCTGAACGTCCCCGGATGTCAGTCTTATTATTACAGGCCAGACTCCTAGCAAAATGGGATCAAACAGAAGGGTGGCCAGTCAGGACAAATCAGACCCTGTCTTCAGAATTAAGTGGAGTACTTACACCCTGACTTACTTTCCCCATATGGTACTTCCACTAGAGGTCAGCACGGGGCCCAGTACCTGAGTCGCCCCCCGCGTTGTAACCCTGGACATCAGCCCCTGAATGGGCGCTGGGAGGCTGGCGCGGAATGGAGAGGTCGCCGGTCGAGGGCTCATGAGGTTCAGAATCCATGGAGGCGGGTCTGCACACAGGTGTAACGTGTGGGGATGTAAGAGGGAAATCAGGGCAGGGTGCAGGAGTAGGCCTAGCGGTGACCGGAACAATTAGCCCAGGATCCGCCTCAAGCAGGGATCTTCAGAATTGCGGCCACATCCGCCGTAAAGCCAGAGCCGCCAAGCCGCAAACCGTTCGGCGCGCCTGCGCACTCCCATGGAGCGCATGCGCTTCTTTTTCGCGCCTCAAGTTCTGTGACCGAGCGTTCGACACCCGCCCTTCCCTAGAATTCTCAACCCACAATTCCTCAAGATTGTGGTGGCGTCCCACATGCGCGTGCGCTCGCTTTGTACCCGCCCCCAATCCCATGGGCCTTTGCGTGAAAGTATTTAAGCGTCTCGCCTTGTTTTATTCGGTCTCATTTTTCCTTCCAGCTCCGGTGAGTAATTGGGTTGCTGGGTTTCTCGGTTCTTAGTTTATTTTGCGGCATGGGATATTGGGCTCAGCGATATTTTAGCCACTGAGCCACTCCTTTTGTCTTTTGAGTCTTGTTAAGCTGCCTAACCTGATCTCGACCTATCGATCCTATTGTCATTACCTCCGGAGTCGCTGCCATTATAGCCGTTAGGTCGCGCGCTCCAGATCTCTGTTGTCTTATCTATTGGCGGGCTGGGAGGGAAGTTCTCCCGGACCTGTTCAGTTATTTCTAAGCATTGGGGCTTTGTGAAGGACAAAATGGCGGTAGCGGGCCGAGCCAGGCGCCCTCCCAGTGATGAGGACATTTTCACAGACCTGTACTGAACTCCGTGAGGATAAGTAACTCTGAGGAGACCGGCGCTGTACAGCTTGTGTCCCCTGCGGCCGTTGCTTTGTAGAAAGCATTTTTAAAATATCCTATACTAATCTAATGTTTTGTCTGCAGGGTCAAGGCGCACATTCGCCACACAACAGTCGAAGACAGCCCTCTGGTTGGAGTAAGTGGTTTGGGCCGTCTAGTTCTTGTTCTTTGGGCTGGAAGAACTATTGGATGTGCTACAGGGATGATTTGTGATTTGAACTCTCTCTTTCTGATGGTTTAGTGGAGAAAATGTAAAAGTTCTGAGTAGCGCTACTCAGGAGTTTTTTTTTCCTTGGGTTTTAAGTTGAGGTGTTAGTGAAGGGTGTTCTATTTTCAGATGTGCTTCAGCTCAAAGATGTGTGGTGTTTGGAGAATGCACGGAGATCATTCCTGCAGTTACAGCGATCCTCCATGTAGGTATATATGGCTTATGGAAAGGGAGCGTTTATGGATAACCACTCTGTGATGAACATAAAATGACAAGCATATGACTGAGTTATAAGTGATGTCATCTTAATCCTGAGGAGTGGGCCAGGGGTTTAGAGTACTTTGAAGGTAATTCCTACAGGTACAAATAAATTTTTTTTTTTTAATCAGGGATCGAACCCAGGGGCACTTAACCAATCCCATTTTTTGTCTCCGCATCTCATGACCTATCCTGAGGAATTTGATTATCTCCAAAAGTGAATGCAGGTAATTCAAATGGGATCTGATTATTTTATCGCAATTGTTCTCCACAAACTGGAGGGCAGATGGTCAATGGAGCTGTGTTTGTCGCCTTTTTGCTCCATCCACCTTATCCATCTTGTTCCTCTTGGAGCAATTTTCTGGGGGAGGGAAGACCGCAACCAGTAGTTCAATTGGTTCTTGTAATGATGTGCTCTTCTCTCATCCATGTTTCACTGTCAGATGATTTGAATCAGTATGCTGATGATCTGTGAGGTACAACAGTAAATAGCATGTTAGAGTTCTGATGGCAGTTGTTAATGAAGAAAAATGTTGTTCCATCCTAAAACTGAAATAACCACATGTTCCTCTTTCCCAGGTTTTCCTGATAACAACATATTTTCCCATTTTATGGTAAGTTGTTTCTACTAATAGCTATTGTAAATTATGTAAATAATAGCATATTATCGGGCTGTGGGTGTGGCTGAAGCAGTAGCGTGCTCACCTGGCATGTGTGCAGCCCGGTTTGATCCTCAGCACCACATACAAAGATGTTGTGTTGGGCTGGGGATGTGGCTCAAGCGGTAGCACGCTGGCCTGGCATGCGTGCGGCCCGGGTTCAATCCTCAGCACCACATAACAAAAAAAAAACAAAAGATGTTGTGTCTGCCAAAAACTAAAATAAATTTTTTTAAAAATAGAGCATATTATCATTTGTAGGGTGGCTTTACCATCATGGTATTGGTTACAAGAGCTCTGATTCTGCCTTAAAGCTGATTTGTAGTCATTGATCTGCCCAGGGCCAGGCTACTGAAAAAGAGCTGGAAGGGGTGAGTGCTTGCCAATTATAGCCTGTCAAGACTACAATGCCAGTAAGAACAAACATCTTGTCTTAACCCCCTGCTCTAGCCCTAGAACCAGTAATGGTTGAACCCACTGGTGTAGCTGGGAGAGAAGATGGAAACTTGGTTTCATGAGGAACTACATGAGGGTCCAGTAAATGGCAATAGCATTTGCTTTGCTTGTCATTAATAGTAGCTGGATATTTTGAGTACTTTGCTAATTTAGTGTTCTTTTGATTCAGGAGCAACTGATTTCCATATACTGCTGAAAATGCTCCAGCATTAGCAGGTTAGTAGGGTTTTTTCCTGATTCATGACTTATGCCATCAAGTAGGAAGTTTCTATGATGACCCAAACTAGCTCACTATGATTGACAATGAAAATATATGAACACCTGAGAAACTGAAGGATATAAAAGTGGGGCAATATCCTGATATGCCACATATACATAGTATTTTACCTGTTTTTAAATTTTTCAGGTGCTGTTACCAATATCTAGTTACTGGTTCAAAGGTGAGTAATTTCAGTATGTGTTAAGTATATATAGCATATTGGGTAGGAAAAAGTGCCTTTTTAGGCAAATATATATGATGACTTATGGAATCTCGTTCGGCTGATGTTTTGCTGTTGAGACTCGGAAATCTGATTTCTTAGAAATAATAGGTGGGGATAACTGAGGCACGACATAAGCATTACTCATTTGATCTTGTTTGTTTCAGGTCTAGCATCTTGTCTGGATCCCAGGAATGGTTTGAGGTACATGCCTTTGCAATATTTATGGCTATCCTATAGCATCGACTTTATGGTGTGTGGTGGTACTTTGGTCTGAGTAGCCATATTTGGATCACCAGTGGTGAATTCCTGCTCACCAGTGATGAGTTGAATACCGCCCCAGTCTGATCATTGTGACAGAAAGGTACACTCTGAGTTGTGAGCTCATCTTAACAGTGATAAACTATAGCAATAAGATGAATAGTCTTTATAGCCAATAACTTTCTAAGACTAGGTTTCTATGAAGTGTGCTTTTCCTTTAAGCAATAAATAGATGACTTAATTCCTAATTTCTTTCCATTACAGAAAAAGCAAGTCATGTCTGCCTAATTTCAACCTGAAGTTAAAGGTGAGTGGACTAAGGTGAAGGTAAAGTACAGTAAGCTAGAAATTTCCCAATGAAGAAACATTTCACACGTCTTACTTCCTGTCCTAGTCCCAGAGCCTGTAAAGGTGAACCCACTGGGGCTGGCTTGGGGAGAAGAGGAAAGCTTGTTCCAGAAGGAACTGTCTGAGGGATGATCAGAATTTCTGTAAATGGAAAATGGAAGAAGGATCAGTTTGAAATAAGTTGTCTTTTTTTTTTTCTTCCAGCCCCCAAGTCTGAGGAAAGACAAGATGAAGATAGATGGTAGGCTCATTTTCAATTTAGTTTGTAATAGAATAAATCCAGAGTACCTATAATCAGCCCTTTAATGTTTGGTTTAAAACCTTGCCCCTTGTAAATTCAAAGGGTGTGTGCATTATGTTAACATTTTTATTTTCCCATCCAGTAAAGATTGTTCTTTCCTCAGCAGGCATCCATCCAAGTCTTGGAGGACATCAGATTTCCAGATCTTTCCTTGTGCATCCTAGCTGTTAACACACAATCATTTTGATCTTCCTAATAAAGGTCTCTTTCTTAATCTGTGTGATTCATTGCTTTGGATGAGTCTCACTGGCAGTATGGGCCCATGTAATGTGGATTTTTCTGCCTCGGTGAAGTGTTTGAGGAGCTTCCTTTCTGTTACTACACTCTTTTCCAATATTAGAGTGCTGCAGGATGGCAAGGTTGAGGCTAGCCTTGCCAACATGCCCCATCTCAAAAACAAGGGCTGGCGATGTGGTTCAGTGGTAAAGCACCCCTTTCCAGGACTAATGAAACACATTTAAGAGGAAGGGGTGGCTCATGGGTACCAAGAGTTGATGAGCCACAGCAGTTATATTTGGTGCCCAGGACTGGTGGGGTTTGAGGGTGCATAGGATTGAACCTAGGATACTTTACCTCTGAGCTGTAACCCCAACCATTTCAACCAGTTTATCATTCAGTTGCTTTAGGTAGGGGCTTACTAAATTGTTGAGACTGGCCTTGAATTTGTCACCTTCCTGAGTCTCTGGGATGACTTTAAAGGCAACTTCATTCCAGGAATGTTGGCATTCTTATAATCCCAGTATCAGGAGACTGAAGCAGAAGATTCACAAATTCAAGGCCTGCCTGAGCAAAATATAGGTGGGACTACAGCTGAGTAGTCAATTTAGTTTGTAATAGAATAGTACCCATTGGACTCAATCCCCAGCACTGCCAAAAAATAGAGTTCAGTGGTGCACAACAGTAATCTCAGTGACTCAGACTGGAACCAGGAGGAAAAATTTGAGGCCAGCCTCAAATTTAGCAAGATCCTGTTTTAAAGGGAGAGGGCTTGGGTTTTATAGTATCCATGGGTTCAGTCCCTAGTACCAAAAAAATGGAAGTATCAATCCTGTCAAAAGATCGCCTGAGTAGCAGCATTTAGAAGGGAAAATCAGTTGGAGGAGAAATTAGAAGTAGTGCAAACAGAAAGGAACTGTTCAGTGTTGCCCGGATCCACAGGTCAATTTACAAAGAGGTCAGGTGGTACTGTTAGTGTACAGTGCAAATGGTGGGAGTTAGAGAATAATTCTAAAAAATGGGCCCGTTGTGCAGACCCCTATATGCTTTCTTTTCCAAGAAGCGATTTACTTCCAGCCCTTCCCGATTTAAGTGAACAGACTGTCATATTCCTCAACAAACTTATCTGCAGGGGTAAAATGAGAAGAGGAACCCAGTTACACTGAAGTGGGAGATTTTTGTGACCGGGAGGTTGAGGCAGAAAGGATCACAAGTTCAAAGCCAGCTTCAGCAACTTAGCAAGACAGAGAACCCTGTCTAAAAAAGGACTGGGAATGTGGTTTGGTGGTAAATTGCCCTTGGGTTCAATCACCAGTATAAAAAAAAAATTAGAACCGATCAGCATGGGCCAAGTTGACCTAGAGTTATCAAGGCAGTGGGGAATTGAAAGTCTAATATCCTACTGACCTGGGCAGGATTTGGAAACTTCTCTGGGATCCCCAATAAAGCGAGTACAGGAAAGATGTCACTCTATGAGAGGACCCATTCTCCCTTAAGAGGATCCTCTTTCCCTTTTCCTATCCCTTCAATAAATTCATTCATATTATTCTGAGTCACATGTCTGAAATCTTTCTGACCTGATCACAAGAATTGGGGTTTGAAGGAGGTCTTCATGCTGTCTCAGTTTCTTGGAAGGCTCCAGCTCTGTAACAGCACCAAGGCTGAAATGACTTGCAAACAGGTGTGGAGCTTTTGCTTCAAACCAGCCGGTCTGCATTATTTCATCTCACTCTTCCACCAAAGTCTGCAAACACCTTCCAGAAGCATCCTTGGATAAAGGAAGAAACAACAAAGGGAAGATAAGCACTTGACTGCTGTCACAGTGAGAAAGGGAAGGGAGGAAGGCATGAGTTGCCAAAGCCTAGGCGTGTTAGCTGTAGGAGTTGGTCCAACCTGGCAACTGTAGCAAGGAAGTGAGGGAACCAAAGCCAGAAGAGTGGTGCAGGGCCCCCCAGGGGCCTTGTGACCAGTTGAGTAGGTAATGAAGCCTTCTGCAAACATTTTTTACCACTTGAAAAGTGAGGAATTAAAAATTAGGCCCAAATTAGCTAGGCTCAGTGGCTCACACCTGTAATCCCAGCGGCTCAGAGGCTGAGACAGGAGTTTAAAGTCAGTCTCAATAACAGCGAGGCACTAAGCAACTCAGTGAGACCCTCTCTCTAAATAAAATACAAAATAGGGATGTGGCTCAATGATCAAGTGCCCTTGGGCTGGGGATGTGGCTCAAGCGGTAGCGCGCTGGCCTGGCATGCGTGAGGCCCGGGTTCGATCCTCAGCACCACATACAAAGATGTTGTGTCCGCCGAAAACTAAAAAATTCTCTCTCTCTTAAAAAAAAAAAAAAAAAAAAAAAAGTGCCCTTGAGTCCAATTCTCAGTAACCTAAATAAATAAATAAATAAAAGTTGGGTGCAGTGGCCTGTGCCTGTAGCCCCAGCTACTTGAGAGGCTGAGGCAGGAAAATCTCTTGAGCCCAGGAATTTGATACCAGCCTGGGCAAGAGAATGAGTCTCTGTTGTTAGTTGTGAAACAGGCTGAACAAATGTTTAGCTGCAGGGTGGGCTCACCTCACCAGACTGGTTCCTTATGGCTTATTTGCCTCAAGGCTGAGCACTCAACCCCACTCAAGGTCTAACACTCACCCCTCCCCCCACCAGACTGGCGCCATGGGAAACCCACATCTCGCCCCTGCCCCGGGTCTCCCTGAGGGCAGAAGATGACACCCTTAGGAACTACTATATGATCCAATCAATGTAGGCCAACAAGTCAGCTTGCAGACCTAAAGACCACATTAAATTTTGGCTATAAAACTATAAAAAACTCTCTCCGTGCCGGGCTCCCATCTCTTGCACACACATGATTCTCTCTCTCTCTTTCTCTCTCTCTCCTCCCCCTCTCTCACTTTGTCCCCCCTCTTTCTTCTCTCTTTCCCCGCCCTCTCTCTCTTGCTTTGCTCTCTCCTTCTCTCTCTCTCTTTCCCTGCTCTTTCTCTCTTTCTCTTCCTTCCCTGTTAATCAGACACTGCCGCAATAAAGATCTCTTGGTCGATCCGAGTGTCGTGGTCACTTTCCTTTCACCTGTCTCAAAAATAAAAACATCTGGGTGAAGTGGTGCACGCCTATAATCCCAGCAGTTTGGGAGACTGAGGTAAGAGGATTGCAAGTTCAAGGCAAAAATAAATAAATAAAAACAGGGGCTGGGAAATTAGCTCAGCAGCACAAGCAAAGCCCTGACTTCTGTCCTTGGCCCTGAAAAAAGAAACAAGGGAACAAAAGCAACAAACCATGAAATTGAAAATGTTTTCTTTTTATATTCAATATTTTTATTGGTAGGCAAAGACTTTTTTTATTTGTTATAGTAAATTCATACATTCACACAATAAAACAATATAATTTGATTAATTTCATCCCCCAATTCCTCCCATTTCCCTCCCGTCCCTCCCCCTGTTCCCCTTCTTCTAGTCTACTGGTCTCCCTTTTTTTGGGGGGGGGTATTGGGGATTGAACTCAGGGGCATTCAAGCACTGAGCCACCTCCCCAACCCTATTTTGAATTTTATTTAGAGACAGTCTCACTGAGTTACTTAACACCTTGACTTTCTTGAGGCAGATTACAGTTATGCTCCACCAAGCCCGGCTTCATTTTCAAGTCCTTATGGGGCCCTCTCACTATTAGCCTCCTGTGCTCCAGGAACAGTGACCCACTCCTATACCTCCTGTTCCCATAGCAGGTGACAGTAGTGTTATGACAATCACGCTCAGCAAGAAACTCAAGCACCACTGGGAGAGTTGGAGAACTCTGAAGTTCTGGGCCCTGAGCTGAGGTTGCATGGAGTTTTATAGGAAATGTGACATCATTTTTTAACCATTACAACACCAGTAGATTTGACAACATTGATGGGATTGAATTTTTGGCCTATTGTGACCAAAGACCATGCATAGGTGCAGAACAAAGGCGTAAAACACCTGCTAGTGTTATGTCAAAGTGGCCTTCACAGGTAGCAGTAGCCCAAGACAACTTGAGTTTACTTCCCTAAGAGCTATATTTTTAAGAACTAAGTCTATGAGGTTACAGTTTAGACTACAGTTAATTGGCCTAGCAATTAATTAACTAGCTAGATTCCTACAGAATTTAGAAAGTATACAAAGAGACAACTCTTTCACAAGCATCTGTTGAATCTCTGGCCTTGAAAATCTGCACAGGGTGTTTACATTTCAAGACAGAGTAGTTAGATTCCTAGAGACAATTTATAATCCAATAGGTAGGAAACCCAAGGTTAATTAGGTTTCCTCAAGAAAGGCTAACAGAAGGGAAGGGGTATTAACTCTTTCCTAGGCTTTGGTTCTTCATTATAATGTTCTTATAATTTCATTTTATAATCAGGTCTGGTTTCTCCATCACAGTAGAATGGGAGTGAAGGAATAACTCATCACTTCCCTTTGCTCCAAGGAAGAATAATTACTGCTGGCTGCTGAGATATGCCCAGGGAATTGTCCACTAAGAGAACTGTAGGGGGTGGGAACATGGCAGGAGTCAATATTAATCTGTTTCATACAGCCAAACTTCACTTGGAGGAATAAAAAATCATTTCATTAAAAGTTATCCACAGTCTCCTCCCTTCCCCTAATCCTATAACAGCCCTGTCTCTGCCCCTGGGTTCTAGTTGACCCTTTTTTTTTTTCTTTTTTTTAACTGCACCAGGGATTGAGCCCAGGGGCACTTTACCACTGAGCCACATCCAATATCTTCATTTTATTTATTTATTTTTTTGTGGTGCTAAGGATCCAACCCAGTGCCCCACACCTGTGAGGCAAGTACTCCACCACTGAGCCACAACCCCAGGCCCTTTTTTTACCTTTTTATTTTGAGATAGGGTCTCCTTAAATTTCTTAGGGCCTTACTAAATTGCTGAGGCTGGCCTCAAATCTGCCTACCTCCCAAACTGCTGGGATTACAGGCAGCCAGCTCTCTGTGACACTTTAGGTGAGGGGATACGTAGCCATGTTTTCCTTTTTAGTACTGGGGATTGAACCTAGGGGTGTTTTACCACTGAGCTACATCCCCAGTCTTTTTTATTAGTTCTTTTTAGCTATACATGGCAGTAGAGTCCATTTTGATAAAATTATACATGCATGGAATATATCTTATTCTAGTTAGAGCCTCATTCCTTTTAATTATTATTATTAGTAATAGTAGTAGTACCAGGGGCACTTAACCACTAAGTTATATCGCCATCCCTTTTTTATATTTTATTTAAAGACAGGATCTGGCTGAGTTACTTAGGGCACCACTAAATTGCTGAGGCTGGCTTTGAATTAAGAACACTCATGCCTCAGCTCCCCAGCCTCTGGGATTACAGGCACTGCGCCACCCAACCAGGGTCTCACTAAACTGCTGAGGTTGGCCTGTAATTTATGATTCTCCTGCCTTAGCCTCCTGAGTAGCTGGGTAATATACAGGCCGTGTATGACCACACTATACAGGCCTACCTATGTTTTTGGTCTGCCTGAAAAAAAAAACAAACTGTTCAAAGAGTGCATGGGCAGGAGGACACAAGGGCCAGAGATCTCTCCCTCTGGGAGGCTGGATCCAAGATTTAGGAATCAGAAACCAATGAAATGTCTTACCCAGGGCTTTCCTTCTCTGTGAAGGCTGGATAGATGATGCAAACAGCAGATGTGGGTGGGGTAGGGGTGGTGGTTCAGAAAAAAGTCAGGATCCCCAGGATACAAAGGGGAATGGTAAAGAAGGCCACTTTTTAGACTGGGATCCTAGCTCAATGGCAGAACACTTCCCTAGCTATTCTTAGCTAGCAGAGGAGGCCCTGGATTCCATTCCCAGCACCGAAATTAGGGGAGAACGTGGAGGCGGGAAAGCAACCTCCTTAACCGTCCTCAGCTTGTTGAACCCACAATGCAAAGAAAAGACCACGGACTCCAATTTTAAATCAAATTAAAGCAAGCTTATGTTGTATACACAAGAGAGGTAGCTGGCCAGGAGCTGTCTCACTCAAAGCTGGGTTGGAGAACAGCCAAGATCTCAGGGAAGAAAATGTTTATATAGCACAAAAAGTTACAAAGGGAGGTGTCTTGGGAATTTACAGCTAACAGGGTTCTGGCAAACGTACAGGATAGTTTATTTATTTATTTATTTAGGTGCAGATGGACACAACACAATGCCTTTATCTTTATGTGGTGCGGAGGATCCAACCCTGGTCCCGCCGGTGCTAGAGGAGCGCTCTACCGCTGCGCCACAATCCCAGCCCTAGCATTTTTTTTTTTTAATATTTATTTTTTAGTTGTAGTTGGACACAACATCTTTATATTATTTTTTATGTGCTGAGGATTGAACCCAGGGCTTCACGTGTGCTAAGCCAGCGCTCTACCACTGAGCCACAATCCCAGCCCTAAATCTCAGTATTTTATACTAAAACAGAAATGAACTTTTCATCACTTTGTGATGATTTGGCTCCCAAGCTCCCACCGCCCCCTCCGCGGGTCACAGCAGCTCAGGCGGCGGGAGCAGCAACAGCAGCAGCAGCAGCTAGGCAGCGCAGCTTCGGAAGGCTTCCGCGCGCCGGGGCTCGCAGCACTCGCACGTGCCCCGCGCGCCGCTAGGATGCCCAAGAGGAAGGTCAGCTCCGCCCAAGGCGCGGCGAAGGAGGGGCCCAAGGCGCGGCGAAGGAGGAGCCCAAGCGGAGGTCGGCCCGCCTTTCGGCTAAGCCTGCTCCTGTCAAGGCGGACGCCAAGCCCCGGAAGGCGGCGGGCAAGGATAAATCATCAGACAAAAAAAGTTCAAAAAGGGAAAAGGGGAGCAAAGGGAAAACAGGCTGAAGTGGCTAACCAGGAAACTAAAGAAGATTTACCTGCAGAAAATGGAGAAACGAAAAACGAGGAGAGTCCAGCCTCTGATGAAGCAGAAGAGAAAGAAGCCAAGTCTGATTAATCATACACCATATCTTTTCAAGGTCCCGTCTCCCTTCTTGTACAATCCAGAGGAATATTTTTATCAACTATTTTGTAAATGCAAATTTTTTAGTAGCTCTAGAAACATTTTTTAAAAGGAGGGAATCCCACCTCATCCCATTTTTTAAGTGTAAATGATTTTTTTTTTTAGAAGTGAAATCATTTGCTGGTTGTTTATTTTTGGGTACAACCAGAAAATAGTGGGATATCGAATTATGGGAGGCTTGGACTGTCTTTGGTGTCAGCTTAACATTCCATAGGTGGGGGGTTAGTTTTATATCCTACAATACAAAGCATATTAAATGGCAGTTTGGAGTCACAGTATTGCGTTTAATGTCTTGAATATTTTAAATTACTTCTATTCCTGTGTTTTTTAGTAGAAATGTTTTCTAAAGAAGACCACTACTGGATCATTGCTGTCAGAATCGTATGTACTCTATAACATCTTTGGTTGTGGAAGTCTAGTTTTCCTAATATTTTTAATGTACTGTGAAAGATGAAAAATTTGAGTATGTTGTGTGTGACAAAGTTTTGAATTAGTGGGACCTAAGTAATAACAGCATTCAAAGATACTGGTACTTGATATTCTATTAAGAAAAAATTGCCTCCAAATTAAAAGCTGGAAAGTCACTGGAATAACTGAAAAAGAATAACAGTATAAAGCTTTTTAGATTTCCGGTACGTGTGTTAAGAATTGTGTACAAAGTGGAGTGTCTGTGTACTGATTCTCAATACAGCCAATAAAAATCTCAAACACGAAAAAAAAAAAAAAAAAGAGATGGCTCCCAATCTTACAATGGAATTCATTAAGCTCTCTGTATGAGGTACTGGGGAGCAGGGATCACAGCACAGTTCTCTGGGCTCCAAAACCCGATCTCTGAAACTGCATGGGGACTCACCCAGTACCTGCCCCTATGAGAGAGGCCTGGGAGGGCTGCCCGCCCCAGGAAACTCCCCCAAAATCTTCGGTATAGGAGACTAATCCACGAAACAAGATCGCCGAGCACTGACATCGGACTCATTTGTAGACCAATCCCAGGGAGTTAAAAAAGCGAGGGGGCGGGTTTATGCAAAATACAACGTTCAGGGAGCAAATGAGCAAAGCATTAAAGGACCAAATTTAAGGTTTATTTCAAAAAGTGTAGTGCCTATATGAAATAATCATAGCGAAAAAACTGATTATCAGGAATATTACATGTTGAAGGGCAATTTAGTCTTCAACTCGGAAAAACACCATATCTGTAAAAGGGACTGCACATCCCAAGCTTCCCGGGAAGCAGGTTACTGAGTATCGCTTCTCGGCCTTTTGGCTAAGATCAAGTGTAGTATCTGTTCTTATCAGTTTAATATCTGATACGTCCTCTATCCGAGGACAATATATTAAATGGATTTTTGGAAGCAGGAGATGGAATAGGGGCTTGCTCCGTCCACTCCACGCATCGGCCTGGTATTGCAGTACTTCCAGGAACGGTGCACCCCCCCTCTGGGGGAATTACGCTAGTATTAAAGGAAGAACATTCAGTGTTATAAGCTTTTATGAGACAACACCTTAACTGACTTTTTTTCTCGTTTTTGCGTTACGAGCTTGACGTTACTCGTTTGGGTTGCGGTTATGTGTGATGAGATAGCTTAGCTCTATTTCAAGTGGTAGGACTGACTGTGGGGGGTTTCAGTAACTCCCGAAGTCTACGGATACTGGGAGATGTTGAGGTTTTTTTCTTTCACTCTACATGATCCTTGAAGGTCTTTCTCCTAGGAGGTTTCAGCCCAAGCTAACATTATCCCTGGATTCTTCAGTGTGCTATTCAGAAAATGTCAAGGCCTGGAGGTAGAGCAATAAAACAAAACAAGATTCTAAAGATTTTTACCTTCTTAGAGAAAAGGGAGCTGCTAAGCAAAAAGTTACCAAAAAAAAAAAAAAAGCATTATAAGCGGCTGAGGACATAGCTCAGTTGGTAGAGTGATTTGCCTCTCATGCACAAGTTCAATCCCCAACAACCCTCTTCCCCAACCCCCACACAAAGATACATGCAATGCTGTGCTCAGAAACTCATGTTATTTGGACAAGTACCCTGGTGCACATTTGTAATCCCAGGTAATCTGGAGGCGAAGCAGTAGGATTGCAAGTTTCAGACAATTTAGTGAGACCCTGTCTCAAAAATAAGAAATAAAAAGTGTTGGGGGATTGTATATAGCTCAGTGGCAGAGTGCCCCTGGATTCAATCCCCAGTACCAAAAGCAAAACGAATTTTAAGAAAAACAAAACTACCACCACCAAAAAGCAAAACAAACCTTACCTAAAGCTGTGTACCTGAACTACAATACAAATCAAGACTTTTCTGTGTCTGTGTGTGAAAGACTTAGACCCACCAGGCAAGAATGGGATGCTTTTCTTACTGATATAATTTCATTATTATTTATTTATTTTTGGTAACAGGGATTAAATCCAAGAGCACTTAACCACTGCGGCCACATCCTCAATCATTTCTATTTTGTGACAGAGCCTAGCTAAGTTGCTGAGGCTGGCTTTGAACTTGCTATCTTTCTGCCTCAGCCTCTACAGCAGCTGGGATTACAGGCGTGTGCCACCACACAGGTCCCTGATATAATTTCAAACAGCAACATTTGCAGCAGTCTGATTTCAGAGAACAAAGTTTCTCAGTAAGAGAGCAGTGGTCACTCAATAGGGGGATATTATTGGCATTTTACAGCTTGGGAGGAAAACCTTTTTAACTTCGCAGATTTATCTAAATTTGAACCAATTTTTTTTGGTGGTGGTAGGTGCTGCGCCCCTCCCCTGACTCAGGCAAAGGCAAGGCCTTACTGAGATGGATGGTGCAAGATGTCCATCCTCTGGAGGAACTCAGTTTTCTGGGAATGGGCTGGTTTGTTTCTGTATTTCTTTAATAAGTATAGTTGCGACTTCTCATATGACCATTAAGTAGGAAGGAAAAAACATGACTTTCCCAATTAATGCAGCAACTTCTAAAGAATAGATCTGTTTGCTCTAAATGCAATGATTCAGCTGTGGAGCGTAAATTGTTAATGTCTAATGAAAACCTCCCTGTATTCCTGTCAAGGAAGTTTTTGAGAAATTAAATTAAAATCTAGAGAAGAATAATTAATGTTAAGAAGACAGATTAGTGCTTAGTACTGGGCAACTTGTTCTTCTCTCTGTGCACAATGGTTTGTGCTCTTACTCTTGTTTGATTAAAATTAGCAGCCCCTCTTTTCAAGTTAACCACTTGCCATAACTGTGGCACCGGTTCCAGTCAGTAAGTCAAGAAAGAATAGTCAAGGTATAGGCCAATAGTCTGGGACATTTCTTTTTTTTTTTTTTTTAATATTTATTTATTTATTTACTTATTCATTCATTCAGTTTTCGGCGGACACAACATCTTTGTTTGTATGTGGTGCTGAGGCTTGAACCCGGGCCGCACGCATGCCAGGCGAGCACCCTACCACTTGAGCCACATCCCCAGCCCTGTCTGGGACATTTCTAACTAAACAGAAACAGCTCAAAGCAAAATGCAAACTGAAAGGAAAAAATGCTTGCTTATGCATAAGCCAAGATACATTCTTCTATTCTAATTGTAGCTACATAATACCTTGTTTCTCTGAATAATGATTCCTGTTTTGTAACCACAAAGTATTGTGAGCCTGCCAAAATTAAAAGTATATATGATCAACTTCACAAGTAAAGATTGGGATTCAGCACCTTCACTTTGGTGTCTGTGTTGTTTCTCCACCCCTCTTTCAACAACTCCTCACCATCCATCGTTTGTCTCCTGAGACCCCCTGTTGGAGCTCGTCTCTAACAGGTAGGGATCCTGGAAATCGAACCCAGGGGTACTGTACCACTGTGCCACATTCTTATTTTTTACTTTCAGGCATGGTCTCATTAAGATGCTTAGGGCCTCACTAAATGCTGAGTTTGACCTCAAACTTGTGATCCTCCTGCCTCAGTGTCCCAAATAGCTGCAATTATAGGCATGCACCAAGTTTGAAACAATTTTTATCATCATGAAGCTTCAATTCGAGGTATTAAAATCAAAGCCCCAGCACAGGCCTGTAATTCCAACGGCTATAAATAAATAAATAAGGTAAGTCAGAACCTTTACTTTTCTTTTTTTAAAATTTTTTAATATTTATTTAGTTTTTGGCAGAAACAACATCTTTGTATGTGGTGCTAAGGATCCCACCTGGGCCGCACGCATGCCAGGCATGTGCACTACCGCTTGAGCCACATCCCCAAAGTAAGCATTTATAAGATCATTGATTGCATCCCCACTTTTCCTTATTTTTATTTTTATTTTATTTTATTTTTTTTAAAGAGAGAGAGAGAGAGAGAGAGAGAGAGAGAGAGAGAGAGAGAGAGAATTTTTTTTTTTAATATTTATTTTTTAGTTATCGGCGGGCACAACATCTTTGCTTTGTATGTGGTGCTGAGGATCGAACCCGGGCCGCACGCATGCCAAGCGAGCGCGCTACCGCTTGAGCCACATCCCCAGCCCCTCCTTATTTTTAAAAAATGATGTTTATTTATTTGTTCTAATTAGGTATCTATGGCAGCAGAATGCATTTCGATTCATTGTACACAAATAGAGCGCAGCTTTTCATTTCTCTGGTTGTATATGATGTAGAACCCCGCCATAAGTGCAGTCATTCATGTATCTTTCCTGCCCCCATATCGCCTCCCACCTTCCTCCCCTTTGCCCAATGTTTTTTCATTCTTCCCATTCCCCACCCCCCACATTATGGATCAGCATCCACTTATCAGAGACTTTTCCTTATTTAGTTTGTGTATTTTGCACTTGAGAATGAGGTCATGCACCTCACTAATGATTTGAGTCGTTTCTAAAGTGAACTTTTCTTCTCCAATAAACTGTTCCAAACGGACTTCGTGACGAAGCAGGGAGACGGACTAGGGCTGGCTCCATCAAGCATCAGAGTCCAGGAAGGATGCGTTCTAATTAGGTATCTGTGACAGCAGAATGCATTTAGTCCAAGCATTAAAAAGACCCCTTTAAAGCAGCATCTCCCGAATCCTGATTTCGATTTTTGTTTTGTTTTTACGTGTGATACTGGGAACTGAACCCAGAGGCTCTCTACCCACGGAGCTACATCCCAGCCCCTTTTTTTTTTTTTCTTTTTCAGGGAGGGCCTTGTTAAGTTGCGAGGCTGGCCTCAAACTTGAGATCCTCCTGCTTTAGCCTCCTGAATCGCTTGGAAGACATGCGCCACCCGAGCCGAGCCGATTTCGTTTTCATGAAACAAAACACAGTGCGCAGGCAGGAATCTTGGCTTTTTAGCTTTCCACTTCTCCGGAAACTACCCCGTGGGGTTCGGCGCCTGAGCTGACTGATGACGCACACTGTGCGCCGGAAGTACTAGCGGTCGGCAACGGGCTGTGGCATGGCGCCCTCCGCAGCGCGCTGGAACCACGTGTGGGTCGGTACTGAGACTGGGATCCTGAAAGGTACGTGTCAGTGCTGGAAATCGGGAAGTAGAGGGGTCGCTCGCTTGCCACCGCTGCGCGACTGACACCCTCGTCCCGCAGGGGTGAATCTTCAGCGGAAACAGGCGGCGAACTTCACGGCGGCGGGACAGCCGCGGCGGGAGGAGGCGGTGAGCGCCCTTTGCTGGGGCGCGGGCGGCGAGACCCAGGTCAGTGGCCCTCGCTGCGCTGGAGTTGGGGGCCGCGAGGCGGTAGCCTCGCTCTCCTGGACATCACGCCCCTCTGTCTGCAGATCCTGGTGGGCTGCGCGGACCGAAAGGTGAGGCACTTCAACACCGAGGAGGGCACGTTCCAGGGCCAGAGGCACTGTCCGGGCGGGGAGGGCTCGTTCCGAGGCCTCGCCCAAGCCGACGGGTAAGTCAGGTCCCCTCGCCGAACGCTCAGGGCTCAGGGAGAGCGTCGAGGCTCCTAGGACGACGGAATAATGTCGTTACGCTCTTAGGTGACAAGGACCTGAGTTGGGTGACGGGGACCTGGGTTCCTGCCTTCAGTTCGTGCATTCCTATAACATCTATTAAATATCTACTGAGTTCCGTACTCAAAGAGCAAGGGCTGCGGGTGAAGTTTCTGCCTTCGTTAAGTGTGCATCCTTTGGGTTTTCCCTCTGAGATCCAGTGTGACTTTCTGCTCAAAATGTTGGGCAAGTCATTTAATGGTTTAAATGGGAGCAAGGTGATGAAGCTCCCAGAATAAAGGATAGGAAGGTCTGATGTTTAGGTAATTGGCCAAGCCTTTTCCCAAGATGAAGAAAGAAGGCTGTGGACAGGCTGCTTTTGTTTGGAGGTAGTATTGATTCTGACAAGTGAGGTCTGGAAAGGATCCGTGGGGCAAGGTGGTTTTGAACTGAAACTTGAAAGATGGGTAGAATTTTTGGGGGGGAGCAGGGGCGGGAGTGGGGCGGTGGGGTGGTCGGTATCAGGGATCAAACTCCGGGACACTCAACCACTGAGCCACATCCCCAGCCCTATTTTGTATTTTATTTGGAGACAGGGTCTCACTGAGCATCTTGCTTTTGCTGAGGCTGGCTTTGAATTCATGATCTGCTTGCCTCAATCTCTTAAACTGCTGGGATTATAGGCATGTACCACCAATGCCTGGCTTTAAATGTATTTTAAATGTATTAAGTGTTAGGTTGAGAGATTTGCACTTTCATTTTGTAGATGGTGGGAATTATTGGGCTTTGAGTGGGAAATGCTGTGGAGCTAAGAGCCTGTAGGAGTGTAGAGGACTGGAGAAAGCAATTAGGAAACTCTTGCCAGGGCTCAGGCAAATAGTACAGAGCCTGAACCCAGGAAGAGAGGGTGGGCAGATATGAAGAAGAATGTAGGCCGAGGCTGTGTGGATACTGGGAAGAGAATACCTTGGGTTTCTTGGGAGATATAGTTTGAGGGAGAGGCTGACATTAGAACCCCAAAAACAGGGAACTCAAGAATAGAACCTGGGGGCTGGGACTGTAGCTTAATGGTGGAGCACTTGCCTGGCATATGTGAGGCACTGGGTTCAATCCTTAGTACTGCATAAAAATAAAATAAAGGCATGCTATCCATCTACAACTACACACACACAAAAAAAAGAAAGAAAAAAGAATAGAACCTGGGGTGGCTCAATGGTTGACCACTGGATGAGTCTTGTTTCAGTCCTTTCTGAGATAATGATCCTGAACCCACCCCACTCCCACTCCGACTCCATTAGGAACCAACTCAAGAATCAGGAAGACCATAAAGGCCAGGTACCCCAACTTAGCTGAGGAATAGGAAAAGAACTCTGCTTTGAAGTATCACAAATTTGATTTCCAGGTCTGGGTCTGATTTTCAGTCCTAGCTGAGTGGCAAATGTTTTAAGTTCTCAGAGCCTCCAGTTTCCTCATAAAACTGGTAACCACCTGCCTGTTGACTAAATTGAGTTGACAGGTAAACTGGATGCTGTTAGGCCCTGCATAGACCCCAGGTATCTTGAGGTTGGGGGCTGGGGCTGTAGCTCATTGGTGGAGCGCTTGCCTGGCATATGTGAGGCATATAAACTGGGCTGTTAGGATGGGGTCTAATTAACAGGAATTTAGAGGTGTGTCAGCTGGGGCCTGGAGAACACACTTTTTTTTTTCTTTTTTTTTTTTAATCCCAACTGTATCTTCCCTGTTTGCAGCACCCTCATCACGTGTGTAGATTCTGGCATACTTAGAGTCTGGCGTGACAATGATAAGGAAGCATCCTCTGACCCAGTAAGGTTCCCTACTCTGATGGTTGGGGAAGGTGAAAGTTAGCATTAGGAGCCTAATGAGGGATTTAGGGGAGGAAAGATAAAGAACTCTGGAACTGACTCATCTCTCATTCTTTTCAGCTTCTGGAATTGAGGGTTGGTCCTGGGGTTTGTAGGATGCGCCAAGACCCAGCACGACCCCATATAGTTGCCACAGGTGGGAAGGAGAATGCTTTGAAGGTGTGGGACCTGCAGGGATCTGAGGAGCCTGTGTTCAGGGCCAAGAATGTGAGTGATGGGATAGGGAATCTGAGACCACTTACTGATTAGAAACCAGATGGACTTTAGGGGATGATAAAGGAGGACTAAAACTGGTAGCACTTCGAACCTACCTCCATCCTATCCCCTGTTCACCTTTAACACCAGGTGCGGAATGACTGGCTAGACCTTCGAGTTCCCATCTGGGACCAGGATATACAGTTCCTCCCTGGATCACAGAAGCTCATTACATGCACAGGGTACCATCAGGTGAGGCATTATTTCATCCCTGCCCATACCTGGGCTGGGGCAGCTTCTTAATAAAACAGCTTCTATGGGCAAAATGGGCTGCTATGGTGTGGCACAGCCACTTCTCAGTCCTTCTTCCCTCTAGAGCTCTCGGAGAGTGTACACCTCCCCAAGCCTTGGTGCTAGCCTGTGGCCTTCCTTTACTGCATTCTAGGATGGAATGTGCTCAACCACAGCTCTATTTCTCCCATGTGAAAGAGAAGGGAGTGTCCCCTTCACAGTGGGTTCCACAGGGCACAAGTGTCAAGGATGGACATTGGGCTGGGTGTCAAAAAAGAGAATTCTGGTCCCAAAGCTTCTCTGATTTGCTTTGGGACACAGGCCTGCCCTCCCCTCTCCTGCCTCAGCTCCTCAGCTTTGCTTGAAAGGCTCTATTAGGGATCTTTATGGCTTGTCTCATTTGAAGCCCTGAAACTCAGGGAGCACTGGGTTACTATTTGAAACTTAGGAATGGTCTTGATGACATACTTCTGCTTAATCTACTTATGGGGACTTCCTCGCTCCTCCCTCATTCATGCTAAATGTCTGCTTGAAATTCAGCTCCCTCTGATTATTGGACCAACTTGCTTTTCCATTCCTCCACTCCTAGATGGGAGAATGGAGGGACAGAATGCTCACATTCCCTGTTGTGGAGGACCTCTCCCCATTATCCCTATCCATTCATGCTCCTGAGCAGCTCTGCTCACCCCAGCAACACTCAGATTTGTGTTTCCAGTGAGAACATTTCTCTGAGGGTGGGTCAGGAACAAGAAAGCAGTGCTCAGAAGAAAGGATGAGCATACAGAGATGCCAGGAGGCAGTATGCAGGGCAAGGATGCTTTTGTGATGCCTCAGTTTTCTCTCTAGATCCGAGTCTATGATCCAGCCTCCCCCCAGCGCCGGCCAGTTCTAGAGACCACGTATGGCGAGTACCCATTGACAGCCATGACTCTCACTCCTGGGGACAAGTGAGTGGTTAGAGGGGTTGGAGTGGGGCTTGGGAAGGATTCAAGAGATTCCTGTTGACCCCTTGCCTCTGGTCTTCTCAGCTCTGTTATTGTAGGGAACACTCATGGGCAACTGGCAGAAATTGACTTTCGACAAGGTGAGTGGGCTAGGGGATTTGGGGGAAGGGAAAAAGTCATGGTTCCCTCTAACAGGTAGTATAGGGATTCACTGCACCCTCCTGGAGACATCAGATTGCCTGGATTCACATGTTTCAACAAAAGCTGTATGACCTTGAACTAATTACTTAATTTCCTGTGCCCTAGTTTCCTCACCTGTAAAATAGAAATATTATTGGTAATTCTTGGTTATATGGAGGATTAAACGTTAAAATAGAAAGTGGTCTGAACAGTAAACACTGAATAAACGGTGGTTAGCTGGCGAGCTAGCACCAATGCTATTACCTTCTTTAGGCCGCCTACTGGGCTGTCTGAAGGGACTGGCAGGCAGTGTCCGTGGGTTGCAGTGCCACCCTTCAAAGCCCCTACTAGCCTCTTGTGGCTTAGACAGAGTCCTGAGGATACACAGGATCCGGAATCCACGAGGCCTGGAGCATAAGGTGGGAGCTCAAACTTTCTGGCCCTCACCCCTTGATGCTTCTATGTATTTCAGCCTGCCTGGGCACTACAAGGTCCCTCCTTCTTTTTGCAGGTTTATTTGAAGTCTCGACTGAATTGCCTCCTCTTGTCTGGCAGGGATACCTGGGAGGTGAGCAGTCCGGTCTGGGAAAGTAGGAGCTAAGGGCATGGATGTGAGGATTTCCCTATGGAAAGGAAAAAGAAGGCAGCTGGAACACAGATCTAGGACTGCTATGCCACTCAATTTCTCTCTGTGGGGTGTTACAATTCTGACAGGGTTATCACAAAGGGTGATACACTGCAGAGCATGGTGACAGTGGTTTCTGGGAGATATAGGTGGTGTTGGTGCCCAGAGGAATTTGATTCCCAGCTAGAGCTTCCCTGTTTTTTGACCCCTGAGCTTTCTTTGGACTCACCAGGATGAGCCCCAAGAGCCTCAAGAGATCAACAAGGTACCTTCAGAAGACACAGAGACAGATGAACTTTGGGCATCCTTGGAGGCAGCTGCTAAGAGGAAACTACCTGATCAAAACCAGACCCAAGGAGCTCTCCAAACCAAACAGAGAAAAAAGAAGCAGCAGAAGTCCATTAGCCCCTGAAAACCCCATGCCCATTTTGTAAATAAACAGCTCAACTCCCACCTTTTGTGATCTGAACCTTTTGTGATAGGAGAAGTTAGAGGGGTGGCGGCTTCCTGAGCTGAGGCAGTGGGATATCTGACGTCACAAAAGCGGCCCCGGAGCCAGGGAGGCTGGCCAGGGTAGCACGAGTAGCACCTTGCCGCGCGGGGCCATGGGCTGCTGCCAAGACAAGGATTTTCAGACCTCGGATGATCAGGGAAAGGATGGCGGATCTGATGAAGTTGGGGAAGGTGGGATTAGAGCTGGGGGTGCCCCTTAGGGCCTACCCAGGAGGTTGGATCGGGTAGGGTGGGGTTAAGCTTAGCCTCAGCCCCGTAGGCGTGTCAGAAACCGATTTGGATTCCCCAGGCCGCCAGAATCCCAAGTCTAATGAAAGTCTTCTGATCACCGTGCTATGGAGGCGGCTATCTATCTTCAGTCGTCGTGGTTCCTCGCGGTCATCAAACAAGAGGCATTCAGACCAGATTCAAAGGCCGGGGTATCCAATAGAGGAGGACCAGCATGAGTCGGAGAAGGGGTGAACTCAAACCTGCTCTCCGTCCGCCCCAGCCTCCAGAGAATAAAATTTCTAATGTGGGCCTGCCCAAGCACTGGTGCCTCTACAACCGGCTCTGCGGGCCTTGGGCTCTTTAAGGCTCCTCCCCTGAGGCTGGCTCATCCCCCCCCCCCGCCCCCGGGGTTCGCTCTCACTCCTCAGGGGTGGGGTCACGGAGGCGGCCTAGCCAATGGGAGGGTGGAGTCGCGCTTGCGTCGGCAGGGGGCGTGTCCCGGGTCGCCGGGCTGGGAAAGGCGTGGCGTAGCCCTTCGTCACGGGGGTGGGGTTACGTGTAGGTGACGTGGCGGCTCCTAGTCTTTAGTCGGGTTTCGGCGGCTCCAGCGCCCCGGGAGGAGGCGGTGACGGCCGAAGAGGTTGTGGCAGTGGCGACGGCGGCGGCAGGCGGTAGGAAGGAGGTAGGACCCGCTCTAAGAGGGGCTTGGCCGCCGTGTCAGCTCCGGGACAGTGGCTTCACGGGGGCGGCGACGGGCGCGGGGGGAAGGGAACCGGGGGCGAGCGGGCAAGTCCTGCCGGCCGGGCTCCTGGTGAGCGAATACCTCGCCGTCCAACCAGGAAAGCCCTGTGGAGAACGACGTCGGCATTAGCTAATCAGGGGTTGCAGTCTTCCAGAAGGCGGAACTTTGGAGGGGGTGGGACTTCCTGTTTCAAATAAACACCTAGAGGTTTCCCCCTCCGCCCACCGAAGTGTGTCCGCTCTCGGGGGTCCTTCGCGGTTTCCCCTTGAGGGGTTGAAGGAAATCGCGGATAGGAGAGGGCCCCGTTAGCTCCCGGGACAGTTGCACAGGCCAGGCTGGAGCCTTGGTGCCACGGGACCGGGCTCTGGCTTTCCCTCGGCTTCAGGACCCCGGCCCGCGCTCTGGCCGCCTGAGCCAAGTTGGAAGAAGAGTGAGAGGGTTCGCCTTGGGCCAGGAGGAAATGGGCCCTTTCCCACAGCAGGCAGGTCCCAGGATCCGCGGGTGGCCTTGGGCGCGAAAGACTGCCAAATGCAGGAAGGGCCAGAGGATTTGCTAGTTGAGGGGGGAGTTGTGGGGCAGAAGGCTTCCTGGGGAATGACACTCTCCCCTTCACGACAGTCCGAGGTTATGCGACTCAATGATCCCGCGGAAACGCTACGGGTCTAAGAACACGGATCAGGGTGTCTACCTGGGTCTCTCAAAGACACAGGTCCTGTCCCCTGCAACTGCTGGCAGTAGCAGCAGCGACATCGCCCCTCTGCCCCCTCCAGTGGTCCTGGTCCCCCCCCTTCCCGACACCATGTCCTGCCGGGATCGGACACAGGAGTTCCTGTCTGCCTGCAAGTCACTGCAGAGCCGTCAGGTAAGGAGTGGGAAAGGCAAGAATGAGCCCTACTAAACCTGGTTGGGGGTATATTCCAGCACTTTTATGTGAAATAATTTTGGGGGAAACCTGATGCTGACAGGTTGGATAGGGTCCATAGGACCTACTAAGCCACAAAAAGTGGACTTGTTAATGGGAGGCAAGGACCCAGACTTTTTTTTTTTTCTAATTGGTAAGGAATTCCCTAGAGAGTAGGATTGTTATTCCAGAAGGAATACCTCGGATAAAGGTGACTAAGGTATTTGAATAATGAACAAGTTCTAGAAAGAGCTTTTAGTTGAGACACATGCACCTTGGATTCTAATTCTAGTGTACTACACAAGTTTGCTCTGCCACCATGGGGAACCTAGTTAATCCAATTGGGCCTCAGTTTTTCTATGTGTATAGTAGAGGGTCAGGGAAAGGAAAGAAGTCTTTTAGATCAGTAATTTTTACCAAAATCACTTTGGAGGGTTTTGTTTTGTTGGTGTTACTGGTGATTGAACCCAGGGCCTTGTACATGCCAGGAACACACACTGCTATTCAGTTACATCCCTCTCCTAAAATTTACATCCCTAAAATTTTGAATTTTATTTTGAGACAGGGTCTCTAAGTTTCTGGGGCTGCCCTTGAACTCATGATCCTCCTGCCTCAGCTTCTGGAGTAGCCAGGATTATAGTAATTGGGAATACAGGCATGTGCTACCTTGTCCAGCTAGAGTTTTGTTTCAGTAAAGACTTTGTGAATCCAAGTGAGTCCTAAGTAACTTGTTAAAATTTTTGGTACTGGGATTGAATCCACAGGTGCTTTACCAATGAGCTACATCCCCAGCCTTTTTTGTTTTTTATTTTGAGTTACTTACTACCTCACTAAGTTGCTGAGGCTGGTCTGGAAATTGTGATCCTCTTGCCTCAGCTTCCTGAGTTGCTGGGATTACAGGCATAACCCACTGTGCCTAGCCTGAGTAACTGTATTTTAAAATACTTTTAAATTTCAGATTTTGTTAACAATTGTTCTCCAAGATTTTTTTTTTTTTTTAAAGGAGAGAGAGAGGGTGGGAGGGGAGAGGGGATTTTTTAATATTTATTTTTTTAGTTTTCGGCGGACACAACATCTTTCTTTGTATGTGGTGCTGAGGATCGAACCTGGGCCGCACGCATGCCAGGCGAGCACGCTACCACTTGAGCCACATCCCCAGCCCAAGAATTTTGTGATCTCCAGGAACTTTCTATTTTCCTCATTGATTCCTTCCCCGATTCCAAGGATAGAGTGGCTGTACTAGCCAATTTTTTTTTCCAATAACAAACTGATTTTAATATCTGAAGTATCAGGTGCAGCATGAGCACTTGGTGACTCATAAAATGTTGTTGTCACTATTTTGCTAGTAGTTTCTGTTCCCTTTCCATTTACTGACCCACTTAACTGTATGGGTCTTTGACAGTGTTTCATGTTGACTTTAATTCATAGCTTTTAGCTTTCTTACTCTCTCCCAAATTTTTTTTTAATATTTTTATTTATTTTTTTTTTAGTTTTAGGCGGACACAACATCTTTGTTTGTATGTGGTCCTGAGGATCCAACCTGGGCCACACGCATGCCAGGCGAGCGCGCTACCACTTGAGCCACATCCCCAGCCCTCTCCCAAATTTTTTTAATGTTTACAATGTATTAGATAGTTGGCTATAGTACTTTATGGCCCTTATATTATCTAACCTTAATAGTAATAAGAGGTAGTTAGGTTGTCTTCGTTTTGTAGAAGAGGAAATAGATATTCAAAATAAGTAATTTACCATAAATCTTTTAGTTCCTAAGTGGTGAAGTCAGCATTTGAACCCAGGTCTACTTGTCTTCTTTTCGGCTAAAATACCACTGATAAATATGAATTATCTGATGGTAGATACTTCTAGTACTAGAAAGAGTTTATTGGACATGTGAACAGTGAAAGCTGCAAATATGTAGTGGGGAGCTAAGTTGTCACCTCTTGGCATTGCTTTTCAGAATGGAATCCAAACAAATAAGCCGGCTCTGCGTGCTGCCCGACAGCGCAGTGAATTTACCCTCATGGCCAAGTGAGTTGAGATAAGATTTGTGGTGGGGTGATATAATGTCCAAGGAAGAAGTAAGCATGCAGACTGGTGACTTGGCCATGAGGGCTGGGATTGGTTTTGTTAGAACTAATGTGGAAATAGCCTATTTCCTGCCTTTTCCACGGTGTTCTCACTAGTGATTGTTTGCAGGCGCATTGGGAAAGACCTCAGCAACACATTTGCCAAGCTGGAGAAGCTGACAATCTGTAAGTGTTTTGGGATCTTTCAGAGGTGGGTCAGTGAACCAGAGAGGGTGCTCCCTGAGCTTTGTCTTTTTCTGTGTTTGTGTGCTTTGTGGTGCTAGGGATTGAACCCAGTGTCTTTTTTTTTTTTTTTTTTTTAATTCATATTCATGTTTATCAAATAAATGTGCATAAAAAACTTGGGTAAGAAAAAGTCTGAGTGTTATTATGATACAACAGAAGCTCATGGCAATATTGTATTTTTCACAGCTTTCTTGCAATATAATTCGAAAACAATACAATTACCCATTTACCATTTTTTTTCTTTTAAAAAAAAAAGAAAAAATGAAATTACACAAATGAGTAGTTGAAGCTTGCAGAAGTTAATCTAGAAGAGGTTCACATAATAGAACTCAAGGACAAATAGCTTGACAAAAAGTCAAGCTAATGAAGGGAATTTTATATTCATATATCAAACATGTTTGACAACTATGTCAAAGCATGAAACTATACTTTTTTTTTCTTTTTTTTTTTTATTGGTTGTTCAAAACATTACAAAGCTCTTGACATATCATATTTCATACATTTGATTCAAGTGAACCCAGTGTCTTTCATGTGCTCTGCCAATAAGCTAATCTCCAGCCTTTTAACTCATCTGTTGTAATTTCCTGTTGTCTCTGCAGTGGCAAAGCGCAAGTCCCTTTTTGATGATAAAGCAGTGGAAATTGAAGAGCTAACATATATCATCAAACAGGTGAGCTGCTAGTTATCAGGAGAGCCAGCATTCTAATTAGATCACTTTCATCATTTTCCATTGACATAGAGGCCCCAAGCAAGTTTCTAGAGCCAGCCCTAAACATCTGTTCCCCCATTTAGTCAGTAGATGCTTACTGATTATCTACCAAGCACTGTGCTAGGCTCTGGTGACACAAACATGAGGCAAAGTTCTTACTTTCAAGGACTTACTACGGAAAAGAGTGATCCAGCTCCATGATCTGTATTTATAGTGAGTAGGAATGAATGATAAAGAAAAGATCTTACAAAAAGATGATTGACACAGTAGGGGGTACTGGGAAAGATTGATAGACTAGAGGGTGAAATCTGAGCTGAATTCAAGGCTAGTGTAAAGGTAGTAGGAGGACATTCCAGGAAGATGAAGCTATGCAGAGGTGTGGCTAATAAAAGGAAAAGTCTGGGCTGGAGATATAGCTCAGAGGTAGAGAGCTTGCCTGGCATGTGTGAGACTTGGGGTTCCATTCCCAATACTGTAAAAAGAAAAAAAAAAAAAAACAAGTCTCAGATGTCACCTGCTCAGGGAGGCCTATCCCAGTCATAGTGTCGGGGGCTGAGGATGTGGCTCAAGCGGTAGCACGCTCGCCTGGCATGCGTGTGGCCAGGGTTCAATCCTCAGCACCACATACAAACAAAGATGTTGTGTCCGTCGAAAACTAAAAAATAAATATTAAATTCTCTCTCTCTCTCTTTAAAAAAAAATAAATAAAAGACCAATCATAGTGTGGGTCCCCTCTCCCGCTTTGGTTCTTGGAATTGAACCCAGGGGTGCTTAACCACTGAGCCACATCCCTGTCCCACGCCATCTCCCTTTTTTTTTTTTTTTTTTTTAATTTTGAGACAGGGCCGTGCTAAGTTGCTGAGACTGGCTTGAACTTTTGATCCTCCTGCCTCAGTCTCCTGAGTTGCTGGGATTATAGGCATGTGTTACCACACTTGGCAATCTTGGTGTTTAATGCTCCATCAGCCCAAACTCCTATCCTCCTTACTCTGCTCTATTTCTTTTTTCATAATATTTGAACTTTCTAACATTCTCTATAATTAGTTTATTTTTATTTATTGTTTATTCCTTCCTCCCTCCTCCTTTCCCACATTCCACCTCTCAATAAAAAGAAAGAAAAAGATACATGAACACCACAATACCAGTTTTTTTTTATTTTTTTTTTCTTGTTCACAGATGTACCCCAAGGGCTTATAAGTGTCTAGCATCTAGTAGGCACTGATTGAATAAGTGATTCGCAGGAGACTGGAAAGATATTTGGTGACTGCTTATGAAAAATAATGTGTGCTATGCTAAGGGCTGTGGAATCATCTTGAATGCTGTGGGCTACAAGTGGAGTCTGACTTGGAACATGGACAGGGCAGAGACTAGGAAGAAGGCTGCTTTGATTGTCCTGAATAAAGATGATGATGATGATGATGACAGAGGCCAAAGGGCAGACCTATTCAAGAGATACCATGCTGGTGGAAAAAAGAGAGTTCCTCTAACTGTTGGGGTTTTATTGTTTATGCATTTAAGAAGCAGCCTACTAGGTTTAGAAGGGCTTGAATTCAAATAAGTCTACCGTTTAGATTGTGACTTGGGTGCCTCCTAACTTCTCTGAGCTTTAGTTCTCTTATCAGTAAGGAGGAGAAGATGATGATGCCTACCTCACAGTCCTCTTTAAGGTTCATTTGTTTCCTTTAATTACTAACATAGTTGAATGACTTTCAGGGCTATGACTACTGTACCTAGGGGGATTCCTATAGGCTAGTCTGGCTGAAGAAGGGACATTTAGACCCAAATATGAAGGAAAGTTCATAAGATCTGGTGGGAGCATATTTCAGAAAGTGGGAATGTAGTTTGTAAAGTGGGAACAGCAAAGGGAAAAGATCCAAAATGTGGGTAACCTTGAGACACAAAGGGAAAAGGTCCAGAGTGTGGCTAAATCCCAGCAGGTGAGGAGACTAGATGGTGGCAGGGGCTAGACCAGAGAGCCTGTACAAGTCAACTAAGGAGATGGGTTGTACTCTAAATTTAGTGGTAGGCTCCTGGGAAATTGGTATTTTTGGTTTTGTTTGTTTTTTGTACTAGGGATTATAGACAAATGCCTTAGCACTGTGCTATACCAGCAACCCTTGAGTTTTAGTTTAGAAGATGAGTGGCCAGGGGCTGGGGATGTGGCTCAAGCGGTAGCGCGCTCGCCTGGCATGCTGCAGCCCGGGTTCGATCCTCAGCATCACATACATGTTGTGTCCGCCGAAAACTAAAAAATAAAATATTAAAATTAAAAAAAAAAAAAGATGAGTGGCCACTGTATAGGGATTGTTTTTCAGGAAGGTAGACTAGAAAAAGGACTGTCACTTAGGAAGCTCTTGGAGATTTTTTAGAAAGGAAAGGAAGATAGTTTAGACTAGGGTGGCTGCAGTAAAGAAGTAGAAATGTGGACAGATTCAGAGTGAATATTGGAACCATACATTTATTTTTATTTATTTATTTTTAAGATTTTTTAGTTTTAGGTGGACACAATATCTTTATTTTTACTTATATGTGGTGCCGAGGATCGAACCCAGTGCCTTACACATACCAGGCGAGTGCTCTACCACTGAGCCACAACCCCAGCTCCATAGATTTATTAATTTATTTTTATTTTGAGAAAGTGTCTCACTAAGGTGCTGAGGCTGGTCTTGAATTTGCGATTGTCCTACCTTAGCTTCCCAAGTTGCTGGGATTATAGGCATGTACCACTATGCTTGGCATTGTTTGGGTTCTTTGTGAGTTCCTAATAGGCTCCCTATAGATTTAAAGGAAGAGATGAATTAAGAATAGCTTTTGGGGCAGGGATTGTGGCTCAGCAGTAGAGAGCTCACCTAGCACTGGTGGGACCTGGGTTCGATTCTCAGCACCCCATAAAAATAAAGGCATTATGTTGTGTCCATCTATAAAAAAAAGATATTCTTTCTCTCTTCTCTTCTCTCTCTCTCTTTCTCTCTTTCTTTAAAAAAAAAAAAAAAGAATAGCTTTTAGGTTTTTGGTCTGAGCATCTGGTGAATAGTGGTGCCATTTACCAAAAATGAAAAAGAAAGAAGGAGAAAATGGCTGTTTTCTTTTTTTTTCTTTTTTTTCTTTTTTTTTTGGTACTGGGGATTGAACTCAGGGGCGCTAGAGCCATATTCCCAGCTCTATTTTGTACTTTATTTAGAGACGGTGTTTCACTGAGTGCTGAGATGTTGAGAGCCTGGGTTTTTGCTGAGGTTAGCTTTGAACTCATGATTCCCCTGCCTTAGCCTCCCGAGCTGCTGGGATTATAGTCATGTGCCCCCGTGCCCTGCCAAGAATAACTTTTTTTTTTTTTAATATTTTTTAGTTGTTGATGAACTTTTATTTATTTATATGTGGTGCTGAGAATCAGACCCAGTGCCTCACACATGCTAGGCAAGCACTCTACCACTGAGCCACAATCCCAGCCCAAGAATAGCTTTTTTTTTTTTTTTCCCCAAGAATAGCTTTTGAGGGTAAATTAAAACCTGTTAAGTAAAAGAATTTTCTTTGTTAAATTTAAGGACAGAGATAAAATTGAAATATTCTCAGCATGTTACATGGCACACTGTAAACAAATACAAAGCAATTATGGAGTTTTGTGTTTCAGTGTCGTTTTGGCGTTAGACATCAAACCCAGGGCCTCACACATGGCTAAGCACTCTCTCACTGAGCTAGCTACATCTCCAGCTCAGTCATAATGTTTAATAGAGTACTAAGTACACAGTAAGCACTCAGTAGATTACATTTGTATGGTAGCAAATAGCTGAGCTAAGGAGATGTGAGTATGTGATTAGGTGCTTCTCACTTGGGTGCTGTTGTGGGGAGTGGTGCCTTTTTAAAGCCAGAACCCTAGGGGAGATTTTGTCAGGGAGAAAATTTGCAACCCTCCTGCCTCAGCTTCCTAAGTAGCTGTGCATCCCAGCCCTCTGTTCTCTTGCTCTCTCTCTCTCTTTTTTTTTTTTGGCAGTACTGACTGAGTACATCAAACCTAAGGCAAACATTGAACCCACTGAGCTATATCCCCAGCCCTCTTTCTTTCTTACCTAAACTTGTTACATGGATTCTGGTGTTGCATGTAAGACCTTTTACAATATCCAAGAGAAAAATTCAGAACTTTTCTTTCTAATCCTGTGCTACTATGTCTAGCTCTAGCCTATTTATTGATTCATTTATTTTGGTTCCAGAGATTGGACCCAAGGATGCTTCACTACTGAACCATATCCCCAGCCCGTTTTTTCATTTTTTTTTTATATATTTATCTTTTAGTTTTCGGTGGACACAACATCTTTGTTTATATGTGGTGCTGAGGATCAAACCTGGGCCGCACACATGCCAGGCGAGCACGCTACCACTTGAGCCACATCCCCAGCCCCATTTTTTAAGAAATTTCTGAGATAGGGTCTCACTAAGTTGTTGAGGCTGGCTTTGAATTCACGATCCTCCTGCCTCAGCCTCCCAAGCTGCTAGGGTCACAAGCATGTGCCACCATGTCTGGTACTCTGGCCTATTTCTTATATTCCCTATTTATTCTTGACCACCTCCTCTCCCCACCATTTCCTTATGGGGATGGAACCCAGATGCTAGCACATGCTCAGGAAGTACTTTATCACTGAGCTACTACATCCCTAGGCAGCCTCTTTTCTTTTCTCACCCTGGCTATGGCTATATTGGGACAAGCTTTCTTGGTCACTTGCTGGCTGCCACCTCCATTTTCTTTGTCTCACTTGTCCCTTGGCAGGCTGGTTTGGGGAGCAGTTGACACACTGGTGTAGAAAGCATGGCTCTGCTACTAACTCACTGTGTGTGACCTTGGACAATTCACAGTTTTACTCTTGCTGTAATATTACAGATTCTTTGTGTAAAAATCATTTTGTTGATTGCTTTGGAAAAGTTTGGTGCCTTCAAGTCCTCCCTTTTCCTGAATATTGTACAGGTGCTTTGTTGGACAGCATGCTCTGGGTCCAAGATTTGTCCTGTGAAGTGTTTTTGTAGCCTCACAGGGTGGAGCAGGACATAAGTGGAGGGGTAAATGAGAATCAGTCACCCATAAATGGATGAGGCCCTACTTTGCCTTTTTCTGGCTCTTCTCTGCAGGTACTGAGACAGAGCAAACACAAGAGCTTGGAAAATTCTAGCAAGCCCTTCTGATCTGACTGTCTGGGACACTCACTCCTGCTAGTAACTTTCATCCTGCCTTCCCTGCTAGAGATGGCCATGGATAGAGACGCTGGCTGAGGACTCCTTGGTTAATACTCGGTTTTTCTATGGGCTCTTTTACCAGGACATCAATAGCCTCAACAAACAAATCGCTCAGCTTCAGGATTTTGTGAAGGCCAAGGGCAGCCAGAGTGGCCGGCACCTACAGACCCATTCCAACACCATTGTGGTCTCCTTGCAGGTGGGACCTTGGGGATGGAGGGAGGGAGTGAGAAAACTGGATTTTCTTTGCTTGATTCTTTCTCCTTTTCTTCTAGTCAAAACTGGCTTCCATGTCCAATGACTTCAAATCAGTTTTAGAAGTGAGGACAGAGGTGAGAGGAATCTGAAAAAAGGGATAGAAATGTGGGAGTAAGGGCCCAAGAGAAAATGGAAAAGGGACAAGTTCCACAGGGTCATGGGGCTAAGAAGAGGGATCTCTTTAATATACTCACTTACAGAGGCATCAGGACCTTTGCATTTTTTCCCTAACCCCAGAATCTGAAGCAGCAGAGGAGCCGGCGGGAACAGTTCTCCCGGGCACCTGTGTCAGCCCTGCCCCTTGCCCCCAACCACCTGGGTAAGTCACAGGCAATATGGGAAGCCCTGGTGGCTACTCTTGGTTACTGTGGCTGTGATGGCATCTAGAGACAGGTATTGGATAGGAGAATGGAGGGGCCAGGAATTTGGTAGGCATTTCTCAGATGTCAGACCTGATTATGGGGATTCATTATCCACAATTAGTCTTCCACATTCTCTCTATTGGGGGTGAATTCAATCATTTTGAGATTGAATTAGAGTATCTAAATGTTTTGTGCACTTATTCGCATTCTCTCATTTAATTGTCACAACCACCCTTTGAAAAAGCAACTATTATTATCCCCATTTTACAGGTGAGGAAACTGAGGCTCAGAGAGGTTAAATGATCTGTCCAGGGTCACAAGGCTAGTAAGTGCCAGAGCTGGGATTCAAATCCAGAGCATGTGGGCTTTGAACCTGCCTTTAACTATTAAGATGTGCCATGTCCTCTTTCTTCTGCAGGGGGAGGTCCTGTGGTTTTGGGGGCAGAGTCTCGTGCCTCCAGGGATGTAGCCATTGACATGATGGACTCCCGGACCAGCCAGCAACTGCAGCTCATTGATGAGCAGGTACTTAGGCTCTAAATTGAGGAGGATGAGCTCTTCTGTTCTCTGTGGGTTCCAAGACAGTGGAGCGTGCCATGGGTGGAATGGCAAGCTGGGAAAGTCCTAAAGACTCTTCCCTTGAAGAAGCTCATACTGCTAATTTGCTCTCTTCCTCCCCTAAAGGATTCCTATATCCAGAGTCGGGCAGATACCATGCAGAACATAGAGTCTACAATTGTTGAGCTGGGCTCCATCTTCCAGCAGTTGGCACACATGGTTAAGGAACAGGAGGAAACCATTCAGAGGTGAGGCACTGGCTTATCCCACATAGAGGAGCCTTCTTTTTCCTGTGGATTGGCATCTTGAAGTACCCAGTTTGATGTCCTCTGGAAGAGCAGAGTGGAATCTGCCAGCACATAAGGCCCAGGTCACCTGCTTCCGCTCACTCATTAAGTATTCGTTGAGCACCTGTTCCATGTCAGGTACTAGTCTAGGTGCTAGGCCTACAGTGAGGAATCCCTGTATAGTGAAGACTCTATAGCATGAAGCTCTCTATAGTGTCTATATGGAATTTGATAGAGTGGGTATGGACAGCTGCTAAAAAGAACTTAAAAGCAAGCAAATTTCAGGTACTATAGTAATAAGGGCTATACAGAGACTTAAGTGGGATGATATCTTAAGAAAAGTAATTTGAGAGCTGTAATCTCATTGCAAGCCTGTAATCTCAGTGGTTTGGGAGGCCAAAGCAGGAGGATTTGAACTCAAGCAGGAGGATCTTGAGTTCAAATCCAGCCTCAGCAATCTGGTGTGGCCCTAAATAGCTTAGTGTCTCAAAATTAAAAAGAAAAAGAAAGAAAGATAGAAAAGTAATTGAGAGCTGGGTGTGGTGGTACTCACTGATAATCCCAGCTACTCTGGAGATTGAGGCAAAAGGAAGATCCCTTGAGCCCAAGAGTTTGAGAGTAGGCTAGGTAACATAGTGAGACCCTACCACAAAAAAGAAATAAGTAAAATACAATAAAAAAGAAGGCCACTGACTGGGTACATCACAGATTGAGTGGCAGGGAAGGCCACTCGGAAGAAGATAGGATATTTGTTTTAGTTAACTTTTTTTTTTTTTTTTTTAAGAGAGAGTGAGAGAGAGAATTTTAATATTTATTTTTTAGTTTTCGGCAGACACAACATCTTTGTTTGTGTGGTGCTGAGGATCGAACCCGGGCCACACGCATGCCAGGCAAGCACGCTACCGCTTGAGCCACATCCCCAGCCCTGTTTTAGTTAACTTTTTAACTAAAACAATTTTAGAGGAGGAAAAGTTTATTTGGGTCTAATGGTTTCAGAGGTCTTATTTCAAAGACCTACTCTGTTCCTCCGGGCTTGAGGTGAAGGAGAATATTAGGTCTGAAGTGTATGGTGAAGGAAAGAAGCTGAGAACATGGCACCAGGAACCAGAGATACAGTGACAGAGATTCCCTCACCACAGACAAAATATATACCCCAAAGGCACCCTGCCCCCAATGATTCATCTCCTCCAGTCATACCTGCCTGCTCTACAGTTACCACCCAGTTAATCCCTGTCAGTGGATTCATGCACTGATTAAGTTGATGTTCTCATAACTGAATCATTTCACCTGTAAACTTTGCATTTTCTTACATATGAGCTTTTGAGGTACACCTAAAAATCTAACCATAACATTCCACCCTTGGCTCCCGAAAGCTTATGCCTGCCTCACATGCAAACTGCATTTATTCCATTTTCAAGAGTCCCCATGGTCTCAAAAGTTCCAGGACTTCCTAAAAGTATAAGTCCAAAGTCTCCTCTGAGACTCAAGGTAAACTCTCAGTGTGAGTCCCCATAAAAGTCAAAAGCAAGTTTGGTGTGGTGGCACAGACCTATAATCCCAGAGAGGCTCTGGCAAGAAGATCACAAGTTTGAGACTAGCCTCAGCAACTTAGCAGGGCCCTGTCTCAAAGTTAAAAAAAAAAAAAAAAAAGGGCTTGGATGTGGCTCAATGGTAAAGCACCTCTAGGTTCAATTCTGGGAATAACAACAACAACAACAAAAAATCAAAAGTAAGTTATATATATCCAGTATGAAGGCACAGAGTAAACAGTTCCATTCCAAAAGGGAGAAAAGGAGAAATAGGGACATACAAAGGAGGGATGGGGCCAAAGCAAACCAAAATTCAGGTGGGCAAATAAATCCTACAGTTCTGTGTCCTGTTTCTGGGGCACATAGCATCTTGATATTCTCTGCAAAGGGTTTGTATAGCTCTGTGCCTGTGACTTTGGTGGTGGCAGCTTACGTGGCCTCTTTCTCAGCTTTCTTAGGCAGACATTCCATGGTACTGGCATTTCTTAATCTCAAGGGTCTCCACTGCAGCTTTGGTTTCCTTCTCACATCTCCATGCATAGCCTCTCAGGGGCTACCTGCAGACTCTGACCCTGGAGCTCTCTGCCTGGCCTCCCAGGCCTTTGGAATTTTGGTGGAAGAGCTTCCATAACCGCCTAATTACAGCATGGACAGCTGAGGACGGTGAAACAACTTCCTAGCACACCCCCGCCCTCACCCCCATGCTGGAAATGGTCTCTTTTCAAAGAAAATTTTACTTTTACTCCCTGGAGTATGAGATAGGTGTTATTTTGCTAATTCCTGAGGTATGTCCTTAAGCCATCTTTCTTATTGTCTGGTCAGAGCCTTGGTGTTTCTTTAGTGGCTGTAATGGTGTTAAAAACCACACATTCCAGCCAGGCACAGTGACTCATGCCTGTAACCCCAGCAGTTTAGGAGGTTAAGGCAGGAGAATCACAAATTCAAATCCAGCTTCAGAAATTTAGCAAGGCCCTAAGTAACTTAGCAAGACTCTGTCTCAAAATTGAAAAATAGAAAGGGCTGGGAATGTGACTTAGTGGTTAAGCATCCTAGGTTCAATCCCTGGCATCCAAAACAAACAAACAAACAAAAAATTCCCACACATTTCTTAGCCCCAGATTTACTCTCACTTTTCTGGCTAAACTGCAAGTTTATCCAATCTTTCTTCTTTGCTTTCTATTCCTAATTATCACAATAAACTGCTGCCAACAATGCCCATACCACCAACTGAATGCTGTGCTGCCTAAAAATTCCTTCTGTCAGATTATTTAGTCCATCACCATTAAATTCAGTGTCACAGGGCTGGGATTGTGGCTCAGCGGTAGAGCGCTTGCCTAGCACGTTCAAGGCCCTGGGTTCGATTCTCAGCACCACATAAAAATAAACAAAATAAAACTATTGCGTCTAACCAAAGAATAAATGTTAAAAAAATAAAATAAATAAATAAAAATAAATAAATTCAGTGTCACAGAAAGTCTCAGGACATGGGCAAAAGGTAAACAGCACATGAATGGCTTCTAGTCAATTTCCAATAGAATTCTCCTTTTCCATAGATCTCATGAGCCCAGTCATAACCGTCTGCAATCCCATTGACATTCTGGTTTTCTGAGCTCCCTTAATGGGTAATTCCACTTAACAACATTCTAAAGGTTTTCATTACTAGACTTTCCAAATTTTCCTCATAAAAATTCCAAAAAGCTTCTGAATCACATGGTTCGGGTACTTACAGCAGCAAACCCATTCCTGGTGCAAATTTCTGTTTTAGTCACATTTTTCATTGCTGCAACCAAAAGACCTGACACAATTTTAGAGAAGGAAAAGTTTATTTGGGTCTAATGGTTTCAGAGGTCTTATTCCATAGACGTACTCTGTTCCTCAGGACCTCAAGTAAAGCAGAATATCATGGCAGAAGTGTGTGATAGAGGAAAGCAGTTGGGAATATGGCACCAGGAAGCCAAGAGAGATGCAGAGAGACAGAGATTCCCTCACCACAAATAAAGTACAAAACCAAAGGCATGCCCCCAATGACCCAGCTCTAGCTACACCCTTACCTGCCCTATAGTTACCAGACAGTTAATCCCTATCAGTGTATTGATGCACTGATTAGGTTAAGGCTCTCATAACCTAATCATTTCACCTGTAAGCTTTCTTGCATTGCCTTATACATGAGCATTTGGGAAATGCCTAAAATCTCACAATAACATTATTACTGCCAGATATGGTGTATACCAGCAAATCAGGAGGCTAAAACAGGAAGATTGCAAGTTCAAGACCAGTCTCAGCAATTTAGGGAGGCCCTAAGCAACTTGGTGAGACTGTCTCAAATAAAAAATAAAAGGGGCTGAGGATATGGTTCAGTGGTTAAGTACTTGATACAAAAAAAGGTTACAAGATTTGACTCTGTGTTTGTGTGTGTGTATCCCCAGTTCTAGGGATCAGACTTAGGTCCTTACACAGGCTAGGCAAACACTGTACCACTGAGCTACACCCCTAGCTGAGTCTCATAAAAGGATTAGCTGGGCATGGTGATATGTGCCTGTAATCCCAGCAGTTTGGGAGACTGAGGCAAGAGGATTACAAGTTTGAAGGCCATTTAGCTAGGCCCTAAGCAACTTGGTGAGATCCTGTCTCAGATAAAAAACTGAAAAGGGCTAGGGATGTGGCTCAGTGGTTAAGCACCCCTGGATTCAATCTCCAGTACTTAAAAAATAAAAATAAAAAAAAAAAGAATTAATCTTTTGGTAACATTGTAGGTCTCTAGGACAGTACAGAAGCAGGGAGATCATTGCAGAGGCCTTTTCAGTAATTTAGGCAGGAGATCATGATAGCAGTGGGGGGGTGGTGGTGAATAGTTATTTATATATAAAGTTTAAGGTTTCTGAGCTAAATAAAGAGTATTAAAGAAGTGGAACTGGGTATGGTGGCCCACACCTATAATCCCAGTAGCTGTGCAGGCTGAGGCAGAAGGCTCACAACTTTGATGCCATTCTTGGCAACTTAGTGAAACCCTGTTTCAAAAATTAAAAAAAACAAAGGATTGAGAAAATAGCTCAGTGGTAGAATGCTTCTGGGTTAAAACTCTAGTTTAAATTAAAAAGAAAGAAAAGAATAGAATGAAGGGTGGAGTTTATGATAATTCAGGTTTTGGACTTGAGCGAGCAAGAAGATCCACATGCCTTCACTTAAAATAGGGCTGGCTACCTTGGGTGGAGTAAGTGTAAGGAGAAAATAAGCTCCTTAAGTTCAACACCTCCAACAATACGTTAGACATTTAAGTGGAGATATTTAACAGACTGATTGCTATATGGAGAGCTGGAAAGAAATGTGGGCAGAATTGGATTTTATTTTTTTTCCTCCTCAGTACAGGATATTGAACCCAGGGGTTCTTTGTTACTTTTATTTTGAGACAAGGTCTTCTTAAGTGGCCTGGATCTTGAAAATCTTCTGTCTCAGCCTCCCAAGTAGCTGAAATTATAGGTTTTTAATCACAGAATTGGACTTTGAAACTGAATAAGAAGGAGTACATTATAAAGAGGAAAAATGAAGCCCTGAGTTCCTGGGCCATATTTTAATTCAAGTCTTAATTCTGGGAGAACACTAAAAATGAGACCAACTGGGAAGGAAGAATAAAAATAAATATGGTCCTAGGAGGCAACAAAATGAGTAAAGGAAAGAGTGTCAGTTGGGATGAATGTTGCTGACAGGCCAGCAAGATGGAAGCTGAGAATTTAATCAGTGTTTTATTTAGTTCATTAACTTTTTCTTTTTTTTGGCACTAGGGATTGAACCCAGGGATACTTTACCACTGAGCCACATCCCCAGCCTTTTTTACTTTTTATTTTGAGACTGGGTCTCTCTAAGTTGCTGAGGCTGGCCTTGAACTTGAACTTGTGATCTTCCTGCCTCAGACAGGAACTGATTAAAATTCGTTTTCAACTCCATTTAAATTTATCTGTTGGTATTATAGCTATTTGTTATTGACTTTTTTTTTAAATGCTTGCTTTAGAGATTGTAGTATGCATCATTAGCTTTTCAGAGTTACTTTGTATAAAATGAAAGAACTTTGCCATCTTTTCTCTAATCTTTAAGCTATGTATTATCATATTTGTTGCATCTACATAATTTTATATAAATCTTACAGTACACTATTATAATTTTTGTTTTAAAGGTAAGTGTATTTAATTAAACTAAGAGGGGAAGCTATTCTCTTTCAGTGCTTTCTTCTTTCCTAAAAATATCCAAGTCACCCTTGACATGACTTCCCTTTAACTTGAAAGAAGCACTTCCCTTAGCACTTTTGCAGCAGTACGATCTGCTGGTGACAGATTCTTTCAGTTTGTTTTTATCTGAAAATGTATTTACTTGCTTTTTTTTTTTTTTTAAATGGTGCTGAGGTTGATTCCAGGACTTGTGGGTACTCTCTTATCTTTGTTTTTTAGCAGTTGACTATGATATATGTAGACATGTTTTTTTCGTTTTTTTTTTTTTTTTTTTTTTTGAGGGGAGTGTTCTCTGAGATTCTTTTTTTTTTTTTTTTAAGAGAGAGAGAGAGGGAATTTTATTATTTATTTTTTTTTAGTTTTGGCGGACACAACATCTTTGTTTGTATGTGGTGCTGAGGATCGAACCCGGGCCGCACGCATGCCAGGCGAGCGCGCTACCACTTGAGCCACAGCCCCAGCCCGCCTCTGAGATTCTTAAATCTGTGAATTTATGTCTCTCACCAAATTTTAGAAGTATTTGGCCATTACATTTTGCTACCTCTTCCTATTATCTTTATCCGAGAATACATATGTGTATATACATATTCTATTATATATATGTCTATTCCTTTCCAATGTCCTCTTCAGTCTGCTGTTAAGCCTATCTTGTGAATTTTTAACTTCATCTATCATATTTTTCAGGGTTGTTGATTTTTGTTTTTATTTTTGTTTTTTGTGGTGCTGGGGATGAAACCCAGGGCCTTGTGCATGCGAAGCAAGCACTGTACCAACTGAGCTATGTCCCCAGCCCATTTTTCAGTTTTAAATTGCCATATGGTTCTTTCTTCCTTTATGTGTGTGTGTGTGTGTGTGTGTGTGTGTGTGTGTGTGTGTGTGTGGTGTTAAGGTTTGTACCCAGGGCCTCTTGCTAGGCAAGCACTTTATCACTGAGGTGGAACCCTAGCCATCTATAGCTTGTGTTTATATGCTGAAATTTACTACGTTTCAGTCATTACGAGCATTTTTCTCTAGGTTACAATAACCATTTTAAGATCCTTGTTTGCTAATTTCCAATATATGAGTTATCCTAGGGTTTGTCATACTCTTTGCCTTGTTTTGAATATAGGTCAGATCACACTTTCTTATTTCACTGTATGTTTACCAATTTTTTGTACGTCATGATTGATACATTATAGAATTTCTGTTTTCCCTAGACAATGTTGACTTTTTTTTTTTGGTGGTACTGGGGATTGAACCCAGGGTCTCACACATGTTAGGTAAATGCTGTACCTCTGAGGTACATCCGGATTCCCAAGAACGTTGACTTTTGTTTTTGCAAGCAATTAACTTGGCTGAACTAGGGTAGCTGATTTTTGCATTTTGTATGATATTTCTAGTTGTTATTTGTGGAATGGGTTGGCCAGTAGGACCTACCTAGCCATTACTGGAATCAGAACCTTGAAGAGTAAGAAGAGGGCATTGGATTCAGCTATATAGATGTTCATGACTTTGATTCAGGTTCAGTGGAGGAATGGGAAGAAAAACCTGGGTGTGGGGGCACACACCTGAAGAAGAGGCTGAGGCAGAGGTGATCACAAATTCAAAGTTAGCCTCAGCAATTTAATGAGGCCCTAAGCAACTTAGTGAGACCCTGTCTGAAAATAAAAAATAAAAAGTGCTGGGGATGTATCTCAGTGGTTAAGTGTCTCTGGGTTCAATTCCTGGTACCAAAAAAAAAAAAAATTAAAAAAGGACTAGAGGTGTAGCTCACTGGTAAAACTCTCCTTGGTCTACCCTGAGGAAAAAGGAAAAAAGAGAAAGAGGCCAGGAGCGGTGGTACACACCTGTAATCCTATAATCCCTGTCACTCAGGATACCGAGGCAGAAGAATCTCAAATTCAAAGCCAGCCTCAGACACTTAGGGAGAACCTGTCTCAAATAAAAAGGTCAGGGGATGTAACTTTGGGGCATAGAGCCCCTGGGTTCAAACCCCAGTTCAGCAAAATAGATTAGATTGATAAAGGGGTAAAACAATTAGAAAAAAAGTAAGAACAGAGCAAAAGAGTAATTAGGAAAAAAAAAACAGACAATTCTTTCGAGGAGCTTTGCTTCAGAGTGAGCAAGGAATGGAGCAAATGTCTGTGGGAGAAATGAATCAGAAGTAGGTCCTTTTTGAGCTGGGCACATAGCTCAGTTGGTAGAGTGCTTGCTTCACATGCACAAGGCCCTGGGTTCAATCCCCAGCATCACAAAAAAAAAAAAAAAAAAAAAAAGTTGCTTTTTGTGGAAAGAAAGTAGGGAGAAAGGGAGCTTTAATTTTTTTTTTTTTTTTTTTTTTTTTAAATTTCAAATGCTTTTGGGCTGGGGATGTGGCTCAAGCGGTAATGTGCTCTCCTGGCATTCGTGGGGCGCTGGGTTTGATCCTCAGCTCCCCATAAAATAAAGATGTTCTGTCCATCAAAAAACTGAAAAATAAATAAATAAATAAATAAATTTCAAAATGCTTCCATATTGTTAGTTTAGGTTTTATTTATAAAGAGAGCAAAAGCACAGTTTGATAGAATCTGTAGCATACTAAGGGACAAGCATTGAATTAATTTCATTGTTCTCTATTGAAATGTGTCACATTGGGTCTGATTTATTTTTTAGCACCTTCATTCGGCATAATGTTTCTTTTTTTTCTTTTTCTTTTTTGTGGTGCTGGGGATTGAACTCAGGGCCTTATACACGCATGGCAAGCCCTCTACCAACTGAGCTATACCCCCAGCTGTGGGCATATTGTTTCTTTAATGAAGACATTAGCAATTCTTAAAAAAAACAAATAAAAATAAGGAATTAGTTGCTTTTTGTTAATGAAAAATTTAAAATTCACCAAAAAGTTGAAATAACCATATTAAACACATATATATCTAGCACCTAAATTCAAAAGTTGTTAACCTTTGGCTGCTTATCTCATTTTTTTGAACCATTTCAGAGAGACTGCAGGTATCATGATACTTTATCTCTAGATACTTCAACAAGCTTCTCCTGAGAATGAATTTGACAAAAACCATAGGCTGTTACCACATCCATGAAAATTAACAATTTCCTAATATTATTTAATATTCAGGCAGTGTTCAGATTTTTCCATTTGTCCCCAAGCTGTTTTTTTGTTTTTATCTTTTTTTTTTAAAAACCATTGAAAGAAATATTTATTATTGGTGGGAAGCAAGACAATTTTACAGAAGAATGTTCTGGAAAATTATGGAAGCTTTTGCTCCCCAGCTCTGTTACTGACTCTACCAAGATGCTCATGGGACGATGCAATCCCCATGCTTACTTCTAAAATGGGTATATTAAAGAGCTTTTAGAGATCCTGAGATCTGAGAGAGATTAGTGTCTGAGCCTCTCAGTTTGCAGGACATGGTGGCTCCCTGAGTCTGTTGCAGGATAGACTACACTTTCTGGCTATCTTGGGGCTTGGACTGCTGAGGTCATGACAGACATGAAAGCTAGCAAAACAAAGGCCTTGCCTCTGCAGCTGGGTCCTGTTTTCCCCTCATGGGCCCCTGGGAACAGATGCTTCTCACAAAGCTGACTCAAGGGGAAGGAGATGCTCTTTTGGAAAATGCCTCCTGGTACCAGGCTTGGAGCAGCCATCATCAAGGATACCTCAACTTTTTCTCCACTGGCAGCTGAATATACATCTCCCTATGTGCAGGGCAGTTAACACTTGCTGTCCTAGAGTAATTATCTTTTTTGTTTGGTTTTTTTTTTTTTGAGTAATTATATTTTCAAAAGCATCCCAGTTTGGGTGAAAAATTATGGCTATCATCCTACAGTGACAAGGCCCTATGTGTTTATGTATTCTGCTGTCTTGATTGCCAAAACAAAGCATACCTCAAACTCCAGTGGGGTTAAGTAAATTCAGAATGGGTGGCAGAGGGCTCCTACCATTCTGATGTAGTATGACAGACTGGCAGAAGCCTTATCTGGCAGCCCCAGGGTCTTGGGCAAGCCAGGAAGCCAGGTGACTACTCTGGGACATATCCTCCCCAAGTTCAGATAAGCAGGTCAGAAGGTCATGGAGCATCCTGACCCCACCCAGTCTCTGTGGGCAGAATATCTGTATGTTCTTTCTCTAGTGCTCTGCCCAAACTTTTTTTTAATGGTTTTTATTAATTTTTGCCGTACTAGGGATTGAACCCAGCAGAGCTCTACCACTGAACTACATCTCCAGTCCTTTTTGCTTTTTATTTTAATTTTTTCTTTTTATTTTTTGGTACAGGGAATTTAACTCAAGGACACTCAGCCACTGAGTCATATCCCCAGCCCTATTTTGTATTTGATTTAGACACAGGGTCTCTCTGAGTTGCTTAGTGCCTGACTTTGCTGAGTTGCTGAGGCTGACTTTGAACTTGCAATCTTCCTGACTCAGCTTCCTGAGCCGAAGATGTATGAATGACACTTGCCCAGCTGCTTTTTATTTTGAGACAGGATCTCACTAAGTTGCTCAGGCTGCCTTTGAACTTGTGACCCTCCTATCTCAGCTTCCCAAGTACCTGGTAGTACAGGTGTGTACTACTGAAATCGCTATAATAGCTTCTTTTTTTTTTTTTTTTTTTTTTTAAAGATATATTTTTTAAGGCTGGGGATGTGGCTCAAGCGGTAATGTGCTCGCCTGGCATGCGTGGGGCGCTGGGTTCGATCCTCAGCACCACATAAAAAAATAAAGATGTTTTGTCCACCGGAAACTGAAAAATAAATATTAAAAAATTCTCTCTTAAAAAAATGATATATTTTTTAGTTGTAGTTGGACACAATACCCTTATTTATTTATTTATTTATTTTAATGTGGTGTTGGGAATCGAACCCAGGACCTCGCACGAGCTAGGTGAGTGCTCTACCACTAAGCCACAACCCCAGCCCTATAATAACTTTTAAAAAATCAAATTCAAGCTGGGCATGGGTAGTACACGCCTGTGATCCCAGCAACGTGGGATACTGAGGCAGGAGAAGCGACAGTTCAAAGCCAGCCTCAGCAACTTAAGAGAGGCTCTAAACAACTCAGAAAGATATCTCCCCCCCCACACACACACAGATTTCTCTAAATAAAATTCAAAAAAGGTCTGGGGATGTGGCTCAGAGCTTAAGTGCCCCTGGGTTCAATCCCTGGTACCAGCCCCACTGTCCCATCCCCCACCCCCCACTCCAAAAAAATCCAAGGGACCAGGAAAGACTAAACTAGTTTCAAGGAAACTTCCACCCCACTCAATACCCTGCCTTCTCATCTGTTACCAGCTCCTCTTACAGCTAAATCCTAGACTTATAAACTGGATCCCTTTTCCTCTGATCTCCTCAAGGACATCATTTGTTTTGTTTAAGGTACTGGAAATTGAACCCAGGGGTGCTCTACCACTGAGCTACACCCCCAAACCTTTTTTACAGGGTCTCATTACATTACCTAGGTTAACCTTGAACTTTTTATCCTCCTGCCTTAGCCTCCCGAAGCCCTGAGAAATCACTAACTTAATGTGAAATTCAATGAGTAGATTCCCAAGCCTCAATTTATAATCTCTGTATGTAAGACCTGAGAATTTTTTAATTTTTGAGAAACTAAAAAATAGGTGGCTTTTTCAACATAATTACCTGATCTAATGTTACTGGATCATTTTCTTTTTTGTAAATAAAGATATCAAATACAGAAAAGTTTGGAGGATAGTTTAATGAAGACTTTTATTCCCTCAGGTACAGTTGTAAAAATTTTTTCTTATTTGCTTCCCCTCCCTAGTGAATCCTTTGAGAGTAGGGCAAACATTATGAAAATTCATCCCCAGATTCTTCAACATGCCCCTTGCTAAAGGTAAAGATGTTCTGAACAGTTACAATGCCATTAACATAACAAAGAAAAGTAACAGTAGTTTCCCAACACTTCATACCTGGTCCATATTTGGATTTCCCCAACTGGATTTTTTTTTTTTTTAAGTTTTTAGTTTATTTTAGTTATAGTTTAGTTTCCAGATAATCAGATTAAGACCAATTTTTATGTGATGATTGCATTAGTGGATACTCACTTGATGAGGGTTATTTATTGGTGATGCAGTTTGGTCACATGTTTATAAAGTGGTGACCATCAGACTTAAGTATCTATGGAGTGATGCTTTGAATTGGTGTGAATGTTTAGCTTCTACCACACATTGATCCTTGCTTGTCATTTTTTAGATTGTGTAAAATGGTGATTTTCTATCATTTCTTCTACACTTATTATTTGACTTCTGTAAAGGAGCTCTTTTTTTTTAAGTTACCACTATGGAATTGTTAGGGTTTTTTTCTTTTTGTTTTTATTCAATATATTATAATCTATTAGCATAGTTTTTTTTTTCTTTCTGGTACTGGAAATTTAATTCAGAAGTACTCTACCAGTTAGCTATATCCCCGGCTTCTTGTTTTTGAGAAAGGGTCCTTGCTAAGCTTCTGAGGCTGACCTCAAACTTGTGATTGTCCTGTCCTGTCTCAGCTTTCCAAGCCACTGGGATTATAGATGTGTGTCTGTACACCTAGCTCAGATTGCATTTATTAAGTTTATCCTTTTTTGTTAAGCACAGCCATTCATAATTGCCAAGAAGAGCTTCATTTGGTATAACAAATATATCTACACTGAGAAATGTAATTATGTCCTGAAGCTAGTAAAGGCTACCTTAGTTAGCCTCTTCAACATAAAAATGGAATCGCAGTCCCTATGACTGTCTTCCCAAAACCTTGGACTTGGAGCCATTGCCCATCTATTCCTCTTACTTTCCAACTGGATTGCCAGACCCCACCCAATCCATACTTACAGCTCACAAAAATCTTTGTTCCCAGGGACTTCCTTTGCAAAGGCCAGAGTTTTTTTCTGTCATGCACCATTGAATGATAGGGATTATTTCATTTGAAATTTGTCCTTAGGCAAAATCAAATAGCTATGATGTCACTAGACAACATAATCTTATAGGACCACTATGATAAATACTACCCACTGTAAATTGAAACATTGTTGTTTGGTACCTAATTATATTTTGGTTTTAGGGTTGCATATGCAGGTCGGCTGCCAAGTGTTTTTGCTTTGCTCAATAATTTCTCAAGAAATTGTTCCTCTGAGGACTTCTCTATTCTTGGGAGAGAATGTTCTCCTGTCTACAGCTTTTCTTATCTTCTGACTTCCTGTCTATATCATTTAAGGCCTCCGGGGTCAGTGGTCAGTTACACCCCCACACGGACAGGTTCTCTCAACAGGAGAGGGCCAGGAAAGCTCCAACACAGCCAGAGCGCCTCAGACCCTGACCGGGAGTCACCCAGTCACGTGTGAGAATGGCTCCCGACACATTACTATGAAAATAAAAAAACAAAAACAAAAACCAGATACATGTTTATTAGATAAAAATGAATAAATACAGCAAAATTTTAGCAAAGATTTTATCTAATATTTTGGGGGCTTATGTGGGTTGGGGACTTCATGGCAACTCATTACAGACAAACTAAGGAGAGAAAGGATTTGTGTTTCTCATTTTGCAAATAAGGAAAAATGATACTTAAGGTTAAATGATTTAGAGATGTAAACTAATAAGTGGGAGAACTGGTCTTCAAACTAGAACCAAGAAATACGGCCCTACAAGAGCCTTTTCTCTTTTTCTTTTTTTTTTTCTTTTTTTTTTTTAAATATTACTACTTGTTAAAGTCCTTACCAACTTTTTATTTTTAAATTTTTGTTGGCTTATTTATTCACAGGTACCTACACAAAGCAGGAGACACTGTTGTATATCTTTATTTATATATTTGTGGTGCTTGGGATAGAACCCAGGGCTTTATGCATGCCAGGCAGACACTCTACCACTGAGCTACAGCCACAGCCCCACTAGAGCCTTTTCTATAAACAAACATTTTTTATTTCTACATATTGTGACCATCTTTTCCATGTCAATAAATAAGACTTCAACAGCATCTCTTTAATCCGGTGTCCTTTTGTTTCCTTCCCTCCCGGCCCTGTTCCCAGGATCGACGAGAACGTGCTAGGAGCCCAGCTGGATGTTGAGGCTGCCCATTCAGAGATCCTCAAGTACTTCCAGTCGGTCACCTCCAACAGGTGGCTTATGGTCAAAATCTTCCTCATCCTCATTGTCTTCTTCATCATCTTTGTGGTCTTCCTGGCCTGAACCCTCTTCACTCTGAGGCACTCCATGGGGGTTTGGTACCCTCCCAGAAGGGCAGGTGGCCAGTGCTGCCACTGAGCCTATGCAGGGTGCTTGGGAGAAAGGCCCTGTGTTTCCCTGGAACTGCTAAGAACGGCCACTGCCCCTGATCCCCCACCCCTTGCCTCTGGCCACCCCGTACTCCCCCTCACTACCCTCAGGCCCATGGAACACATGTGGTTCTGGATTTGGATTCTGCTGTGAAGTGGCTGGAAGGGAGTAGAGACCATCTGGGGGCTGGTGAAGGAGGAGGTTTTTTCCACCAGGAGATTTTTATAAACCCTCCCCAGCCTCTCTGAAAGGAACTATTGGCAGCAAGGGAAGATGATGCCCCTCCCTTCCTTCCTGAGAGTGAGGAGAGGAAGCAAAACTGTCCCAGGGACCAACTTACCATCTGGGTTAGAACTTGGCCTCCTTCCTCTCTTCATTATGTGAGGCAGGGGGCCCTGAGCCCTTCAGCTGCCTGCACAACCCCTGACTTTGGCTGCTGGTGACTCGATCTGCCAAATGCGCTACAGCCCGTTTCCTCTCAATTACAGCAAGACTGTCAGCCTCACTAGTCTTGTTGTCATTTCTGGGTGGGAGCGTCAAAGGGCTTCAGCAAGTAGAGTGAGCCTACTGCCCAGAAACAGAACTGAAGGGCTTGGGCGCTTGCTCTGAAGGGGCCCCACCGCCAACTCTGGGCAGCTTTGGGGCTTTGTACACACATCTGTTTCCAGGCAGGGACTAACCAAGCACAGCAACACCTCATTAGCATGGAAACTTCCTTTTGAAAGGGAAAGCTGGATCCCAGAGTAGGTCCCTGATTGTGGCCTACTTAAGCACCGTTTGAACCTGTTTTATCTGCATCCTCCAACCAGTTGACCCCCAAATCTTCCTTGAACTGAATAAGAGGGAGTTATGCCTACTGCCAGAAGCAAAAGGGAAGTGAAGAATTTCTCCTCAATTTCAGCTGAGGTTCTCTCCAACCTCCTCATTAAATCCAACACAGTCACGAAGAATGGAGAGACCTGCCCGCAATATCCTCCTTCTGAGGAGGTTACAGCACTGCTTTATCTTTCCTGTTCACCCACAATCCACCACCGGTCACTCCAAGGGCCCCATTTCACACATTCCAAGGGAGGCTCAAGGTATAGAGAACAGTCACCACACTCGGGCAGTACTGGGCTTTTGGGGGTCGAGCCCATCTGTCTTGGCATTTAAAATTTATCTTTCCAGCAAGTGGCCCACCTTTCCGTCTGCTCTGTTGACGCGTGATGAGGGTGTAGCCGAAATGCTAGTGGTGGGTGGGGCGGTTTGTGAGGACGAAAGCTCGCCAAAATTGGTGGGCGAGGAAAGCGAGGCTTGCATCCACAGCTGGCAAGACTGAATCCCAGTAGACATCAGTGAGGCATCACTCCCGCCCCGAAGCTCGGTCTCCATTCCTCAGAAACCCTCCGTGAGGCCTCCTTCCCAGCTCCTCTCAGTTCCGGGCTGCAGCGGCCAGTTCCGTTCCAGCGCAAAGCCTGCGGTTGCGGGGCAGCTTCGACTGAGGAGCCAGGAGCGGAGTGAATCTGCACGAGTAGAGTGGATTTGGGCGGGGCTTGGACGGCAGGCCCCGCCTCTCGCGACCCTGAGTTTGCGCACGCGCATATGGTCCGCTTCCTCCGCGTGGCCCCGCCCACAGCCGGGGGAAGTCGGGCGGCGCACTACGTGCTTCGCTATATAAATGCGGTGGCGCCCGGCGTAGAAGAGGTAAAGTGTCCGGAGCGGCAGGGCGTTCGGACGTTAGCGGTAGTCGGCTCCCTAGCCTGAGACCGCCCCCCCTGCTCTTCGCAGTGCAATGGCGGACGAGGGAAAGTCGTACAACGGTAAGTGCTGGCCCTCAGCCCCGGAGCGGGCGATCTGGATCTGGGTGGGCGGCGCCGGCCTAGGCCGCAGCCCCGGGACGGGAGGCCGCGAGGGGCCCAGTGTCCACGGGCAGCGGCGGCGGCGCGGGCCCTGCCGAGCCGAGGGCGAGACAGTCCAGGGGCACCGACGGGACTCGAGGTGGTCGCCTGGTTGTTGACTCAGGAATCCTGGCGTTGGAGGACCTGTGGCTCGGAGCGGATGGCTCAGGGTGGGGTGACAAGATTCCTTTGAACTTGGAGGGTGGTTGATGCCTGTCAGTTCAGTTGGGCGGCCTCACTCTTACTTTAATGTGAGTCTGCCCTGCTCGTGGGCTGTGCTGGTGCCCTATTTTTGACTGCGTCCAGTGGTCTTGCCCCCGTCTTCAGCCTTTGAGACTTGCCCACCAACTGGATGTTCTAGTCGGAACACTTTATTGGTGGTTAGTCCATTGTGGTGATCAGGAGAGCATGACAACCCAGGTTTGAATCCTGCGTTGGGTACACCAAGTTTGAGCGAATTAAATTTTCAGACCTTATTTTCCACTCCCTTAATATGGCTAGAAAGAGTACCTATCTCCCAAGTTTTTGTGTGTTTATTTAAATGAGACAATTCCTATCAAGTGCCTGGAGCTTAGTGGCTGGCACTGGAGAAAGTTTTAATTTGTTTTTGGTATTCAGGGATTTAACCCAGGAGTTGCTCTACCACTGAGCTACATCCCAGCTGTTTTTATTTTTAATTTTGAGTCAGGGTCTCCCTAGGTTGCTGAGGGCCTTGCTAAGAAAATGAGGCTGGTCTTAAATTTGTGACCCTCCTGCCTCAGCCTTTCGGGTCCCTGGATTACAGGTCTGTTCCACTGTAACTGGCTGAAGAAACTTTTTGTTTTGTTTTTGTACTGGGTATTGTTGAACCCTTAACTGCTGAGCGACATCCCCAGCCCTTTTTATTTTTTATTTTGAGACAAGTTCTCAATAAGCTGCTAAGGGTTTTGCTAAATTACTGAGGCTGACTTTGAACTAGAAATCCTCTGTCAGCCTCCCAAGTTGCTGGGATTACAGGTGTGTGTGTCATTGGCACCTGGCTGGAGAAATTTTTTTTTTTTTTTTTTTTTGGTACTGGGGATTGAACCCGGGGAACTTCACTTAGCCGCATCCCCAGCGCCCTTTTTTTACATTTTATGTAGAGACAGAGTCTCACTGAGTTATTTAGGGCCTCAATAAGTAGCTGAGGCTGGCTTTGAACTAGAAATTCTCCTGTCTCAGCCTCCTGAGCCACTGGGATTTTACAGGCAGTGCCACCATGCCTGGGCTTGGAGAAAGTTCTTAATGAAAATCGGCTGCAGCTTTTATTCATTTCTCTTCTCCTAGGGTTATTTGTTGAATTTCATTGTTTACATATTACTAGGTATTAGGTAGACTTCCTTGGATTTTTTTTTCTTTTCCCCTGTGTGCGCGTGTGCGTGTGTGTGTGCTTGTGTGTATATGTGTGTGTGTGTGTGTGTGGCTAGAGATCAAACCTAGGGCCTCACCAGTGCTAGGGAAGTGCTCTAGGAGTCAGGCCATATTCTTGGTTTGTTTGTTTGTTTGTTTTTGTTTTTACTGGGGATTGAACCCAGCCAATCTTTACCTCTGAATTGCATCCCTGGCTCTTTTTATTTTATTGTTATTATTATATTAATATTATCCTTATTATTTTGGTACCCATGATTGAATCCAGGGGTGTTCAACAACTGAGCCACATCCCCAGCCCTTTTTTTTATATTTAGAGATAAGGTCTTGAGATCTTTGAACTCTCAATCCTCCTGCCTCAGCCTCTCAAGCCGCTGGGATGACAGGAGTGCACTATTGCATCCCTCTCAGGCCATACATTTCAGGAGCCTTGGTTAAGCACTCTAAAGTGATGCTGTCACCAGACCTGAGCCAAAAAGTTGTCTCCTGAGTTAAAGGGCATTCCTAGTCAAAGAAGCCAATCATTTTACAAAATTCACAGTGGCTGTTTGAGAACAAGATTTTAAAAAAATATTTATTTTTTAGTTGTAGTTTGAGAACAAGATTTTTTAAAAATATTTATTCTTTAGTTGTAGTTGGACACAACACCTTTATTTTGTTTATTTATTTTTATGTGGTGCTGAGAATTGAACCCAGGGCCCCGGAACCCAGGGCCCCGCACTTGCTAGGCAAGCACTCTGCCACTGAGCCAAAACCCCAGCCCTGAGAACAAGAATTTTTAGGAGGCCCTTAAATTGGTGATATTTGTGACCAGTATTTGTATTGTTTAGGCAAGAGAAATACTGAGTGGTAGGTCCCAAGTGGCTTTCAGGGGTCTGATTTGTGGCTAGTTACATGTTTGGGCTGCTTACACTTCTACATTCTGTCTCTTTTTATAGTTCTGGTTTTTGCTTCATTTTTCAAAAGCTCTATTCTGTTTCCCTGATATGATACTGCCATCCCAGAGTGGGTTCTTTCCTTTGGACAGGCAGAGACACTTGTGTGGAGATGGCTTCTGTAGTTAATGTGTATCTTTCCCAGTAGTGCAGAGTGTTAGAATCTGCAATTGCTACTCCAGTGATGTGTTTACTAAATTTTTAAGGAATTTTTTTTCAGTGCAAGGGTTGAACCTAGGGCCTCACACATGCTAGAGAAGCACTTTACTACTGAGATACTTCTGCACTCCATATATTTACTAGTTTGTATACCTATTTCACTTCCAGAGCATGATGACCGTGTTAGTTTCCCTCAAAGAAGAAAGAAAGGCCGGGGTCCTTTCCGGTGGAAGTATGGTGAGGGAAATCGTCGGTCAGGACGAGGTGGTTCTGGTGTTCAGTCTTCTCGGCTCGAGGAAGATGATGGAGATGTGGCAATGAGTGATGCTCAGGATGGTCCCCGTGTACGATAGTAAGTGACCAATTGGTCTGCTTTGAATTTAATAACCTACTAGATTATATAGCTTTATTATTGTCCTTGTCATTGCTTTTCCCACCTAGAATGATAAACACGTCAAGACCATCTTAATGGTTGAACAGTCTTAATTATAGTCCTGCTAACAGTGCAGGATTGTTTTTTCTAATAGTTATGAACTTTTAATTCTCTACTTCCCCACAGCAACCCGTATGCCACCCGAACTAACCGTCGGGGTGATACTTGGCATGATCGAGGAGGTCGCATTCACATTACTGTGCGGAGAGACAGAGCTCCTCCAGAGAGAGGAGGGGCTGGCACCAGCCAGGATGGGTCCTCTAAGAACTGGTTCAAGGTTACAGTGAGTACCTTAGTGTAGGAGGCTAGACTCAGAATGAAAATTATTACTTTTTTTCCCCATAAAAATTCCTTTTTTTTTTTGGCTGTTTACTTCACACTTCACAATTAGGTATCCTTTCTTTCTCCTTTAGAAACAGGTTTTTTGGTTTTTTTGGCTGGGTATGGTGTTGCCCACCTGTAATCTCAGCAACTCCTGCCAGAGCGGGGAGGATCACAAGTTTAAGGACAGTCTCAGTAGTTTGACAAGACTCTGAGCAACTTAGTGAGAACCTGTCTCAAAATAAAAATGACTGAAGATTAGCTCAGTGATAAAATGCCCCTGAGATCATTCCCCAGCCACTAACCCCCAACCAATAGTTTTTTCCCCTTTTTTTTTTTTTTTTTTCAGTACTGGGGATTGAATTCAGAGAATTGCACATGGTAGGCAAGTACTGTACCACTGAGCTACATCCCCAGCTAGAATCACTATGTTAGAACACCAAATGGCAGGTTCAGGGAAAGTTCAGTGGGGATAGACAACAGAGTAGAATGAAAATGTAACTGGTTGGGAGGTAGAATATCTCCTCTGGATAGCCTCATTTGGTTCAAGCTGAGTGTAGGGCTTGGAGTTCTCTAAGGTGTAGGCAAGGTATAAATTATACCTTGGAGCTTTTAGAATTTAAAAAAATGATACTTTTGAGGAATAATAAGTGTAAGTGAACAGAAATTCACATGTGTCTTAGGTGGAAAACTTGTGATTGGGCTGGGGTTGTGGTTCAGAGGTAGAGTGCTTGCCTACCGTGCGTGAGGCACTGGGTTCAATCCTCAGCACCACATAAAAATACAATAAAGATATTGTGTCCACCTATAACTAAAAAATAAATATTTAAAAAATAAAAAAAACATGGGGCTGAGATTGTGGTTCAGTGGTAAGGCGCTCACCTAGCCCTGGCGAGGCATGGGTTCGATCCTCAGCATCATATAAAAATAAAGGCATTGTGTTGTGTCCATCTATACCTAAAAAAAAAAAAAAAAAAGCTTTTGATTGATTTTTTTTTTTTTTTTTTTTTTTTTCTTTTGCTGAGGATTGAACCTAGGGCCTCCTGCATGTGAGGCAAGTGTTGTACTACTGAACTGCATCCACAGCTATTTTATTTTATTTTATTTTTGGTCCCAGGAATTGAACTCAAGGGCACTCAACCATTGAACCACATCCCCAAAACCTATTTTGTATTTTGTTTAGAGAGAGGGTCTCCCATCTTGGCCTCCCAAGTCACTGGGATTATAGGCATGCACCACTGCACTGGCTTATTTTATTTTATTTTTGAGATAGGGTCTTGTTAAATTGCCTAGACTGGCCACAAACATGTGATCTTCCTGTCTCAGCCTCCCAAGTAGTTTGACATGAATACATGCACCACCACACCTGACCAACTAGTCTTTTCTTTATAAAACCTTTTTGGTTTTTGGTGTGTTTTGTTTTCATTCATTTATGATACTGGGAATTGAACCCAGTGGTGTTCTACCACTGAGCTACATCCCCAGCCTTTTTTATTTTTTATTTTAAGACAAGGTCTTACTAAATTGCCCATGCTGGCCTGGAACTTGAGAACCTCCTGCCTCAGCTTCCCAAGTTGCTGGTGTTACAGGCATGCATGGCCATGCCCTGCCTTTTTTCCTTTTTGTGGTTCTGGGGATGTGCTTGGGACCTTGATCTTTTTAGGCACCTGCTTTACCACTGAGCTATGCCCCCAGCCCTAGAAAACAATTTAAAGCTCCGCAGAAGGTACAAAAGGAGTGCTGGGTTGAGACAGCTGTTCAACCTTAGTTACATGGTGTTCTCTTCTGTTTGCATTCTCTCCCTTCTAGATTCCTTGTGGCAAAAAGTATGACAAAGCTTGGCTTCTGAACATGATTCAGAGCAAATGCAGTGTCCCTTTCACCCCCATTGAGGTAAGATAAGGACTGAGTGGCTGACTGGGCACCAGAGACAGTATGGGCCAGCTGGGTAAGGTGCTCTTGATTCAAATCTAATGCTCTTGTTTCCTCTTTTTAAGTTTCATTATGAGAGCACCCGGGCCCAGTTTTTTGTGGAGGATTCCAGCACTGCCTCTGCATTAAAGGCTATCAACTATAAGATTGTGGGTCAGGATAACCGAAGGGTAGGTATAAAGGCCCTAGCTTGGCTGATGGTGGGAACTGCTACACAGGACAGGGACAGTTCTTGGTCCTGGGGCTTTCCCTGGAGTTTACTCTCTCTTTGTGTCTTCTCTCCAGATACCTATCATCATCAACCCCTCTGTTCCACCCTATGTTGTACAAAATGAACTGAAGCCAGAACAAGTAGAACAGCTAAAGGTGAGGCCAGCTCAAGTAACATGTATTTCAACCAAGTCTTACTTCTCACACCTACCCATCCACTCATCCCAACATGCCCATTTAGCCCCATTGACCACTAAATCCTTTGTCTTCCTGTGTAGCTTATTATGAGCAAACGTTATGATGGTTCCCAACAAGCACTTGATCTCAAGGGCCTTCGTTCAGACCCAGGTATGTCTGACAATAGATTCTCAGATGGAGACAGAATGGGATTTGTCACCCAGGGAAAGTTTGAGGATGATTTAGTGCTAATGCTGATGTGACAAGTCTTCTCAGACTTCCCTTTCTTTCTGCTTTCTGAAGATTTGGTGGCCCAGAACATTGATGTTGTCCTGCATCGTAGAAACTGTATGGCGGCTACCCTACGAATCATTGAAGAAAACATCCCTGAGGTGAGGCTTTGGGGCCAGTATTAAACATGAGGAAGCAGGGAGGGAGAGGTAGGATGGGATAGGGTGATCTACTCACTGCTTACCTTTCTTCTAAATTCTTTTCTACTCAACAGCTTTTATCTTTGAACTTGAGCAACAACAGGCTTTACAGGCTGGATGTCATGTCCAGCATTGTGCAGAAGGCATCCAACCTGAAGATCTTAAATCTCTCTGGAAATGAAGTGAGAACTGATAGTTTGATGTGGTTTTGATGGGGTAACAGAGGATGGGGAGGGCATGCTTGACTGGCAGGAGGTACAAGTGAGACCTTAAGAGGATAGGGATTAGAGGTCTAAGGATCTACCTGTTTTCCTCACCATATCCATTTCCTCCTTGTTTTCTTTGCAGTTGAAGTCTGAGCGGGAGTTGGATAAGATAAAAGGGCTGAAGCTGGAAGAGCTGTGGCTTGATGGAAATCCCCTGTGTGACACTTTCCAAGACCAGTCTACCTACATCAGGTCAGTCATAGCCTCTGTTTCCCTCCTGGGGACCTTCACCCCTGGGAGGCTGAGTTAATGCACCCTGACCAGTGCCCATCTGCAGGAGATGTGCAGCCCTGAGCTGGAATCACTTGTCCTTTGGGAGGACCACACGCTCCTCCTTTTCGTCTGTCTGTGTCTCTCAGCTTTGTCCCCAAATCCCTTCTTTTTTCTCACCTGATTACTGTTTGCTGGTTCTATGGCCTTTATCCTTCCTTCCTGAACACAGCCTTTTTCTAGACTCTCCCTACCCTATTGTTCCAGGAAGGACACCTCCTCATTTCTACTTTGACTGGGGGGTGTCGTGTATATTCCCCATCCATGGGGTTACCTTGGGCTAAGAGCCTGGAATCCTAAGGCTGAGAAAGCCCTCCCTAACTGGGACTTCCTACTGAGATGGGCCTTTCTCCTGATATGGGCCTTTCTCCTCTTTGTCCTTTGATGACCCCTCTTGCATTGCACCAAGAGGGACACTATTCTCACAAGCTACTTGTCCAAGGCTGTAGCCTGGATTTTCCTGCCATGCTAAGGTTAAAGCCTCCTGGAGGCTGGTACAATGCCATATGTCTCTCTCACCCAATGCTGTGAGCTGGGCCCTCCCTGGAGAAGAAACCTGGGTTTCCCAAAACCTGTGACCAGAGCCGGGGCCCCGCCAGCAGGCGAGGGGATCCTAAGGCAGATGCTGGGCGTGGAGGCCACGGGGGCATTGGCTACCAAGGAGACAGAGAAGTGACCCTCTCGGGGGCAATGCCCCTCCCTCACTCGCACACCTCACATCACCCTGTTTGGCCCCGGAGGATGGCTGGTTAGCCAGAGACGGGTAAGATTCCTCGGGGAAGGAACAACCTAAGACAGGCACAGTCGCAGAGGGGCCATCAGGAGAGAACTTGGGGGCCAACAGAGGTGGGGCACAGAACCTCACCCCCCCAACTTTGCAGGGGCCTGAAACTTCACCCCTTCTGAGGGAGGTCTCCTGCCCCCATGGCTGCTTTGCTTCCCACGCCCAGCTCAGATCGGGACCCAGGTAGCAGACAGAGGCCTGGCCAACAGCAGCTGCCCACCCGCCACAGCAGGATTTGCTTTCTGATTTTACCTTGGACCACAGGGAAAGGGCAGCTGAAGGAAAGGGCTGTGTTAGGATGTTTTTCTTGTTTTCCCCCTTCTCTTCCTTATGCCTCTATGCCTGTGGTTCTTTCCTTTTTTCTTTGCTTTCTCTTTCCTTTTCTTCTCTTTTCTCTCGTATCTTTCCCCTGTCCCTGCTCCACCCTATCTTTATTTCTTTCTTCTTTCCTCTCTTCCTTTGCCTCCTTTGCTCCTGAGCCCCACCTTGCTCATCTCCTTGCCCCAACATCCTGTGCCATCCCTGTGGTGTGTTCTGGTCTTGGCCAAGGCCAGACCTGGCAGAACCGATGGATACCTGGTGAGGCAGCGGAGCCCATGGGCTCCCACCCCATTCCCTCCTCCCGGGGCTGCACAGGTGAGTAGGTGGAAGGTAAGGGGGGCAAGAAGGGGGAAGGAGGTCCTGGGCTTAAAGCCTGGGCTGGGAGTGCTGCTCCTGTGGCACTCAGGGTCAGGCAGAGAGAAAAGAGACAGCCTTCAAGGTAGTCCAGTCTGGGTGCCCCAGGTGAGGTGGGGAATGGGGCTACTTTTCTCTAAGTACAGGCTGGGGAGGAGCCGGGCGATGAGCAATGGGACGGGCTGTCCCTTGGGTGTTGATGTTGTTTGCTCCTAGAGCAGCCCAGGAGGCATTGGTGGCTCTGAAGCATCACTCACTTCTGTCCCGTTCTTGACAGCGCCATTCGCGAACGATTTCCCAAGTTACTACGCCTGGTAAGTCTAAACTTTTCATTCTTTTCTAATAAGCATGGCATCTTCTTCTCCTAAGATTGTCCCTACATGACTATTAATCTGGACTCATGCATGGATCTCTTTGAGAATTTGATAAAGATAATAATCCTTCCCAGAGAAATGCCTATAGGCTTAATTAATTTTCATACTCAGGATTCCTGGATACTTTTCATGCTTCTTTAACACTTGACTGCTGACCCTTCACTCTTAGCCCTTCCATCTTCTTACACATCTAGCCATTTTTCTTTAGTTTATACTCAGTTTTCATTTCTTTCCACAGGATGGCCATGAGTTGCCCCCACCAATTGCCTTTGATGTTGAAGCCCCCACAATGTTGCCACCCTGCAAGGTGAGGAGTGGGGGGTGGAGTTAGAACATGTGTGGGGAGAGAACTGCTTCCATGTTCCTAATGTCTTTTTTGTTCCAGGGAAGCTATTTTGGAACGGAGAACCTAAAGAGTCTGGTTCTGCACTTTCTGCAGCAGTAAGTATCCTAGGGCCCCTGAGGCTGGGGAAAGTGGGAGACCCAAACACAGCTCACTTTTGGGAGCTACTGTGTCTTCTTTCCACAGGAGTTCAGACATTTCCTTTTTTTTTCCCCCCCCTCATAGATACTATGCAATTTATGACTCTGGAGACCGGCAGGGGCTTTTGGATGCCTACCATGATGGGGCCTGCTGCTCACTAAGCATTCCATTCACCCCCCATAACCCTGCCCGGTGAGTCTCATATCCCAGCACCTGCCCAGGACCACAGGATTTCCCCAGAAGATACATAGGCCACACTGCTCTGACCACCACCTCCTTTTCTTCCTTTTCCCACAGAAGCAACTTGGCTGAATACTTGAAGGACAGCAGAAATGTGAAAAGGGTTAAAGACCCACGTAAGTGTGCGATATGGGCAAGATAGGATGGGGGCAGAAAATGGGAAGGAATCTGAGCGCTCAGGCAGTCCCAACTTTGCTTTCTCCTCCTTCTGCCCATAGCCACGCGGTTCCGGTTGCTGAAACACACACGTCTCAACGTTGTCGCCTTCCTCAATGAGTTGCCCAAAACTCAGCATGACATCAATTCCTTTGTGGTAGACATAAGTGCCCAGACAGTAAGCATGTATTTCTGTCCTTATAGAAGCCTAGCATTGGGTGTAGGGCATAGCAGGGGCAGCATTTACAAGAGTGTGGGGTAGGGTGCTCAAGCTCTGGCTAGAAATCTGTATCACACCTGGTACATCTTCTCTTCCAGAGCACATTGCTGTGTTTTTCTGTCAATGGAGTCTTCAAGGAAGGTGAGAATATTGAGTTCTGAGTTTGTGGTGGGGTCCCTCCCCCAGCAAGAATCTTTCTTGGTATTCTTAGCTTCCCAACTACCTTTTTTTCTTTCCTGGCCTCCTTCACCATTCCGCCCAAGCCATTTTGCTCAGCCTGCCTTCTTTTACCTGTCCTATCTGCAATGTGGGAAAAGTCTAGGAATTAGGCACATCCAGACTGTGAAGTCAGGCAGGTCTTAGTTTCCTTCCAGTCTTGGTTTTATGGTTCTGTGGGGAAACTGCATTAACTCTGAGCTTCAAATGCTTAGTTTGTAAGATGGGGTTTAATAATAACCCACTCATAGGGTGTGAAATGACTTGGAAAGTGTTTAACCTAAGGCCTGGCATGTGTGCTCTCTGAGAGGGTTAGTAATTGTTATTGTCCTCTCTGACCTTTCACCGACCATTGCTCCCCTATTAAACACAATCATCCCAATTTGGCCCACTTAGTGTTTTTTGTATCAAAGACCACAGTTTGAGAACCTGTTTATAAGTATAAAACATAAGTGATTCTAAGTGGTCATTGCTGCTGTTCTCACTATAGTGGATGGAAAATCTCGAGATCCTTTGAGAGCCTTCACGAGGACATTCATCGCTGTTCCTGCTAGTAATTCAGGGTAAGTGTTCTGCTTACTACACTGGGTGTACCAGACCCAGTACCTGGTCAGCAGTGTGGAAACTGGAAGCCAGTCAGTCCTCAGGGTGTCTTCAAAATTTCACAAAGGGGGCTGGGGATGTGGCTCAAGTGGTAGCGCGCTCTCCTGGCATATGTGCGGCCCGGGTTCGATTCTCAGCACCACGTACAAAGATGTTGTGTCCGCCGATAACTTAAAAATAAATATTAAAAAATTCTCTCTCTCTCTCTCTCTCCTCTCTCACTCTCTTAAAAAAAAAAAAAAATTCACAAAGGCAGCAGGAATCAGGAGGCTGCTGTAGTGGTTAAGTACTTGGCTCTAGCGTTCGACCATCTGGGTTTTCATAGTGGCTCCATCACTTTTAGCTACAGCCAACTTTCCTCATCTGGAAATTTTTATAACAATATTTACTACCTAAGTTTGTTATAAAAATAAACATGGATTAGGGGAGAATGTATAATTCTAGTATTTGGGAGATAATCCTAAACATGGAGTCCATTAGAAGAAGGAACAAATGGTAAAAAGCAACAGCTAAGACTGGGAGGGGACCATATAGGTATTGAAATAATTTGAGTGTCAAATGTCAGAGAATAGCGGTGATGTTGGGGAGCAGTGAGATTATTTGTCCGTCCAGTTGTTTAAGGTGCTCTTTGTCTCCAAGGTTATGTATCGTTAATGACGAGCTATTTGTGCGGAATGCCAGCCCTGAAGAGATCCAAAGAGCCTTCGCCATGCCTGCACCCACACCTTCCTCCAGCCCTGTGCCCACCCTCTCCCCGGAGCAGCAGGAAATGTTACAGGCGTTTTCTACCCAGTCTGGCATGAACCTCGAGTGGTCCCAGAAGTGAGTGCTGTACCTACAGGGACAGGGATAAACTGAGGTGGGACTGGTAGAGAATGATGAGTGCTCCTGAAATTTTAAAAGCCAAAACCGTTTAGTTCCTTAAAATACAAACCAAGTGAGGTGGTGCATGCCTGGAATCCCAGTGGCTTGGGAGGCTGAGGCAGAAGTATTGCAAGTTCAAGGCTAACCTCAGCAATTTAGTGGGACACTCTCAAATAAAAAGTGTGGGCTGGGGATATAGCTCAGTTGGTAGTGTACTTGCCTTATATGCACAAGACCCTGGGTTTAATCCCCAGCACCACACACACACATAAAAAGGACTAGGGATGTAGCTCAGTACTTAAGTGCCCTGGGTTCAATTCCTAGGGCCCAAAAACTGGGCACAGTGGTCCATACATGGAAACTGAGCTACTTGGGAGACTAAAGCAGGAGGATCCCCAGTTTGAGGCCAGACTGGGCAACTTGTCAAGATAAAAAGTACTAGGATGCAGCTCAGTGGTAGAAAGTCCCTAAGTTTAATTCCCTATACTGGGGATAAAGTGAGGTGGGGTGGTGCATGCTTATAAACACAGCTACTTGAGGCAGGGGGATCACAAGTTGAAGGCCAAAAGGGCTGAAAATCACATTTTTAAGTGTAAGTACAGCAGATAATTGTTGGTGGTGAGTGTCTCTGGAGTATGGCTTCTGAAATGGCCCTTAGTTTTCAGGGTGAGTACATTTTGGTTCTCATGGAACTTCCTGTTCTTCGCTGCCAGGTGCCTTCAGGACAACAACTGGGACTATACCAGATCTGCCCAAGCCTTCACTCATCTCAAGGTAAGATTTGGGAATACTGTGGCAAAAAAGACAGGGCTCTCTGAGCCTTGGAGAAGGTTAAGTGAGGGTCAAATGAGTAAGGCATTGGGGACAGGAAAGGGACACCTGGATGTACTGACCTTTTATTTTTTTCCAGGCCAAGGGTGAGATCCCAGAAGTTGCATTCATGAAGTGATCCATAGTTGTGCTCCAGAAGTGCGTGTGTAAATAGCCCTTGGATATTATTGTATGGTTGTCATCCCTTGCCTTCTGTCCAGCCGGAGGCCACCCTGTGACTGTGACTGAGGAGGGAGGTCTGTGGATCCCGCTCCTCACCTGCCTTCTGGAAGACTTCCTGAAGACTTCCAGAAGAATGAGCCTCACTGGTGCCAGGAAGCCAAAGCTCACTTTGTAGAACTGACACTAAACTACCCGAAGGACTTAGGTGCTTTGTGTACTTAGCCCCAGGATTCCCCTTACTTTTTAAGATAAAGAGTGATATTGTATTTTGCCTCTGCGTTCTGGATTGCTTCTCGTGGCGGGCGAGGCCTCGGCAGGAAGTCCCGCCTCTGAAGCAGAAGTGGTCCGCCCGCCATGGCGGCAGCTTGGAGGTGTTCTCATGGGCTGCTTGTGGCGCTGCGGCTCCTGCCCACGCGCCAGGCCCTGCACCACGCGATCCCCGCGCAGGATGTGCTACTCTTCGAGCATGAGCGGGGCCGGTTCTTCACTCTCCTCGGACTCTTCTGCGCCGGCCAGGGCATCTTCTGGGCCTCCCTGGCCTTGACAGCATGGTCTGCACCCCCGGTCCAGGCGCGACCCCTGGATGCAGAGGCCCCAGACCGCGGCCGCTTGGACCTGCGCGCTGTGCTCTGGCGCTACGGGCTGGCAGTCAGCTGCGGTGCCATCGGTAAGGCGTGGGCTGGCTTCTCTATCTGGAACCGGGCAGTGGGCTCTAGGCTCAGACAAGTAGAGATGAGCAGAAGAGGGCGCTGCAGTCCCTGGGCGCCACATCCTCTCGGCGCTCTGTCCTTGAGCAAATTTAAGTTTTAAGCCCTTTTCCTGAGTTTTAAAATGGGGGTAGATATCGTCTAGAAGTTTGTTAGATATAAGAGGTTCCCACTCAAAAATGTTAGTCACGCTCATATCTTTTACTCAAAGGGAAAGGGTTGGTGTGTGTCCTTTCAGTGAACACACCTCACCCCACTGCTGTGCTCTTCTGTAGGGACCTTGGTACTGGGTGCTGGTCTTCTCTTCTCTCTACGATCTGTGCGTTCAGTGATGCTTCGAGCAGGAGGGCAGCAGGTGACCCTGACCACTCATGCCCCTTTTGGCTTGGGAGCCCCTTTCACCGTCCCCTTGAACCAGGTATCCTGCATGGCCCACCGAGGAGAAGTCCCAGCTATGCTGCCTCTGAAGATCAAAGGCCATCGCTTCTATTTCCTCTTGGACAAAGCTGGACACTTCCCCAACGTTCAGCTCTTTGACAACACTGTGGGTACCTACCGGAGCTTGTAAGAAACCACCTTGGGTCTTTCACTCCCTCTCAGAAGGAGACAAAAAAAAAAAGGGGAAAACAAAACAAAATTGAACCTTATGGATGGGGTGACAATCAGGGTCACCAAGGGGGAACCTAAGATTCAATAGTAACAATTAAAAGAGGAGTTGTCTAAAGGGAAGCTGCCTGATCCATGCCTGTGTCGCCTTCACTCCTTCCCATCGCCTACTTGTTTTAATATCAAGAACACAATACCAAAATGAAGAAAGTAATACTAATATTTTGGTACAAAAACAGCTATAGGAAGAGAGGTGGAGAGGGGCCTGTTACCTTTCCCTCCTGGAGGGAAAACTGGGGCTTTCAGCACTAACAGGGCTGTGTGGGGACAAGAGGATTACAGGCACTTGGGCACAAAGTCTTTGGCTGTAGAATGCACTATTTGATTATTCTTCAGGAATGGGGCAGGCGTGGCCCAACAAGAACATCTGTCTCAGAGCTCCACTCAGGGTCTCCCCTCTCCAGAGGCCGGTATGGGGTGGCTTCAGACTTCCACTGCATGACCTGGAGCACCAACACCACACACCATAATACCAGATTCACCCACGAAGAGGTCTGTGGGAGACAGAACAGGAATGTGAGGAGTCAGGCCATCACAGATCCAGTCCTTCCACCCACACACCAATCTGTCAGGCTGACACGCCCTTCAGCTCCTCTTAGCTTGTCAGTGGTAGGCCAAGCTCATATTCATTGGTGAGCATCCTTATAGCTACAGATACTTGAATGAATCAGTGTGTCTCTGGGTCTCACTTCAGCATTGTGTAGGTTGGAGTAAAACTGCAGAGCTGTTCCAGGGGGTGTCCATGGAATTTTCTGAGCTTCAGAGCAGCTGTGAGGTCAAAGAGACAGTTTTGAGAAAGAAGTGGGGATACACCCTAAGCATACCTGTACCCAGGTGCCCTTTGAGGTGGAGAGCAACAAACACAAAATGGGAGGTTACAGGACTCCCCCTCTGCAGAAGGAAGGTAGCCCCAGCCAGGCTTCCCTCCCTCCTCGTTACCTAATTGTACTGTTCAGGGAGATGATGGAATTGCAGAAGGATCTGGTGCCAAATCGAAGGATACAGGCAGATACTAAGACCAGGAAGATGGCTATAGCTGAGATGGCCAGTGCAACGCGGAGCCCTATAAGACCTCTGGGGGAGAGAACAAACCTTGCGGTTGATGGCTTCATCCCACCTTCAGCCCCTGGTCCTTGGGGTGGGACATTCACCTTTTTGAGTCTTCGATGCAGCTGCTGTAGACCCAGAAGAGCAGAAGCAGGAGGCAGTAGAGGGCCAGGAAGCCAGAGGCCCCTGCCACAAAGTAGCAGAGGGATGGGGCCGAGGAATGGGATAAGGCCAGGAAGGAGCCATTCTGGGTGGTCATACCATACAACGGACAGCTACCCCTGAAGGAGCCCTGTGGAGAGAAGCTGCTGAGTCTCAGATTTCAATCAGTGACTCATGATGCAGGTTTCTGGCAGGTGTTAGGAATATAGGGCAGGGCCACTCTAGAAATTGTGTGTGCATCGTTAGTTCCTGTTTCTGGCATGAGAAACTGGTGTAGAGGGCCTGTTGGGTAAACCTCAGTGGCCAGAAAGATCAGGAAGTAGGCAGTGGTTACAGAAGACAAAGAACTTCAAAAGTCTCACAAACTCTGGTCTTCCTTTGTGCAGAAATCCCAGAATAAACGAGACCTGTGTGACCTTCAAAAAGTATCTCCAGTGTTATCTAATCTGTAAAAGAGACATACTAGCGCCTACTTTATAGTGGTTTAACGGTCCCATGTTTAACAAGATTGCCTGAGAGTAGTAAACAACTCAGTTTTCTACAGGGCTGCTGTCACTTAACATCGTTGCAAGTGTGGCTGCTTGATCACCTTCACTACACTATGCTTTATTTCTTATAGCTCAGCACAAATGGTTCCTGATTCATCCGATGAACGCAGGGCCAGGGCTGAAGTCTCTTTTAGAACCAGGGCAATGTTACGCAGAGGGAAGCACTGGCTCGCTCTGGCGATGCACGTCGCTCCTGGCATCTGGTCGCTTTGACAAAGGAACGGCTTCGGTAGAACCTGACTGGGCCAAACCAGGGCACGGCGAACGTCGCTGCATTTCATCCGCAGGCCAGCCGTCGCCGGGCTAGAGTCGCAGCCCGCCTGGCCACCCGCCCGGCCCCGCCCCTAGCCGCACCTGGGTCCGGGTGAGCGTTGCGGCCGCCACGGCGCCGCACAGGAAGGCGGCGGCGAAGAGCGCGAGCTCGACACGCTGCAGCCAGGGCAGCGCCATGGCGCCCAGGCCCCAGGGAGCAGCGCCTCGGAGCCAGCCGCCCAGCCCCGCCTCATCCGGCGCGACCCATGGACGCGGAGCCATCACTTCCGGGCGCGACATTTATTTGGGAGGCGGGGACGGGCAGCCTCAGAGCGGTAGGTACAGCGAGTAGTCCGACAGCGCCCAGCGGCGGGCCGGGCGGCCGGTGCGGCCGATCATGGGCAGCTTCTGCACATAGCGGGAGGCCGGGCTGGGCCCGTAGGGCGCGGGGAAGGCAGTCTGGAAGAGGCGCCCGCGGCAGCGCCGCCCGGCCTGCCGCCCGGCGATGATGAAACGGAAGTGGGGGGCGCCGCGCGGGGCAAAACGGCTCTTCTGGAAGACGTCGCGCGTGCCGGTGCCCGGGCCCTGCTGCCGGGGCGCTCCCCGCGCCCGGTGCACGCGCGGCAGCGGCCTGCCCTCAGAGGGCGCGGGCGCCGAGGCCGACGGGGGACCGCCGCCGCCCCGGGGGCTCTCGTCACCCTGTGGGCTGACCACAGCACTGGCCGTCAGCTGCGGCATTTTCCGCACTGAGTCCGGGGCGGTTGCCGGCTCTTTCTTCTCCCCGGGGGGCCTCGGGGCAGTGGGCGCAGGCTGGCCCGTGCCAAAGCGGATGGCCAAGCTGTCACCGAAGAAGGCGTAGAGCTCACGGTAGATGTCCGCCAGGGTCACTGAGGGAAAAGGGTCCTCAGGCCCCGCTCCCCCTGGTGGCAGCAAAAGACCAGACCCAAAGCTTGGCTCTGCACCGCCCCCGGAAGGAGACTCCTGAAGGAGAAGGCTGTCCCAAGGCAGGTCTTCCGAACGCCGGAACCCCCTGCCGCCTGGGCCACCCGCGCTGGGCTCGGCTGCTTGAGCCTTCATCTTCAGCAGGCGCTCTACAGCCACCTGTAAGAAGAAGGGACGAGGATGAGCCTAAGCCCATCAAGTACTCCAAAGTAAGCGTGCTGAGCTCATTCGGGGGAAGGAGGCTAGAAGGGGTTGATACTCACCAGAATGGCTCCATAAACTTTGTGTCCATCTGCTTTGACCTGAGCATTAGATACGGAATAATCATCCAGCACAGCCTGCAGGTTTGTCCAGTAAGTAGACAGGTGTGGGTACAGGACTCTTTCTACCGCCTGGAAAGAAGAAATGCAATAAGTCTCTTTGTAGTGTTGTTTATTGCCTCTCAGGTAACCCTTTTCCTGGGAAAGACCTGATTTTATCTGATTCTATTCAGGGCTCAATCCTCCTAAATTCTGATTGGGATATTCAGCCAACATTTATTTGGAACCTGCGTATATGCCCAAGGCTTTGTTAAGCAACGGTGATAAAGATAGAGTACAAAGTCAGACAATATGAAGTGACCCCACCATCCTGCTATATGTTTGCTGGAGGCTAAGCAAGCATATGTTAAAAATCCTTGCTAACAACACAGATTAACAGTTTGCAGACTAGTGAACACAATCATCAGGCAAGTACACTTCTCATTTAGATGTAAAGTGTAACTCAGTTCAGGCCATCTGCACAAAAAACACCAGAGAAACAGACTCTGATTATACAATTTTAAATCTTGTAATTAATTTGAGGGAAATGCAACTAAGACTTGGAGATGACATTTGTTGGATAAGGCAGATTTTAGTCACTCATGCACAGGATAAACTTTTGAAAATGTTGACAAAACTCAAATTCCTAGAAAAACTATTAACTTACTGCTGACTCACAAAGAAATAGGAAAGTTTAAATAATTGAAATAAGTTAAAAGTTACAAAGAAAACCATGCCAAAATTTACAAAGATTGAAAAAAGTGTTATCTCAATTTATAAAAACAAATATTTTAAAAATGTTATTTCCCTTCATTCTGCAAGGCCAATACAATCCTTATACTAAACCTAGACAGCACATGAGAGAAACATGATTGATTTAACTCAATATAAATACTTTTGCCAGGAATGGTGGCACACACCTGTAATCCCAGCAACTCAGAAGGCTGAGGCAGGATACCAAGTTCAAAGCCAGCAACTTAGTGAGGCCCTAAGCAACTGGGTGAGACCTTACCTCAAAATATAAAAAGAGCTGGAGATGTGGCTCAGTGTTTCAATCCTAGATAGATAATTTTAAAGTTTAGCAATCCCTGCAGTATAAAAATGCAGCATGGGCTGGGGTTGTGGCTCAGCAGTAGAGCACTCACCTAGCACATTCCAGACCCTAGGTTCAATTTCCTCAGCACCACATAAAAATAAAAAAATAATAATGTGTCCATCTACAACTAAAAATATATTTTTTAAAAAATGCAACATATTCCATTAGAAGCTTTGGGTTTCCTTTAAGACTATACCATGACCAAGTGGAGTTTATCCTAGAAATGTAATCATAATTTATCAGAAAATCCACGTGGTGTGGTGGTGTGAAACTATAGTCCCAGATGCTTAGGAAGATGAAGTGTGAGGATCACTTGAGCACAGGAATTCAGTGCCAGCCAACCTGAGCAATGTGGTGAGACACCATCTCAAAAATATAACAACAAAATTAAGAGTTTAGCACATTGGTGGAGCACCCGCCTAACATGCCTGATGCCCTGGGCTCCATCCCCAGCACTGGGAAAAAAAGAGAAAAAAAATCATTAATCACACTGGCAGATAAAAGCAGAAAAACCTTAGGATCATTTGAAAAAAAGCAGATAGAGCCAGGTGCAGTGAATCCTATAATCAGCTACTCAAGGGGCTGAGGCAGGAGGATCACAGGATCTCAGCAACTTATCAAGGAATTAAGCAACTCAGTGAGACCCTGTCTCTAAATAAAATACAAAAAAGGGCTGGGGATATGCCCCAGTGGTTAAGTGCCCCCGAGTTCAATCCCTGGTACTAAAAAAAAAAAAAAAAAAAAAGGAGGGGGACTGGGGTTGCGGTTCAGTGTTAAAAGGGCTTGCCCAGCATGTGAGACACTGGGTTCTATTCTCAGCACTGCATATAAATAAATGAATAAAATAAAGCCCATCAACAACTAAAAATACATATAAAAAATTTTAAAATTTTGGAGTTGTAGCTCAGTGGTAGAAATTGTCTAGTGTATGTGAGGCAATGGGTTCAATCCTCAGCACCACATAAAAATAAATAAATAAAAGTATTTGAAAATAAAAAAGCTGGGCACAGTGTGGCACACTTGTAATCTAACTAGGGAAGTTAAAGCAGGAGAATTGCAAGTTCAACTCCAACCTCAGCAACTAGTGAGAGCCTATCTCATTTAAAAACTTTTTTTAAAAAATGTCATTTTCTCACAGAAATAGTCAAATCAGAAAACTATCTGCATCTTTGAGGGATGATCCCAAGAACCCTCCACCACTGAGCTATATCCTCAACCTTTTTGTTATTTGTTTATATGTTTATTTATTTTGGTATTGGGGATTGAACCCAGAGCTGGTTTACCATTGAGCCATATCCCCAGCCCTTTTTATTTTGACATAAGGTCTCATTAGGTTGCTTAGGGCCTTACTGAATTGCTGAGCCTGTTCTCAAAGTCTGAATCCCCCTGCCTCAGCCTCCTGAGTTACTGGGATTATGGACAAGAAAGTTAACATTTTTAAACTGAAAAAAGAAATGCAGAAAAAGCATCCAATAAAAGCTCAATATAGGGCTGGGGATGTGGCTCAAGCGGTAGCGTGCTCGCCTGGCATGCGGGTGGCCCGGGTTCGATCCTCAGCACCACATACAAACAAAGATGTTGTATCCGCCGATAACTAAAAAATAAATATTAAAATTCTCTCTCTCTCTCTCCTCTCTCTTTAAAAAAAAATCAATATAATAAGAAAAATAAGAACATATAACAATTTTACTAACCTGAGAATTTGTAATACATATACACAGTACACATTACCCTAAGTGGGAAAGGTTATAAGCATTTTTTTTTTTTTTTTTTTATACTGGGGATTCAACCCAGGGGTACTTAAGTACTAACCACATCCACGGTCCTTTTTTGTATTTTATTTGGCGACAGGATCTAGATAAATTGTTGAGGCTGGCTTTGAATTCATGACCCTCCTGCCTCAGCCTCTCCAGCCGATAGGATTATAGGTGTGCACTACTCCACCTGGCTTGCACTTTTATTTAAGTTGTAGATTTAGAGACAGGGTCTCACTGAGTTGCTGAGCATTTCAGTTTTGCTGAGGCTGGCTTAGAACTCCTGATCCTCCTGTCTCAGCCTCCTGAGTCACTGGGATTACAGGCGTGCGCCACTGCACCCACCACTTTTTTTTTTAACCTGGTGCTGAGAATTGAATCCAGGGCTTTATACATGCTAGGCAAGCTCACTACTATCCAGTTACACACCCTAACACTTCTTTGAAAACTGGAAATGACAAAATTATTTTCATAAGGCAATACTAGTGATCCTTGCTGGATTAACACCCAAAGGTCAACTGCATCTCTGTATACCAACACCATGAAGACACCACTGTGGAAGCATCAAGAGCAGCAAGGATCTAAGAATAAATGTAATAAGGCTGGGGTGGTGGCTCATTTGTGGTAGAGCATTTACCTCACATGTGAGGCACTGGGTTCAATCCTAAACACCACATAAAAAGATACAGTTACTGGGTCCATCTACAACTAAAAATAATGTTTTAAAAAAAAGGAAATGTAGTAAAAGGGACTGGGAATGTGACTTAGTGGTGGAATACTTGCTGCCTAACAAGCTTATTTGATCCTAGCATGAAAAAAAATATATGTGTGTGGGAGTGAGTCTCCTTTGAGAAAATATGAAAGCATCTTAAAGACAAGACCTTAAAAAAGTGGAAATACATTTCCATGGTCAAGAAAACGATGTCGGGGCTGGGGATGTGGCTCAAGCGGTAGCGCACTTGCCTGGCATGCGTGCGGCCTGGGTTCGATCCTTAGCACCACATATAAAGATGTTGTGTCCACCGAAAACTAAAAAATAAATATTAAAAAATTCTCTCTCTATCATAAAAAATAAAGGCATGTACCACCACACCTTAAAAAAAAAAAAAAATGTCACTTTTCTCTAAAACTAATAGATTGTTTGATTCCAATAAAAATCTCCACAGCAGCAAACAGAATTATTCCAGGTACGCAAGAATGGCATAGCATAAAAACCTACTAATATACCTATTATTAACAAAATATTAACCTAATATTAACAGAACTAAAACACATAATCATTTGGTAATCTCTATAGAAATGTTATAAAGATTTGACAACATTCAATATCTATTCATGTTTCAAATAATATAAGAGAGAAATGGGAGGAATTTACAAAATGAGGTTATATAAACATCTGCCACAGAGGACTTTTGAAGGGATAAAACATTTATATACATAAAGTTAAACTAAGTCTGGCCTAAGGCAAGAACTCAATACATGGCAATAGCAAGCACATATCATTTTCATGATAAAAGACACACACCAGTACTATTTTTTTTTTCAACACATAGGGGAACTCTCATGGTTCTATAAGAAAGGCCAGGGTTCTCACCTTCCAGCCAAGAGCATGCAGCCCCACCACAGCCCCATAGTGAGAGCAGAGAGGCCGCACAGGGTCTGCTAGGACCTTCTGCAGGGAAAGCAGGATCTGCTGGTAGAGGCCACTTACAAGGTCCCCATGAGTCCTGTGAGAACAACATTCAGTCACAGAAAGAAATGAAGTGCAGCACTGTCCAACTGTCTCAAGATATGGCACACAAAGAGACTAGTGGAGCACCCGGGGGGCATCTAGGGTAAGTGGACAAGGTTGCGAGGGTGGGGAGTGGGGGTGGTGACTGGCTCAGGATCCAAGGTGACTGAAGGAACAATACCTCCATATATTTGTAACCCAGTTATAGAATCCCAGTGTGCCACAGCACACCAGCAAGGGAGCTCTAAAGAAAGACATTCCCATCCCCTAAGAGCCTCAAAGCCAGAGGCTTCACCCCACCTCCCTTCCCCAACCCACTTGAGTACAGCAATCCCACCCTTTGTCAAAGCCCAGTGGCTACCAGAAGATGTGGCTGAGCAGGAGGGCAGCCCCATCCCGCAGAGTCCAGTGGTCATTCAGGGGGTTGATGGAGGCAGCCAGTGGCTCCAAAACACAGTAAAGGACACTGCCCACCAGGGAGCGGACATAGGGCCCCAGGCAGAGGTGTGGGTTGCGAACCAGGCTCCGTGCTACCTGCAGCAGCCGGTGCAGCTGCTCCAAGTCATGGCTTACAGATTTTACCTGTTGATAGAAGAGGGTGGCTGAGAGGGACACAAGGGAGCAGGCAGGAGCCTTCTGGCAGCACCTTCAGTGAGCCCTCCACACTGCTGGGTCATCTCCCCGCCCACACTGATCACTTACCCCACTGACCACATAAACAAAGTAAGGCAGGAGTGCTGCAATTTTGGAGTTTGTCTGAAGGTCCTGCAAAGCGACCTGAAAGGAAGGGACCAGGATGCACTAGAACCACCACCCCAAGATTAAACTGCCATGGCTCTGGAGCATAGTTAAGCACCATCTTCATGTATTGCTGTGTTAATATTCAGACTCTTTGATCCAAGAATTCTGGTAATTTAACCTACAGAAACACACTATCATGCAGCCACATACAGTATTGTCTGTAATAATAAAAAAGTGAATAAAACCTAAATGTCCAACTTTTTTAACTAAGAAAACCAAGTTGTAAAACCAGATGTTTAATATAATGCCACTTAGGAATATACTAGAGTAACCATACTTTATACACCAGGGAAATATGTGAGTGGAGAAATAGAACACTCTGTCTTTATATGTACTTCTACAATAAACATGTACTGTTATTAGAGTGAGTAAAAGCATCTCAGTCCTGAACCTTTACCACCTGGACCCTCCAAACTCCTTTGGAGAAAGGACTTAAATCTAATAGCCATGAAAATAGACAACAGAAGAGTGAGAAAGGAGCTTAGTTCCCAAGCCCTACAGTCAGCCAACTACACTGAAAGACGAAAGGAAGAGGAACCAAGCTGTTTTGGTTTTTTTTCCCCTTTGCAGTGCTAGAATCAAACCCAGAGCCTCACACATGCCAGGCAAGCACTTTATAACTGAGCTACACCTTTAGCTATGAGCCAAGTTTTGAAGACAAGAATGAATGATAGCACTATTCCTAGTTTAGCAAAGGAAATATCTGTAGCCAGACACATGAAAACATGAAGGATATAAAACACTTCACATAAACTTGACGAGGCAGCCCACACCCATAATCCCAGCAACTCAGGAGGAAGAGGCAAGAGGATCACAGGCCAGCATCAGCAATTTAGTGTCAGGAGCACTCTGGAAATACATGCCTGCTGGGAGGCCGCCACATCATGTGACCAGCGTTTTCCTCTCCGGATTGGTTTGAGGCACTGTTGGTCACTTCCAGTGATTGGCCACTTTCTTTTTTTTTTTTTCAATACCTTTATTTTATTTATTTGTATTTATGTGGTGCTAAGGATGGAACCCAGTGCCTCATACGTGTTAGGCAAGCGCTCTACCAACTGAGCTACAATCCCAGCCCCATCTGGCCACTTTCAAGTGGATGTAGATGGTAGCCCCAATCTTTTGAGAGCAGTAAAAATGTTAACAAATGTGTCTTCGTGCGTAGACGTGCCTTCCTGCAGCCCCATGGGTTGAGCTACGCTCACCTGTTTCTTTGTGAAATTACCCCTTTGCCCTGTTTGGGATAGAATGTTCCAGTGGAAACGCCCTTTGTATGTCCTCTTCTTTTGCTCTGCCTTTGGGTGTGGCCTTCCTAGTTGTCAGTCAACCTGCTGACAGCAGACATCATAAAGCTAGACTCAGACCCCTGAAACCTGACCCTTGCCTCATTTGAATAGCTTCTCCTCAATAAAAGGAGTCAGCAAGCGCTCACTCTCTTTCGGCGGACCCTTAAGGTTAGAGGAACCATCCCAGGACCATAAAGAAAAAGGTATCTCTGTCTTTTGTGTAGTTATTTTGTGCAGCCCAGTCCCCTGGAGTACCCCTGAGTGTTTCAGTCGTAAGGAATGCGACATATGCCCTTAAGTTCCGAGCAAGAAATACTGAACAATTATTGTGGCCTGCAATAACTTGGGCTTTACTGCTGCTCAGGTAATGAGGCATCATTCTAGGAATAGGAATTACCCAGTGGGGCTGAGTTACACTCACCTGTTCCTTTGTAATCCTATCCCTTTGCTCTTTATGGGATAGAATGTTCCATGGAACCTCCCTTTGTATGTCCCCTATATAAAAATAAAGAATTCCAGTGGTTCTCTCTCTTTCCATGGACCCCTAAGGTCGGAGAGCCCTCCTGGATTTTGAAAAGGTACCTCTGTTTGTTTGTGTGCTTTCTTTGCCATTTTCTTAAGTTATTAAAATAGTCAGATTAGTGAACCCAGCATAGGTCACCAGCGAGGATAGATGGCGATAATCTAGTAAAACTCTGTCCCAAATAAAATGGGCTAGGGCTGGACGCAGTGGTAACCCTGTAATCCCAGTGGTCCGGGAGGCTGAGGCCTCAGCAACTCAGCCAGGCCCCATCTCTAAATTAAATATTTAAAGAGAGCTGGGGATGTGGCTGGTTAAGTGCCCCTGAGTTCAATCCCTAGTACCAAATTAATTAATTAATTAATTTTAAAAATGGGCTAGGGATGCAGATCAGTGGTAGAACACTTCTTAACATGCACAAGGCCCTGGGTTAAATCGCCAGTATGGAAAAAACTGAGCAAACCACCTTCTATCCACAGTCAGATGAGAACTCAGTCTCATCTGACTGTGCACAGAAGATGACAGATGACAGGTGTTCAGCAGGCCCTGTGGAGCCCAGAGGCATGGGATGGTATGAGGACCAGGGACTAAGTGCTGCAAAGCAGGTCTGGCCAGGCACACAATCCTGGCCTCTTCTATTTACTCTTCTCTTTTCCTGTCCAAATCCAGGCAAATAAAGGCTGCAATATGGATGCCTCACTTGTCCCCAAATCAACAGACACCACAAATAATGGGCTCTAGAATGAAGATGTCAGGGAGTCTCTCCAGGCCCCATCTAGCTAATCCTTCCCCAGGGAACAACAAAACCTGCTAAAGGATGAAGGGATTGGGAGTGACAGGAAGGCTGCCTCAGAGAACTATACCCACCCTGAGGACAACTTTCACCCACACTGCTCAGTTGGTCTCAAGAAGCCAGGAAATACGCAACTGAAATTATTTCATGAGATTTAAGAGTCTGAATTTGAGGGCTGGGGTTGTGGCTCAGTAGCCGAGTGTTTGCTTCACACATGTGAGGCACTGGGTTGGATCCTCAGCACCACATAAAAGTAAGTAAAATAAAAATATTGTGTCCACCAATAACTAAAAAATAAATATAGATAGGTAGATAGATGGATGAATAAGCCTGACTTTGAGCTCCAACTTGGAAACACTCACCTTCATCAGCTGTGGATCATCCCCTAGCACAGCCCGTGTCACTTGCTGATAGTACTTGAGCAGGTCATCCGTCAGTGAAGATACCGCACTGGGCACTACAAGGGGGTGGGCAGGAAGTGATTGGATGGAGAGCTCCCCTTCACCCACCACTGACACATCCCCAAGAAGCCCATTCAGACAGAAGAGCCACAGTGCAGACTTCAGCTGTGCTCAGCAGCCTGCTCCACCCTGGCCATGCAGGCACCACACACCTCAGTGTTCTGTCCGCTCTCTCCTAAGTGCTCTCTACCAGGCATTCCTGCTCAGTCCTCGAGCGCCACACTGATGAGTCTCAGGCTCTGAGGAGCTCTGTTCAGCATCTACTGAAGTGAGACACTTCACCCCAGAGACCCCAGCTTGTTGCCTAGATTTCTGTTCTGGCCTCCAACATACTGCATCTTGACTGGTTACGGGTCTGAGATCCTACTTCTAACTCAGCCCTCTGAGCAGGGATCAGTACCTGCTCAGAACACAGTGCAAGGTAGGCACCACGAAATGCTTCTCAGATGCAGATACAGGCACAGAGGCCCTACCCTCAGCATCTAAGAGAAGAAAGTTTTTATACCTTACCTGATCCTTGAGGTGCCAGGTTCCCTTTGCCGTCCAGATAGGAAACATGAACTAGAACCAGGTCAGAGAGAGATGTCAGGCTGGGATTTTCCCCCTCATCACAACTCCTACATCTCCAAATTCTACCCCATCCACCAGTCAGTTCAACACCACTGCTGACCACCCACCTGCTGTCCCCACCCCATGCAGGACCCCAGCAGCCACCTCTGACAGCTGTCTCAGCACAGCCTTTGGGGATGTTGGTAGCCAGGGCCAGCTCCACCAGGTTCACCTCTCGGTCCTCAGGAAAGTAGAGTTCACCCTCCCTGGCAGGGCGCAGAGGCAATGCCTCCTGAGACCCATAACCACACACAGCCTAAGGAAAGGGGATTAGAGAGCAGCCTGAATCTAGGGAGGAAACAGGTACCATGAAGGGGCACTACTGCTAAAGACAGAGAACCTGTGTCTGAGAGAAGTCTAGAGGGTCCCAAGAGAAGCAGAGGAAATCTGGGGCTCAGAGTCACTGCTTGGAATTTGGCTGGAGCATCCATGGCTTGCTGGGTCAAGGGGTAAATAAGCCCCCTCCTCACAGAACTGTAGAGGTTTTGAGCCCCACCCCTAAACTCCTGGGCCTCTCATTTGCACTTACCCAACTCTGAACACTCAGTACTCTCTCCTAGTCACACTAATCTCTCAACACCCTGCCCCAGAACAATATACAAAAACATGCTAACACCACACAAATGCTCAGTTCCTCCTTTACCCAGCATGCCTGTTTTTCTTCAGTATTACATTAAACCAGGTTCAAGTTCTTTGCCCTCTATAAGGCTTAGTTCATGCCCCATCTCTTCCAAGAAGCCTTCCCTACCCTCGAGGTCCCCAGTGATCTCCTCTCTACTCTGTTCAGAACTCATACTACTATGGTCTGGAACCAGCACCTGGCATTTGTCCTGTTGTGGCCATGTTTGGTCTTCATGTCTCATCATATCATTAACCCTGAGCTGAACATGGAGGTGAGTTCATGCTCATGCTACCTGAGCCCTCTGTAGCCTGCACCCCTCTCACCTCCACACTGCTCCACCTGAGGGCCCTGTTGAAATCCTCAACGGTCAGCTTCCTCCGTTTTGTGTGCTTCATAAACTGAGAACTGTTCTGGGAGGGCAGAAACAGAAGCCAGAGTCAGGAGACAGGGAGGAGGCGGTGTGGAAACCCCCAAGCGAAATGGACTACACTGGGGAAGAGGCAAAGGAGACATCACACCAGTGATCAGAGTCTGCATTCCAGCCCAATTCCTACACAACAATCCATCTGGTGTCACATCTCACATGCAGAATGTGACAATATAGCCACTCTGCCTGTGGGGCTGTTATGAGAAGTACTAGAAAACGCCTGAAGAGCATTTCATATGCTGGCAGCCTGGCTGGCTAGATGCAAGCTCTGACAAGGGCAAGGACTACCTCAGAGCCTCAAAGCACAGGGAGGTGCCCAACATGCACGTGCTAAGTAAATCAGAGTAGGAACAGGTGAGGAAAGGAACAAGGACAGCAGGGGATTGGGTACTGAAGGAGGTACCTGTGTGGCTTCTCTGAGACGGTAGCACACATCCTCAGCGAGAAGGGCTGCCACTTCGTCACTCAACTCCAGTCCTGTACTCTCTGCCATGAGGCGGACTGACTCCCGAGGGATCTCCACAAATCGCCGCTCTTCTCGCTCTGACATGGCCCCAGTGGAGCTGGGAGTAAAGACGGAAGATTTTAAATGCTGCCCCCAGTATGCCTGAGAATCTAGGAGGACAAGTCAAGACCTCTCAACCAGTCTTGCTGCTCTTGCACCACAATCCCTGAAGAGGAAGCTCAGAATACCCAGATGAGGAAAATGAGTTTTAGGGAAGAAAATAGGCAGGTCAGTGAGCAGACAATAGGGAAGCTAGGGAAAGTGCCTGCCCTTTGGGTTCACAGAATTGTGCTCTGCCATTTACTATGTGAACCTGGCTAGGACCTTCATCAGTCCAAGCACTGGTATTCCAAATAGGGCAATAATCTCTGCCCTAACTTACTGTGCCCTAACTTACTGTGAAGATAAAATGAGATGATATCTGAGAAAATCAGGAACTAGAACACAACTCCAGGGCTGCAGGTGTAATTTAGTGGTAGAATGCCTGCTTAGCATGTAAAAGGCCCTGTTTCCACCCCTATACACACACAAAAGAACAAAAGAACCACCACCACAAAGGGAACACTACACCAATGAACAATGTCATCATTATTAACTACAAAAAAAAGCTCATGTCCTCTTTTCATTCTTACTACACCCACCATCAACTAAATTTTTATGAAAAGACGTTAATCCTCACACTGCATTGCTAAAATATATCTCTAATGTTCCTCCATTGCTTATGAAAAAAGACCAAACTTCCTGGTTTGGCATATTACTTTTGGTCCCAAATCCCCACATCTGTTCACATTGATCCCTCCTCTAGTAAACCAGGCTAGTATCTTTCCACCTTGCCTCAGGCCCTTCTACCAGGCCTTTGCTCATACTGACTTCCCTCCCTCTCCTCTTGGTAAGACAAACCCAGTCTCTGGGATCTTCGGTACCATATGACATCTGGGCCAGGCCAGCCAGGCTTTTAGAAGTTGGGCTTTTTGCCCATGTGTCTGGTCTTCCCCCATTTTGGCTGCAAGGTTAGATGCAAGAACCTGTTGTGTTCACAGGATATGGCAGAATAAGAACCTAACAAAAACAGACATGAGGGCTCACTCCGACAATACACACTGCAGCTGGAAGGTAGACCCACACACAATTCAAAGTGAGACAACAGTACCTCAGGCAGTAAAGCCTGGTTCCAAGGTGACCCACCCAGACACTGCTCCCACTACTCTCTGGTTCTCTTTTTATATTTTTATTTTTTTGTTGTTGTTGATTTACCTTTATTTATTTATATGTGGTGCTGAGAATCGAACCCAGTGCCTCACACATGCTAGGCAAGTGCTCTACCACTGAACCACAACCCCAGCCCCAAGACTCTTGTTCTTTATCCCTAAGTGCAATGAGCTTCCTACTTGGCTTCCATAGCTCTCTTCTTGATGGCTCTCAATTGCTTTTGAAATAAAGAAAATATCTGGGGCTGGGGATGTGGCTCAAGCAGAAGTGCGCTCGTCCGCCGAAAACTAAAAAATAAATATAAAAAAATTCTCTCTCTCTCTCCCCCCCTTACTCTCTCTTTAAAAAAAAAAAAAAAAAAAAGAAAAAGAAAATATCTGGCCCATGCCCCAGAGTCTGCATATACCTGCCTACACTTATTCAAGTTTTCTCTTTTGTATTCTTCATTCCCACCCATATCCCCCTTTTACTTCCTCAAAACATTTTATTTCAGGACCTCTGAATGTTATTCTGCTTTGAAGTCTCCTCTCTTCCACCCTGACCTCTTTGTCTAGTGAACTCCTACTCATTCCTTTAGATCTTAGTTCAAATGTTACTTTCTCCAGGAAGTTTTCCCAGATTCCCTACATGTTCCTGTACTCTGTCTTCAAGACAGTTATAAAAGTTTGTAGAAGCCAGGTATGGTAACTCATGCCTGTAATCTCAAACCCTGTCTCTAACTTAAAAATAAAAAGGGCTGGGGACAGGGCTGGGGCTGGGGCTGTGGTTCATCTCATTGGCAGAGCACTTACTTGCCTGGCACAAGTGAGGCACTAGGTTCGATCCTTAGCACCACATAAAAATAAACAAAATAAAGATATTAAAAAAAAAAAAAAAAAAAGGCTGGGGACATGGCTCAGTGGTTATGCACCTTGAGTTCAACCCAGGCACCCCCCGCCCCTTCCAAAAAAAGTTTGTAGACATTTGTGTGACTTTTAATTAACACCTACCTACCCACTAAACTATGTAAGCTCCATGGCAGCCAGGACCATGTCTGTTTGCTCACCTTTGCATCCCAAGTATCCAGCAATGTCACCACATACTAGGCCTTCAATAAACACTTGCTGAAAGAAGGAAGAAAGAATGGCTATTTTACTAAGCACATAAATTGCCTGAAGCACTGAGTAAACACTATGTATGGATTACCTTATTGGATCCTTCTTGACAATGACATACATGTTATATATGTTGTTATCTCACAGCCAAGGTGATCAAACCTGAGAGAGTTTAACATTACAGGGCTTACCCAAGATGATCCAGTGACGGCTAGCTAGTAGGTAGCAAGGATTCACACCCTTTTTCCTAATCATTCCACAACACTGCACTCAGATGCTGCCAGCTTGTGTGGGGAAGAAAACCCAGATTCGCAACCCAAAGAAACTGGTGTTGGAGACCCACCACTCGGCGACCCTCGATCCTCCAATCAGTTTCCACATCTGTAAAATGGGAGCACTGAGCCTTGCCTTGCCGGCCTTTCCCTATTATAGGTCCCTATTGGGACCCCCTAAGATCTGGCCTGTGACCATGGTCTTTCGCTCCTCAGCCTCCTCTCCTGCCCATCCCCAGCCATTAGTTACTCTGGTAGGAGGCGGGGACACTGACCTCCACGTTGCAGCCGATATCCGTCCTCCCACCTAGCCCTGCTCACCCCAGGCACTGAGGGCTTGGGGTGGGGTAGGAGGTCAAGGTTCACGAACTTGGATCACGTGTAGAGGGAAGTGGGCGGGCCCCAGCACCTGTAGGGAGCAGCCCGCGGAGCGACGGGGAGCCCTTGGACTCGGCCAGGCCAGCTCACCTGAGAGCTTCGCGTGCCGAAGGCAGCTACCGAGGCGTGGGCTGTGGCGGCAGCTCCCACTCACCCGGCTCGCACTAATTCCCTCTCTCCGCGCCCCGGCACCACCCTCCACGAGCCCAGCCAATCGCCGGCCGTCTGGAGAAGTTCCCGCCCTCCAAGAGCCTTCCCGCCACGTGATTAGCCTGTGAGGAAGCGCGGCGCGGACGCTGGGCGCCGGAGATCACGTGATGCTGAAGGCTCCAGCTTCTTAAAGCAACAGCTCTCGCTAGTTTGCGAAGCAGGTGTGTATGGTTTGGCATGCATTGAATAAACATGTCCTCTAATCCCAGCTACTCAGGAGGCTGAGGCAGGAAGATCGCAAGTGCAAGATTGAAGCGAACCTCAGCAGCTTGGTGAGCCCCTGTCTCAAAACAAAAAATAGAGGTGTAGGGTTGTAGTTCAGTGGTAGGACTGAAATACATTGGTCTGGGTCCAATCCCCAGTACCAAAAAACAAAAATATTCTTGTGGAAAAGCATTTCCATTCCGTTGATTTTTTGTCTGCTCCCCAGTTTACGACCACTTTCAATTTCGCGACTATAGGAAAAAGCTTCAGACTTTGGTGTCTGGCTTAATTATCCTGCGCAACCTCCCTCTCCAACATCACCTAAACTGCCTCTTCCGCTTCCTGAAAGGTAAGTGGGGCTTCCGGCAGCTGTTCCCTGCGGACAGAAGAAACTTTTGACAGGGCCAAACACAGGTGCAAGCTTTGAATTCTGTCCAGTGAGCCAAATATAAGTCCTCACCTGCCTCCATACTTCTTGACCAATTTACAGAACCATACAACCCTGATAACTCCCTTTTCTGACCTCCCATTATGACTAAAGCCACTCGGTTGGTTCTCAACTGATAAACAGTGGGCTTACTGAATAAAGGACGGTATTTGGGATCACCGACTTGAGTTCCAATTTCTGACACGCCTTGAGGAAAATTACCTAACCATGTTTTCCCGCATATACAAACTGAGGTAGCAATGCCCGCCTCATAAGTTTGTTGTAGATTAAATAATGTCTGTGAAAGCACCTGGCGACAGGGGGGATTGAACTGCCATTAACACATCACAAGGGAGATAGTGAATTGCTCTACTAAGTTCACCCACGATGGGGTAGTTTGCAGGGGGCTTTTCTCCCTCCCCCTCCCCTCCACACACTGCAGTTGGAACCAGGGGCACTCTACCACTGAGCTAACACACATTCCTTCTTATTTTTTTTGAGACAGGGTCTTGATAAATTACTGAGGCTGGCCTCTGGAGTCGCTTAGATTAAAAGACTGTAACACCAAACCTGGCTTAATTCGTTTTTCATCTTTATTATTTATTTTTAAATTATTTATTATTTATTTTAAAATTATTTGTAGGGCTGGAGATGCGCTCGCCTGGCATGCGTGCGGCCCGGGTTCGATCCTCAGCACCACATACAAAGATGTTGTGTCCGCCAAATACTAAAAAATAAATATTAAAATTCTCTCTCTCTCTCTCCCTCTTTCTCACTCTCTCTCACTCTTTCTTTAAAAAAAAAAATTTAAAAAAAATAAAACAAAATAAAATTATTTGTAGTGTATAGGATTGAACCCAGGGCATTCTACCACTGAGCTACACTCCCAGCTCTTTTATTATTTTAGTTCTAGAAGGGCACTTTCTGCAGGGGAATATGTGTGTATATAACCTCCTCACCCTTCCTTTCTCAGGGCTAGATGCTCTTGTCTAGAAAAGAAAATCCTCTGGGACTTGGTGCTGTGAAAACCTGATGGATGTGACTAGGGTTGCTATAGCAACCCCATCTGAGGAGACTGACTCCACTTAGTCTCTTCCAGTTATATTCAAAGTAACATTGGAGTGGTTTCCTTCTTCAATGCTGAGTGTCTGTCCTCCTCTGTGAAAGGAAGGAGAAAGGAGGCCCTCCCTCCTGAAAGTCTGAATTTGATTGTCAGCTCAGCCTCATATGGGCTGCTGGTGGATCACCTAAGGTTTATTGGTCTGGACAGCCAGTGGCAGCCACCAGCTCAGGTGCATTATATAAACCATACAATAAAATTATGGGGGGAAGCCACAACCATATACTTCCCATTCAAAAGGACATGGCCTATGTCTTCCTGACAGAATTACAGTTTCTCATGTCTGACTTAGGTATGAAACTTAACGGGGGCATAACTGAACCCAGATTTGACAGAATAGTCAGAAGCAAATAGGCAAGCTGGAAAAGGGCACTTCAACATGGAGAAATAGTCTTGTGGTTTGTTTTAAATTGTAGATGGACACAATACCTTTAATTAATTAACTAATTTTTATGTGGTGCTGAGGATCGAACCCAAGTCCTCACATATGCTGGGCAAGTGCTCTACCACTGAGCCACAACCACAGCCCATCATGTTTGTTTAATCTTGTAGGCATTTCATGTATTTTTTGTGACCCTGATTATAAACTCTTTTGCATAGCATGTGTGAAGCACTGGGTTCGAGTCTCAGCATTGCATATAAATAAATAATAGTTCCATCAACAACTAAAATATTTTTAAATCCCCTGTGTGGCCAAGGACAGTTGCAACATCAGGCCAAGGAAAAGAGTGTTCTCCTACGAAAAAAGAATATGAGAGATGGGAATATAGCTCAATTGGTAGAGTGTTGGCCTTGCATGCACAGGGCCCTGGGTTCAATTCCCAGCACCAAAAAATAAAAATAAAACAAAACAAAAAAAAGAACATGACACTTGCATGAGAACCAATGACCTTTTATAGTTAGAACACAGAGTCAAGCAACAGCTAAACTGGAAGAAGCATCAGATGTCTTCAGGGACAAAGAACCTTCCTTGCTTCCCCCAACAACAGCCAGAGGGAGTCTCTAGACAACTCCACAAGTATTAAAGCAACATTTTGTAGATCAAGATCACACATGGTAGGAGGCTCCCATGCTCAGCTCACAAGCCCTGTGAAAACAGGAAAGGTACATCAGTTACACCCAGAGCTCAGGGGCAGCCACAACCACCTACTTCCCATCCCAAGGGCACAGGTCCTAGATCTTCCAAGCAGACAGAATAAAAATTTCTAATGTCTCTGTCCCAGGCATTAAATCCTACACCCACTTCCCTCTCCTACACACCCATTCTCCAGGAAACAGCCCTGACACCACAAATCAGGCACTCACCCAAGTAATCATCCATCAGGGAGCCAATGGCAAACTGTAGGAAAGAAAATAAACATGAAACCAGGACAAGGCAAGAGCACAATCTCCTCTACCCCACAAGCCCCAGGTCTTCTGCCACCCAGAACACTACAGAACCCCATCCCCTCCCCCAGAACTGTGGGTGGTAAAGAAGTCCACAGCATTCAGTTCTGCCTGGTATGGCTATGGTAGGCAAGAGACTCACAATGTCATTCTTGTCCACGCGGGTCCCCACAATCTTCAAGCGGATGTCATCCTCCTGCTGAATCACAATGTCCTAAGAAGAGGAGACAACAGTGTACTCAGACATTCCCAGGACAATCCTCTTCCCTCAGCCTGGCCTATTCCCCCCCTCTGCCTTCCTCCTACCCACTCACCTCATCCATTGTTTTGTAACATGGTGGGTTAGAATTAGGATCAAATTCCATCTCTGAGGGGATGGACTGAAAGGAAAAGTGATACTTGTCAGCACTTTGCTTATTTATTTTTGTGGTGCTGGGGATCAAATCCAAGGCCTCACATATGCTAGACAAGTGCTCTACCACTAAGCTATACCCCCAGCCTGTGAATAGACAATCATATCCCCTCCCCCCACCTCAGCCACTGCTTTTTAACATAGGGTCTAGCTAAATTGCCCAGGCTGGCTTCAAATTGCCATCCTGATTCAGCCTCCCTAGTAGCTGGGATTACATATGCATACCACAGAGCCAGGCTGGGTCAGCATTTTTTTTTTTTTTTTTAACTTTTGGGGATTAAACCCAGGGAAGCTTTACCACTGAGCTACTTCCCAAGGCCTTTTTATTTTGAGACAGGCTCTTACTAAGTTGCTAAGGCTGACCTCAAATTTGCAATCCTCCTATCTCAGCCTCCTGAGTCCCTGGGATTACAGGCACATGCCACCACACCCAGCTGCATTGAATGTTTCAGTAGATGGTCATGATTGGGTGTCTTTTTCCTTAACCCCACCCAACGTGTCTAGACTTACATGTCGAGAAATGAAGCAAGACATGGGCCCAATTTCTGTGAAGAGTCCAACCTAGGAGGAAAATGAATAATCATTCTTTCCTTTTTTCTCTCAAATCCTTAAGTTTTAGGTTGTCCCCAAAAGCTCACATTAGACAATCATTAGGTGCAATGATTGGGCTGTAAGCTTTAACCTAATCAGTATGTTATTCCACTTGAATGGACGAACAGGGTGGTAACTATAAGCAGATAGGATGTGGCTGAAGGGGGTAGGCTACTGGGAATGTGCTTTGGGGGCTTCTATATTTTCCCTGTTGAGTGGAACTCAGCTTCCGATTGCCTTCTCCTGAACTGCTTTCCTCCTCCACTCCCTTCTGCCATTGTGTTCTGCTTTATCCAGGCCCAGAGCAACAGAGGTGGCTGTCTGTGGACTGAGACCTCTAAAACCACAAGGGCCAAATAAACTTTTCCTCCTCTAAAATTGCTCTGACAAGACCACCATTTTTATCTGTATCCAGTCTGAACTGCAACATTTGCTTTTTTTTTTTTTTTAATTGATTCCCGTATTGAACCCACAGGCACTTTACCACTAAGCTATATCCCCATTTCCTTTTTATTTTGAGAATCTCACTAAGTTACTAAGGCTGGCCTTGAACTTATGATACTCCTGTCTCAGCTTCCAGAGTAGCTGGGATTATAGGTATGTGCCACCATGCCCAGCTCTGTCTTTTTTTGACCCTTCATTTTACTGTTTTTCCCCTTCCCATGTGGGGGATTAAACCCAGGGCCTCATATATGCTAGACAAATACTGTACCAGTGAACTACATTCCCTACACCACCCTGTCTCACTAAGTTGCTGAGGTTGACCTCAAACTTGCTATCTTCCTACCTGAACCTCCTAAATTGCTGGATTACAGGCCTGTAATGAAATGAAAGGCTCAGAACCACCTTTCATTTAAATTAAGCAAATATAGTGTAATTGTAAAGAATTTAAACCTAGGACTTATTAGTCCAAGATATAAACCCTTGTTGGCCACAAAGTCTTGGCCAGTACATTTCTCTAAGCTTCAGTGTCTGTAAACAGAGATAGAAACACAGTCACTGTGGGGCTTTGAACAATACTTGGTCCACAGTAACTACTCAGTCAATGTAGGCTCCTGTTATAATTATTCACATTGACTCACATGCCCTTGAGTATTTTGACAGGTACAAAGAAGTGACTTGACTAAGGTACAGAGTTAGTAAGTGGAATGAGGACGCATCTTAGAATTCCTGAGGACCCACACCATGGCCTCCTATGAATGTTCTTACCTTATTGACCTGAGTGACCACAGCATCCACAACCTCGCCTTTAAAAGGCCGGAAAACAATGGCCTTGTACTTAACTGGATAAAGAACAAAGCCCCGGCCTGGCTGGATTACACCAGCACCAATGTTGTCAATGGTGGTGACAGCAATTACAAAGCCATACCTACAAGGAAGACAAAAAGAGAAAGGCACTGTATTACAAGAGCCTCTAAAGCCATCTGCAGCAACAGTCACTGAGCCTGAGGGGAGGAGGGGGAAAGATGTCACCTCTGACCCTCAGAGTTTAATGGCCAAGAGAAAGGATACAGATAAATATTTGTAAGGTCAAATGCTGCTTTCAAAATTTTACAACAAATGTCCAAGAAGAAAGCCGTACTGAGTTAATGGACCTCAATCTTTGTTATGCCTCAGAATCACCTGGGAGGAACTTTTTACATGAAGATTCTCAGGAATTATTATGAAAAATACTCTAAATCAAGGTATCTGTACTTGTACAACTGGGGAAATTTTTGTAGAGTCCTTAACTACTGTTCTCGACATATTTCAGGTCATCATTTTCCTTATCTGGTGTGCAGAATAAAACATCAGAAAATAAAGTATACTGGTTTTTATTTTGAGAGTCTCACTAAGTCGTTAAGGCTGGCCTTGAACTTATGATACTCCTGTCTCAGCTTCCAGAGTAGCTGGGATTATAGGTATGTACCACCATGCCCAGCTCTGTGTCTTTTTTTGACCCTTCATTTTACTGAGAAGTTAAAAAAAAAAAAAAAATGAAGATTCTCCTGAAGGCTCTCAGGCAGTCCTAATTCTATAGGGAAAAAAGCAGCTCAAGAACCAGCATGATCAAGAACTGCCCCAGAAACTGGGTGCAATGGTGAATGCCTGTAATCACCAGCAGCTTGGAAAGCTGAGGCATGGGTTCAAAGCCAGCCTCAGCAATTCAGTGAGACCATGTCTCTAAATAAAATACAGAAAATGGCTGGGGATGTTGCTCAGTGTTAAGAGCCCTGGTTTCAATCCCTGGTACCAAAATAATAATAATAATATAATAAAATTTAAAGAGGTCTAGGTGTGACTCAGTAGTTAAGCACCCAAGTTAATCCCCAGTACTAAACAAACAAACAAACTGCCCCACCTATGTTGCTCAGTGATAAAAGACCCCTGGAATCAATCCCCAGTATGGCAAAAGAAAGCAAGAAAAGAAAAACAAACTTGTTAAGAAAATAAATCTTTAAAAATTTTAAAAAGAACAGCCTGCCAGGCATGGTGGAAATCCCAGACACACAGAAGCCTGAGGCAGGAGGATCACAAGTTCATGGCCAGTCTAATCAAATTAAAGAGGCCCTAGGGGAGGATTGCAAGTTCAAAGCCAGTTCCCACAACACAGTGAGACCCTGTCTCCAAATTAAAAAAAAAAAAAAGACCAAGGATGTGGCTCAGTGATTAAGCACCCCGCGGTTCAATCCCCATACCAAAAAGCCCCCAAAACTAAACATAAAAGGAACAGCCCTAGGTTATTCTGATATTCTGATGCTGGAAGCCCAGACTCTACTATCCTGGACTGAATCCCAGGGTCTGTGGGAGACCCTTCTGTGCCAAACTCAAAGAAGTAAAGTCTCAACCCTATTCCTTCTCATAAACTCTCGTTGTGCTTTTTCAGATCATTCATTCAGGAAATACTGAGGCCCATGATGTGCCATGCCAGGTCCCTGGGCACAGGGTATAGAGAAACCCAGCAGAATCACAGGAGAGCACACACAGGAACAATGATTAAACTCTGAGCTCTACGAGGACTGGCCTAATTCTGTTTTCATTGCATGTTTGCAGGATCCAACATACGCCCTGACACACAACAGGAGCTTTTAAAGTGTTTGCAGACTAAAGGAAAAGTCCAATCTCGACTGAGGGAAGTCTCACTATCCAACTTTGCAGAGAACGCCTTGGGAAGGAAGCAACTGGCTGCCTGGGCGCCTGGGAGGGGGAGAGGGCTCCCCAGAGTGGGTTGCACGGCCTTACAAGATGAGAAGGAATTAGGTAGAGAGTTGTTGGAATGGGGCACTGTGTGCGCAAAGACCTTACAGCGCGATAGGAGCAAACTTACTTTCCGGTGCAGGTTCCCTCCACCTCCGTGAAAAGCTTCTGCTTCACGGTATTGAGCAAGTTGGGGCCGAAGTAGCGCGGGTGCAGCAGGATCTCGTGCTCCAGGGAGATCTGCAGGGAAAGGAGAATGGAGACCGGGCCAGGAGCGGCGAGGCAAGGGGCGAGAAAAGGCGCCCAGCCTCGCTGCACCCCGAGACCCAACCCTCGTCGCCACCCGGCGCCTACTCACGTGGTAGAACATCTTTGCGGAGGAGGTTGGACTGAGGCGTCCACACCAGGGACAACAACTTAACTGTCTCCTCCGGAAGCGCACGCTACAACCACAACCTCGCTTCCGGGTCCCTGCGCCGATCTGATTGGACCTCGCTGTAGTGGGCGGAGACTCGTTAAGCTCTGTCCCTGAAGCCCCGCCCCATGGCGGGCTGTCAAAACTCAGATCCGTGTGGATACTCAGTAAATACTTTTCCCCCATATTTTTATTGGTGCATTATAATGGTGGGATTCGTTGTTACATATGCGTAAATGCTCAGTAAACACTTTTAATAGGCTTTATTAGTGAAAATAACATAATTAAAGAGTTTAATGCACCCAAGGGTTGTAGTCACTCAGGACTGGAATTCAAATTCAAGGCGCTTGCAAATTCAGGCATTCCGAATATTTATGCATTCAATCATTCCTTCAACAATCATTAACTGAGCACTCACTACATGACTTGCTCCCTGGAGAGGAAACCTTATTATTGTATTCCTGGGGCGCGCGGGCGCACACACCGGAGTGGGGCTGGGTTGTGGGGGGATGCTACAGAACTGAGAATCCCTTATCTGTACCCTCTCAACTCTGCGCTTTCTCCCACCTCTCCCCCTTTCCAGGCCAGCCTCCCTGCAAGGACCTAATCTGCTGACGTTCAATGTGCTGGAGCTGGCTAGCACTGGGTAGCAATAACCAATCCCTAAAATTTCAGGAATTAAGCAAGCTGTTCTTTAAACACAGCCATTATTCAAAAGTAAATCATTTACCCGGCATGGTAGTGCGCGCCTTTTATCTTAACTCAGAAGACTGAGGCAGGAGGATGGCAAGTGCTAGGCCAGCCTAGACAATTTAGCGAGGTAGGGAGAATCTATCTTAAAATTTAAAAATACAAATAATAAAAATACAAATAGGGCAGGGGATGTGGCTCAGTGGCCGAATGCCCCTGAGTTCTATCCCTGGTACCCACCTCCAAAAATAATAAAAATAAAAAGCCTTGGAGATGTAGCTCAGTGGTAAAGCACCCTGAGTTCATTCCCCAGTCCCAAGAAGAGAGAAGGGGTAGGGGGAGAAGGGGGTGGGGAGGGAGAAAGGAAATATATACTCAAAACTGATCACTTCCTAGTTACTTTACCTACTTATATTGTAAGTGTGGGTTTTTTCTTTTGTTTTTTGTTTGTTTGTTGTGCTAGAAATCAAAACCAGTAGGGTTTTACTTTTAAGATACATCTCCAGATAGTTTTGTTTTTAAATTTTTTAAATTAAAAAAAAAATTAGTTGTAGTTGGACATAATACCTTTATTTTATTTATTTATTTTTATATGGTGCTGAGAATTAAACCCAGGGCTTCACTTATGCTAGACGAGCTCTACTGCTCAGCCAAAACCCTAACCCATTAAATTAATTTTGAGACAGTGTCCTCAAATGCCTCAACTAGTGTCAAAATTGCAAACTTCCTACCTCAACCTCCTGAGTTGCTGATATGATAGGCTTACTGACACTGCCCTATTCAATTATCAGTGTTCTTTTTTTTTTTTTAAAGAGAGAGTGAGAGAGGAGAGAGAGAGAGAGAGAGAGAGAGAGAGAGAGAGTTTTTTTAATATTTATTTTTTAGTTATCGGCAGACACAACATCTTTGTTTGTACGTGGTGCTGAGAATCGAACCCGGGCCACACGCATGCCAGGCGAGCACGCTACCACCTGAGCCACATTCCCAGCCCAATTATCAGTGTTCTTGAGGTTATTTGTATTTATTGTATCTGTGTGGTATATTATATAATTTATGTGTTAGAGTTCTGGTTGTTCTAATATCTTCTTCATCAGCACTAATCTGCAGCATTTTTATTAGTTTGGTTTATATGGACTTCTAAGATGCTTTGAATCTTTGGAGTAAAGATTGACCTTTTATATGCTAATGAGATAAATGGTGATTAGGGGCCCCTAGGGTAGCTTCAGGGTGGAGAGTGATCACCAAAAAGACCAAGGCAGCTTGGTAGCTGGATGTGGTGGCAAATACCTGTAATAACAACTGGGGAGGCTGAGATAGGCGGATCACAAGTTAAAGGCCAACCTCAGCAATTTAAAGAGGACTTGTCTCAAAATAAAAAATAAACAATTAAAAAAAAAAGACCTGGGGAGGGATGAGGTTGTGGCTCAATGGTAGAGCACTTGCCTGGTATATGTGGGGTATTGGGTTTGATTCTCAACACCACATATAAATAAATAAATAAATAAAATTAATGTCCATTGACAACTAAAAATATATATATTAAAAAACAAAAAAGTTATGAAAAATGGTGTTGTGAATGCATAATTATGATTGTAATGCATTCCACTATTGTCATGTATGTAAGAGAAAAAAAAAAAAGCCTGATCCAGTGGCACATGATGGTAATCCCAGGTAATCCCGTCCACTCAGGAGGCTGAGGCAGGAGGATCATGAGTTCAAAGCCAGCCTCAGCAATGGCAAGGTGCTAAACAAACTCAGTGAGACCCTGTCTTTAAATAAAATATAAAATAGAGCTGGAGATGGGCTGGGACTGTGGCTCAGTGGTAACGCACTTGGCTTGCATGTGTGAGGCATTGGGCTCGATTCTGAGCGTCACCTATAAATAAATGAAATAAAGATCTATGAACAGCTAAGAGAAAAAATGTTTAAAAAAATAGGGCTGGGGATATGTTTGAGTGCCTCTGAGTTCAATGCCTTGTATTGCACCCTGACCCCCCAAAAAAGGCCTTTTTTTCAAAGTCTGTGTCTGAGAACTTATGATAGCAGGTTTCAAAGGGTGGTCTGGGACAGAAAATTTCTATTTTGGGGAGGGTGGATGGGTACTGAGAATTGAGCCCCTGGGTGCTTTACTACTGAGCTACATCCTCAGCTCTTTTTCTATTGTTTTTTAATTTTATTTTTGGTACTGGGAATTGAACTCCCCAGTACAAAAGCCAGTCTCAGAGACCCTGGCTCTAAATAAAATACAAATAGGCCTGGGGATATGACTCAGTGATCAAGTGTGCCAAGGTCTCACTGAATTGCTTAGCCCCTTGCCATTGCTGAGACTGGCTTTGAAATCAATATCTACCTGCTTCAGCCTCCTGAGTCACTGGGATTACAGGCATGTACTATCGTGCCTGGCCCTTTTTTTATTAAAAAAAAAATTTTTTTAAGCATTCTTGTGGGTTGGGGACATAGTTCATTTGGTAGAGTTTGTTTGCCTCACATGCACAAGGCCCTGGCTTCAATCCCTAGCACCACATAAATAAATAAATAGATAGATAGATAGATAGATGATAGATAAACAAACAAATCATTCTTTTCCCCCCAATCTTTAATTAATTAATTAATTTATTTATTTATTTTTATGTGTTGCTGAAAATCAAACCCAGTGCCTCAGATGTGCTAGGCAATCACTCTACGACTGAGCCACAAAACCAGCCACTTCTTTTTTATTTTGAGACAGCCTGGCTAAATTTCCCAGCCTGCCTCCAATTTGTGATCCTCCTGACTCATCCTTCCAATTCACTGAGATTATAGGTGTGCCACTTCTGAGTCAGTCCTGAAAGACAATTTCAAAAGATTGATGGGATCCTCTTCAGTTACATATCTGTGAGATGAGATTTTCTTCATGTACTCAAATCAAAACAATATATCAGCAGGGTATGGTGGTATCCACCTATAATCCTAGAGGCTTGGGAGGCTGAGGCAGGAGGATCACGAGTTCAAAGCTAGCTTCAGCACCTCTTCTTGAGGTGTAAACCAATCAATGAGACTCAGTCTCTAAATAAAAGAAAATAGAGCTGGGCATGTGGCTCAGTGGCTTAGTGCCCCTGAGTTCAATCCTTGGTACCAAAACAAACAAAAACAAAAACAAACAATATATCATAATAGATGAAAGCAGAAACAGATGTGAAAATCTAGCTTTCTTCTATTAACCTAGATATTACAGAGATGTGAAAAAATGCAAACTAATGCCACTTATTCTCACTACAGATTTTTTATTTGGTAAATAAAGTTATTTTTCATAAAAAAATGAAAGTATTAGGGCTTTGGCACCTATAGTTCAGTAGTAGAGTATGTGCTTCGCATGAGCAAAGCCCTGGGTTAAACCCCAGCACCCTTCCCCCACCAAAAAAAAATCCACCAGTAGTTGGCTTATTGTCATCATTTTGTAGTGGATTAATATGTTTTTTTTAATATGACTTGTGAGAATGGGTAGAGTAGAGGTGTGATCTCAAGCTAAGATGCTTGTATCTATCACAAGAATGCTGGATAGAGGAACTCTCTATAATTCTGGTTGGGTCTGTTTGGAGGTTGGATTCAAGAACAAAATGGAAGAGCTTGGTGTGGTGGGTGAAGGAGATGGGAGGACTGAGATACTTCTCTGAAAATGCTGTCAACCACATTGCTGCTGGAGTCAGACTGGAGGCAGGAAAACACCAACTCACAGTTTATAGCCCTTTCCTCTGCATGTCTGGAAACTGAAATATTCTGAGATTTCTTCAGAAGTAGCCATGTTTTAATTTAATTTATTTTCCATGGCATTGGGGATTAAACTCATGGACACTCAGCTGGTGAGCTACATCCCTAGCCACACCACCACCCCTTTTTAAAAATTTTAGACAAGGTCTTGCTTAATTGCCAAGGCTGGCCTTGGAACTTGAGATCCTGCTGCCTCAGCCTCAATCGCTGGGATTACAGTAGTACCCATGGCGCCTGGTACCCAGCCCTTTTTAATTCTGAGACAGAATCTTGCTAAATTGCCCAGGCTGACCTCGAATTTGCCATCTTTTACTGGGATTAAAGTCGTGCACCAGGGCGCCCTGCTAGAAGTAGCCACATTTTTAAAAAAATATTTATTTATTTTAGTTGTACACAATACCTTTGTTTTTATTTATTTATTTATATGTGGTGCTGAGGATGGAACCCAGGGCCTAGCATGCTCTAGGCAGGCGCTCTACCACTGAGCCACAATCCCAGCCCTAGAAGTAGCCACACTTTAAAATCCCCTACCCTGGGATATTTATTATTTATATGTTTTATTTATTTATTTATTTCGCTGGTGGGGATTGAAACCAGGGGCGCTCTACCGTTGAGCTACAACCCAGGCCGGGTTTTTTTTTTTTGTTTGTTTGTTTGTTTGTTTTTGAGACAGGGTCTTGCTAAATTGCCCAGATTGGTCTCCTACTTGGGACCCACCAGCCTCAACCTTGAGTGGCTGGGATTACAGTCATGTGTCACCACGCACAAGGTGATACTGTAAAGCCCTAACGCTTTCCTACCAGCACCTGCCCAGTACCTCTGGACAGAGAGGGAAGTCTATCCTCTTCATTTGAAGTTGCCCATAAAGTCTAGGCTGAGGACGCAACATTCTGACAGCTGCTAGATCCTTGACACCACCATTACTAAGCCAGAAGCCCTGAGACCATTAGATTGGAGGAGTGGAGCAGATGGGGCCATCAAGGAATATTTGAGCAAGGGACCTTCAGAGATAACTGCCGGTCAGAGAGGCGTGTGTGACTCTTGCCCAGAGTTTCTGCAAAGCCTAAGGCCCGCGACTCCAGAGTACCACATTGGTTTTTTATTCCTCCTTTTCCCGGTCACACTATAGTAAGGTGACGTGCTGTTCACTCCCACTCAACAAGGTGTAGTTGCGGATATAGTGCCATTAGGGGTCCCAGCCCGCCCGCTGCCTCGGTAGACTGAGCAGCTCAGCCAATCCCGAGGGCTCTGAGGCAAAGAAGGCGGGACGAAGAGGAAAAGCTCAAGACAGGAGTGATAACCAATCGGGCTCCTCTCTGTCTGAGCGATGGATCCGAGCACCCACTTGGACACGTCGGCCGGAGAGGGGTGGGACAGTGGACATTTGACCAATCCTCAACGGGGGAAGGCGAGCTTGAACCAATTAACACTGAGAGGGTGGGAAGGGGCGGAGCTCGCCTGGTGGCTGCTCGCTGGTGGTGAGGGATCAGCTTTCTCTGCTAGTTCCCACCCCAGGAGTCCTTAGCACCTGGAAAGCGAAAGGGAGAGGCTCAGGGAGTTCTCGGAGTGGAGCGTAAAGGCATCGCTCGGGAAATCCTGGGAGCAAAACAGACTCCTAGTTGGAGGAGCCGCTGGAAGCGACCGGGTGGGAACCGAGGAAGCCGAGGCTGGCTAGGGGGCGGGACTTCCGGGGGCAGGGCCTTTTTCGACCGGAGGCGGGGCCTGATCCTAAGGTTAGTTTGAGGGGGCGGAGCTAATAGGAGATCTTTGGGTGTGACGTAGGAAAAAGAAGGGTAGAAACTTAAAGGGAGCGTCTTGGGGTGCGGTCTGTGTTGCCAGAGGCCTTGGGGTGGCGAGCGGTAGTTAAGGACTGACGTTTAAGGCTGCTGGGGAAGTTACCTGCCCTAACCCACTGTCCTCTCTTCCCAGGGAGCCACTGGTGGGGACCTTACTTGGGCGCCCTCCCTTTCGTGGGGTGCTATGGAGTTCCCAGAACACAGTCAACAGCTGCTGCAGAGCCTCCGGGAGCAGCGGTCCCAGGGTTTCCTTTGTGACTGCACCGTGATGGTGGGTAGCACCCAGTTCTTGGCACATCGGGCTGTGCTGGCCTCCTGCAGCCCATTCTTTCAGCTTTTTTACAAGGAGCGGGAATTGGACAAGAGGGATCTGGTGTGTATTCACAACGAGATTGTCACGGCCCCTGCTTTTGGGCTGCTTCTGGACTTTATGTATGCTGGCCAGCTGGCCCTGAGGGGAGATACCCCTCTTGAGGATGTGTTGGCAGCTGCCAGCTACTTGCATATGAATGACATCGTCAAAGTGTGTAAGCAGAGGCTGCAGGCCCGGGCCCTGGCAGAGGCAGACAGTACCAAGAAGGAGGAAGAAACCAATTCACAGCCCCCTAGTTTGGAGTTTTTGTCCAGCACTTCCCATGGCCCCCGGCCTTTGTTGGCATCCCCTGAGACATCAGGCCATTGGGGCAAAGAGGAATGGAAAAGCCTGACTGCTCCTTTACCTACTGTGCGTCCTCCAGATGAACCACCATTGCCTGGTGGGGCTGACACTACACAGCCTGGCATGGAGGTTGACTCACCACATCTGCGGGCACCTCCACCACCAGTAGTTGATGTCTCTGTTTCTCTTGCCAGTCCCAGTAGCTCCACAGAAACCATTCCTGCAAACTACTTCTCTTCTGGCCTCCCAACAGTTTCAGTGGAACCCCTGACTCCTCTTGATGTGGGTCCTGAGAGCCTGAGGGTGGTGGAATCAAGGGATACTGGAGGACCTTTGCAAGGATTCTATCCTCCAGCTTCAGCTCCAGCTCCAGCCCCAGTCTCAGCCCCAATTTCATCCCAGGCTCCAGCTCCAGCAGAAGCTGAGCTGGTCCAGGTGAAAGTAGAAGCTATTGTGATCTCTGACGAGGAGACTGATGTACCAGAGGAACAGACTCAGGGTCCTGAGGGACTGTTCCCACCTGGAAGACCAGTGTATGGAGGACAGCCCTCCCAGCCAGAGGCTTTTGAGGAACCAGGGGCAACAGGACTGGAGGATGGGCCAAGCGACCACTTCTTGCCTACAGACCCTCATCTACCCTACCATCTGCTGCCTGGTCCAGGGCAATATCATCGAGGACTGGTGACCTCACCCCTGCCTGCACCCCCAGCCCTACATGAGCCACTTTACCCACCTTCTGAGTATGAAGCAGCCCCAGGAAACTTTGGGGTTTTTACTGAGGATGTTCCCACTTGCAAGACATGTGGGAAGACCTTTTCATGCTCTTATACACTGCGGCGACATGCCACCGTGCACACACGTGAGCGACCCTATGAGTGCCGCTACTGTCTGCGCAGCTACACGCAGTCAGGGGACCTCTACCGACACATCCGCAAGGCTCACAATGAGGATCTGGCCAAACGCAGCAAACCAGATCCAGAAGCTGGCTCTGTTCTAGGGGTGCAGCCCCTCCCTGGTTCCCCAACAGCAGAGAGACAGAGCAGTGGTGGACCACCCAAAGATTTTGTACTTGGCTCCAAAAACTAATATCTGGGTGAGCATGAGCTGATACCAGCCCTGCTCTTAACATCGTTAGATGGCAGCACAGAGGTTGGAAGCATCTTGTCACTCCTGCTGGGTGACAAATGAAGGTTCTGCCTGGCCTGAAAGTTCCTACTGTTTTCTTTATCCAGCCAGATAAGCAGGACTTTATGGGCCAGAACAGATCAGCCAGCTCTCCCCAAGGGCACTGGGAATTTTCCTGAGGTGTAATCACTTCTTATTCCACATTCTGGAACATAAAACTAGCAGTGAAATTATCTCTTTGAATTGATGTTGGCTTGTTTCTTCCACAAACTTGTATGGCTTTGTGTCTTTCATCCAGTTCTTCATTTACTTTATTTTATTATTATTTATCTA